>NC_137461.1:295770526-296351670 GCF_964235325.1 Thermobia domestica | reverse complement strand
TCGAATAGTATTGGAGAAGTGTCGTTAACACTAGCTTCAGTAATATTCTATCAAATCGAATAATTCATGAAAGTTATCTTGAACTTTTGAAAAATCGGGGAAGGAGCTCATCTACTTCTTTATACGAGGGAGGACCCAAAAGAAACCCGCCTTTCGTTCTAAAAAAATAATTCATTACATTTTTTACAAAATTCTTTCAGTCTCCTTCAAAGTACTCTCCATTAAATGCGATTCATTTCTCTCATCTTCTTTCCCACTGTTTGAAGCACCTCTGCAACTCTGCAACTTTTATATCGTCCAATGCGCCCTGCGAAGTTCTTTTTACAGCCTCTACGCCATCAAAACATTTTCCTTTTAGATTTTGTTTCATTATCGGAAAATGTCATCATGTTGGTCAAAAAGTTTGGATCACTTTCAGTCTGATTTTTCAAGTCCTGGCTCAAATTCAGACGAATGATTTGATCCTGTGTGAGCAGGCGAGAAACAAACTTAGCGGCAACATGTCTCATTTGCAAAACCTCACGCTGGCACGAGCTCCAACTCACTCCTGTCTGTTTTGAAATATCATCGATCATGAAACGACGACCCTCGCTGATTTTGGGGCAGATTTGTTCGATGTTTTCGTCGTTTCGAAATGATAAAGAGCACCCAAAACGAGCATGAACTTCAACACTCATCTCACCACACTTAAAGCGCACAAACCACTCAAACAATTGTGTGCGGTTCATAGTATCCTTCTTGAAAGCCTGTTGAAGCATTTGTTAAGTTTTCGTTTCCGAATTTGCAAGTAGGAAGCAAACACACTCCTTGTTCTTTTGAATCTACCATAACGATTTCGCAGGCGGCAAACGAGAACAATTGAGAAAAACAATAATACGATCAAACGTTAACCTCCTACGCAGACGCTGCTTGGCCAACTGATTTGGGAAGGTCTCTACTAGACCCACCTAGCAGGAGACTCTCTACTACGACTAGGAACGGCAGCGCTTTTTCAATCCGGCTTCTTTTTGGTCCCCCCTCGTACTTTTATAACTTTAGCTCTATCCAGAGGAATGATTCAGAAATCTCATATATATATATATATATATATATATATATATATATATATATATATATATATATATATATATATATATATATATATATATATATAATTGTTATTCGCTCTTTTAATGGTAGATAGTGTGAGAAAATGAAATGAAATCTTTCACGCCCCTCTATTATACCCTTTAAACCAAGGGAGACGATGATTCAATCAAGTGAATGATGATGGAAGAATTGATGGGATGAAAAAGTTCCCCAGAACCCCAGAAAGCCCACGGACACGATGTTGTCCACCACAAACTTACTTGACCGGGGATCGAATCAGGGACTTTACGCACCAGATGTAAGTGATCTACCACTGAGTCAACAGTACCAATACTGATTTTGTCAGTAGAAATGTATTTGTTACTCAAAACATGTTTTATTCTTTTGTTATTTTCTTGAATTAAGATATTAACAGTACACTGACATTCTAGTTCCCTTCTTAGAGCATGTAATGTATCCCAATGTATTGAAGTTCCTCTTTGTAATACCACAGTAGAATTCTGAAGATTTTTACCCCTTGTAATTCTCAGCCCAGAAGAGCAGGTAAGCATAGACATTGTCAATGGCTAAACTATGCAGATGAAGTAACATTATCTTGTGGAGCAATACCATCTGCCTCCCCCCTCCTCCTACGCCGAACAATCGAAATATGGTTATGGAAATGTGGGATGCGATTTCACAGTTAACGCAAATCAGCGTCGACGAGAGGAGTGTTCGTCCCGTCACCCGATACCCACCGCTCGGCTACCATTAGCTTCAAGGGAGTGGAAGTTGCTCTCTGCGCTTTTTCCCCTCTCAATATCGAGAACAACGGAACGGTTATGATTTGCATAAGTTGTAGTCGCTCCACTGCATTATCGGAAGAGTATAAAAGAATACTTCCCGAGGGGTGAACACGTTTCTTACAACTTATCTGCTACGGAAATAGCCCTTTTTGTAAAACCATATTGTCAACAGTTCTTTATACAATGAACTAAATGTCCTGCTTCTAGAACTTTTATCCCGGAACATATCTACTGCCACGAATAACTTTACAATTATTTCTTATCAATATTGAATACATTGAAGTTGGTCTACGACAAATCACTTGAAATTGTGAAGAATTTATAAAGATCTATGTAATTATTGAAATGCGTAAATGCCTTGCACCTGCACGTCTCTATAATGTTTCTGTGGTTATTTGTCATAGACGTAGATGAAATTCTCCGGGTACTGCAAATTATGAATGCGTTAAAATATCAAATAACACTTTCGATAAAGTGGATATTTTCAAATATCTAGGATCAATATTAACAAAACAAAACCATATTCAAGAAGAAATTAAATGTCGTCTAAAAGCAGGGAATTCGTGTTATTCCCCAACTCTTAGATGACTCTCATTTCTATTCCGCCAGTTTAGCTGTATCGGAACAGTATATACCACAAATTCTCCATGTAGATGACATATGCAGTGCATTTGTACGTGTCTTTCTGCACTAGAATACTAGTAGATCAAAATTTCCCTTGCGTGTCTTCAGGGATAGAACCTGGATTATTAACTTTGCAATTATGTCTGTAAAGTGTATTTTGTTGTGCAAAACTCTGTGTAAGAAAAGGAGGTCGTTCAACGTCCGTCTTTGTTCAAGTATCTGAAGTGTAAAGTTACTAAATAAATTATCATTGGTTTGTGTTTTGGGTAAAATCCTGTCATTTTGTATATGAGAAAAAGTAAAATATTTGTATCTCTCCATTTTTTGACTACGTGTTTTCTCAGAAATGTTTCAAAGAAGTGTGACCTATTTAAATTCGGGTCTTACGTAAGAAAAACAAAACGTTTTTAAAAAGTTATTATTAATATATTGTTTGGTTATCTGGTAAGAAACCCAGGTTTCTATATTCGTATTTGGTAATATATGGCACATAATGCAAAAAGGTTAATTTTTTGTCAAATATCACACCTGTCTTCAATTGTATCTATTTTTTCTAAGCTTATTCCATTATTCTAGTAAGTGAAGTCATACGTTTTTAATATGTACTTTGAGTCCATTGCTGATACATTGTTTCAGTATATTGGTCAGATCTTGTTGCAAGATTAGATAGTCATCTATAGATTTCACATTTACGAATATTTTCAGATAATCTGCAAAGAGTACTTTATGAAACTTATGGATATCAAGTAGTAGGATCATAATTAAATAATAAAAACAAAAGAGAATCAATAGTAGATAATCAAGAGGAAATTAAATATAGGTATATTCTGGTACAGAAAACTTATTTAGAAATTTTGTAAATAACTTAATAAAATTATTTTACTTATATAAAACGTAAAGGTATAGATAATGGTAATTTTGCATTTTTGTAGCTTATATAATAGTTGCTTTATTTTGACGATAGTTGAAATTATGGAGCGTAATTTTTGTAGATGATCTTTGATTCGACACAGAATTTTTGCTACTGATTAGACAGCGAGGTAGTCAGGAACTCCTTGAAACAAAATGCAACGAGGTGTCTGTATAATGTAATCCAGACAGCACACGAAAAAAATATGAAAGTGGTTATTGTAATCAGTCCCTTAAAAACTTAGTACTCTCTATACCTAAGTATAAATATATATTCTTTCATATTTTCTGTCTTGAGTAGCAACACAGGATTCAGGCCCGGAGATGTAACCAGCCATTTATAAACTTTTTATTTATGTTGTACTTTAATTTCAAATTTAATATTAATTATCAAAAAATAAACAAAACAGAAATATCCTTCACTAATTTCAGGTAAAAAAAATCCATTATAAAATGTTAAAAATTATTATGTAAGTTTGTCTGCGAATTCGTTTTATGTGCTAAAGTCAGTTTAACTTACATAATAAACTTCTTCATTATGTAAATCTTGTATTGACAGATTTCATCGTCTATACCAAATTCCGTCTTGTACATAAACCCAATTTTCTAAATCATTCTTTCGTGTGGTTCTACGTCATAACCACTAGCACTTTTGTAAAGCTTCAGCAAAACAACCTAAGTATAAAACCTTAAGATATTTCCAGAATAGCATGGTGTGTTACCTGATATTATATCGTTAGCTATCTGAATGTAACTGAAAAATTAAAATCACATTCTAATCTTCAAACTCCATAATCTGTATCAAATAAAGTTTAAAAAGTAACAATTTCATCAAACAAAAAACTTCTTTGTGGATCTCCACAATATTAAATACTTTTGCTAAAATTAAACTTCAAGTAACTGTGTTGTGGGACAAGAACTTCAATAAGAAACCAAGTGTGTACTTAAGAACTCTGTCTACTGCCAAATATATTTCAATGCTTTAAAACAATTCTCAAACACGATATAACAAGTAATCAAAAACATTGAATCAATCCCACATTAAAACTTGTATCTTTTTATTCATCCAGGTTAAATTAATATTATATAACCATTCTATCTGGAGTATAGGGAAGAGGTAGTTATGTTTAAGTCACTAAAAAGCCTCTCGCAATGCAATTCCAATTGGGATTTCAACTATAAACCTTAAGTATAACCACATTATGTAACTAAAATATTGTAACCCTAAGGTAAAGTAAAGGTATGATTAGAACGTTGAAAGTACTTTATTAACCTCTTAAATATTTTGTTTTTTCGTAATTAACATTATCTGTTTGATCTGTCTTAGAAGAATGCTGACATTCGTTACAATCACCATTCAGTAACTTAATCCTTCATATTATGCATTCTGCACCTTTTCATTTACTTCGAGAATCATTGTAAAGATCCTCTAGTTTCATTACAAAAGCACTGGGAAAAGCCATGTGCTAGGCGCCAGGAAACACCAATCGAACACTCTTTAGAATTCGCCATCTCCTTTGATCTATTAAGTCAAAAGTGCTAAGAACGAGAGACAGCGTCTTTGTGAGAAGGTTACATGTGCGGCGACGCGACGCATCATAGAGCCGTCGTTTCATAAAGCCTGGGGCTCTGCGTTCATGTGTTCATTGGGACTAGTTTATTGTTCTGTTGTAACTGCAGAGTGTAAATTCTCACCGAGGCGATGGCTAATAATTTCCCCTCTGTATTACAGATAATTCATCGGGCGGAAGTTGGATGCATACGTGATTAGTGCATATCAAACACGTAAATATGTCATATTATGCAAATATATTGTTTCAAATTACTTGTGTCAACAATGTGTTCACGAAGGTGATTGCATCTTCTAACTCAAATGAGGATCAAATATTGACCTCCTATGCATCACCATCAGTCGCTTCCATAGCCCTTCTTACTATGCAAATGGAAAACAGGGACTGGCCTCATTTCGATTGAAATATTGTTACGTGGAATATTTACGTTCAAAGATATGAGAAAGGTCATCCATGTACCAAGTATTAACACTTTGATGTACAGGCTATGGTTTAATGTAGCAATCTTCGAAAATGAGTAATTTGACTATCATTGAAATCTAAGTATTCAGTAATTGCATTTATACATTTGAGTTTAGCATATCTTTCAATACCGAGGTTATAGAAGACTTGGAACTACAACTTAACTTAATTATCACTATACGCTCCTCAAAATACATTGAGTGGGAAAGAATAAATGGTGTTCCTAACCATTATTAGGACATATATTATTATATTTCACGTACTAACGAAGATGCGTCCCTCATCTCTTGTAACTTGGAACAACATTTCGGGGGTGGTAGTTTCAGCGTCCACAGTAGTTATTTCAGAACGCGATTCTGTGTAAAGTCACCGTATGCTTGTTTTATTCTCAGGAAGCGCGCTTTTAAAATCTGAGAAGAGAAGACAAAAACTTAATGAAATAAGGGTGGTAGGGGTTTAGGTATGAAAATTGAATAAACAACTGATGGTGTAGTTATGGAACCTGCAGAAGCATTCCTGCAAAGCATCCACTATGTTATCGATGTTCTTGATTGCGTTTCGCCACTGCCATTTGTTAATTTCAGTATTCCTTCCAGCTCCCTCGCCCTTCCGTGTGGTTTACTGGAAAATGGAGCAATGAAACTGTTACATCACCGAGCACTGACTTGGAAATGACTGGAGTAGACGAAACAATTTTGAAGTTGAGAAAGCAGGAGGCAAAGAAATAGGAACTTTAGGAGGAGATTCAAAGACACTCCACTTAGGAATAATGACTACTCGTGTATTGCGAATACTTCTTACCTTATCCCATGTCACTCTTCGTGCCCTTTACCATTGGCGTCAGCAGCGCATAGAGCTTCGGAGGGACAGACTACCGGGGAAACTGGAGGTATTCCATATCCCCAGGAAAGCGTGGTGTCTAGGGTACCCCGCAAATCCTCCCGGCAGCGTTGCCGAAAAATAATAAAAATAAATAAATTATTTAAAAAAAATGAAAAATAAAATATGAGTATATAATATGTGAATTTGCTATATTGGAATACTAAAATGGTTAAAATATTATATGTAATAAAGGCCAAGTACCTTAACATTACTTAACAATATATGCTTTTCATTGGGTAGGTAAGATCATTAATTTGTTTATGAACATAATTCCAGATTCACCAGTTTACACTAGAATATCTAACAAATAAATCTGACAATAGCACATTAATGCGATAACATAATCATAGATGTTCTCTTATTATTGTCAAGTTACTTCCTGCAACTGAGGATCTTCTATGTACCACGGTCTTCAGTCAATCCTTTTATCTTCAAGTTAGATTTTACTGTTTTGTTACCGTTTATCAACTACAGTCTCCTTCGCCCTCTCCCTCTTTTTTCTACCACTATACTCTCTATACCACGTCAATCATAATAGATTTCATTCTCAGCCAATTTCTTCCCGACCACTTACGTCTT
Source organism: Thermobia domestica (assembly GCF_964235325.1). Lineage (NCBI taxonomy): Eukaryota > Metazoa > Arthropoda > Insecta > Zygentoma > Lepismatidae > Thermobia > Thermobia domestica. The sequence goes on along the minus strand of NC_137461.1, from coordinate 296,344,769 downwards.
GCAATCTAAAGTCGAAGGCCGAAGACTACTAAGCTATTCCTACTGGCTGACCACTAGCTCAATGAATGAAATTTATGGACTAAATCCAGATTGGCAGATCAGAGATTTCTTTCTTCGCAACACGAAGGCGACCAAAGTAAAGGCTAAACATTTATAATCAAACTAAGATTATTTGGTAACCTATGCTGACTTGGAGACAGGAAATCTCGCTCCTTGCACTAGTCCACACTTCCACGACATCATATTTATGCGATATTAAAAATTATGCAAATTGTTTCCGGGGACTTCAACTTACGATAATCGGACACATTTAAAGTACTCTTATTCTTGAGAGTAGGGGAAAACACAAAAACGTTTGGAAATTAGATGTAAATCTTAAGTCCGAGATTTGGTATAGGCTAAACGAGACGGCTTCTAGGCTCATCTTTAGAGATCAACTGATCACAAACGAAAGACGAGTGAATATGCAAAAATCGTTTTTAAAAGTAGGACTTATAAACATGTTAAATACATTTAAAACTCGAATTAAACATTTCTCAAGGCTTTACAGAAATGTGCAGCTCTATGGTCGCTCAAAAGTACGTAAGTGACTTACGAAAGGTTAAATGAAGAGCCAAACCAAAGTTAACGAGTCGAATATGTATATCAGATGAACTTTATTATGTCAATTTAAAATTGAGCTTAAATTACTTGAAGCAATTGAGATACATAGATGGTGTTTGCTCTGTGAACGCAGTAGCTCCCTCTTGAAATGAGTTGGAGATAATACGGGGGAAACCTCTTGTGGCAGTACATTAGCACAAATACCATAAATCTTGTCTAAATATTTATGCGCGTGATATGTGATGAAGTGAAGATGGTCCTCCACACCGTTGTTATTTGAACTTCTCTCCTGGTTTGTTTGAGAGATCAACTACAACGGCGACACCTGACGAGCTGTGGCCGAAACCTTGTCAAGTGACAAACCCACATCTGGAATGAATTTCCAGCGACACTGAAGAACCCGTCTGGGCGTGAAATACGAGCTCGTTACGGAGGCCATTTTGTAGCAAAGATGGTTGTAGAGGAGGAGGGGCTCTTCAACAGGCGACTGTAATTGGAAACAACTAATGTCATTTCCTTCTCCTTTGGGTATCGAGAATTCAAAAGCCTTCAAATTGACAGACGACTCATAATTCAGGAAACAGTTTCTTTTACACTTCTACGTTTATGGGCTTTTGTCAAAATATAGCAATAACTATCGCCAGGAAACTATATTAGGATATAAATGTCCTCTTACTCACGAAAATAAAAGAATTTCAACGACAGAAAACGGATCATATACAGAACAAAAATGAAATGGCTAAAAATAAACTGGCTGTTTGCCCAATAGATACGCAATTTCCTTCCAAATAACCTTTTGCTCATATATTGCAGTCATGTCTTTTTGTTATTTTTTCAGAATGTACAAAAGTACTAGATATATTTGGATGATCCAACATTTTCTTTCCACTAAAACGTAGAGCATGAATCCAAGGAGTAAAGTTACATTCAAGCTATTTTCTATTACAATTAAGAAGTTTTATGAAATTATATTTATAGTTCAAAGCACATATCTCTGCTGTAATAATAAAACACTACTTTTCTTTATCGAGCTTTCGTCTGTAAACACATGCTCTAGTTTCACATAAGTTGTTCAGAGCAGTGACGTTAACCCGTGGGAAACATCCCATTTCATGGGATTTTTTATGTTAATTTCTCTCAAAGGGATAATGAGAATTTTCCTCGAAATTGACAGCATATGCGGAATTTTTCATACCTCACCGACGCCAACAAAATTCTCTGTGGTCCATAAGTAAACTGAGTCTTCAAACGAGCTTGAAGCCAGTATTGATTATCAAATTTTGTTACCGACAAAATGCATGCTGGTAAGGAAATGATTTTCTACAGTGATTTCGTATCCTCATAAAAAAAGCACCAAGGAACGTAAATTGTGGCAGGGAATTTACAAAAAAAGAAAATGAAAATAATTAAGAGTAGAAAGTAAAACAGTAAACGAGAAAACAATCAACTCCGGAAACATCCCAGGACAATGCTAAGCCCACGTGGCTAGGATAACCCAGGACACCATTCTACGCCTTGCATGGGAAACATGATTACATCTGCAATACTCCCTGAACATTGCACTGCACGATTATCACCTATTGCATTTCTTGGAAAATCACCTTAGAGGACGCCAGTTCAAATCCCTAGTAGAAGTACAAAATGCACTTGATACCTTGTTCGCTTCACGGCCCACCAAGTTCTGCCGCGATGGATTCTATGGCCTTGCAGAACGTTGACAGAAGGTGGTCGATGCTGATCGGGGCTATTTTTGATTTTGCAGATACGACTTAGGTGACATATCGATGTTCGAAGATTGTGAGTGAGAAAGCGACAGAACTTTCTTGGTTACCTTTATAGCTTCACTCAATTCTGCTGCTTTTATTGTAGTTGTTTCAACTTATTTACTGACCCTTGCACAACATTTGAAGGAAAGACAAAAAGGGAAGTAGAACACACAAAATGATGATTTCTGGTCTCTTAAGCAAGAGCAAGTTAACAAGAGAAGAAAGAGGAAAATCTGGTTATATTCATCACTCGATATGTTCCTCCTCTTTTCATTTATTTAAATGCAGAGAAGAAGAAAAGTTGAAAGTTTCTGAAGCTCATAATCCAGCTGTGAATATCTTGAGCAAAATGTCAGCAGGTTCCCATTTCCTTACAAAGTCAGAATGTCATTTGATAAATTGAATACAAATGTAATATGACTTGGTGGCCATTGTCTTCACGAGGGGCGGATGATTTAGACGCCGACGGACGGATGAACAGACACAGGAAGAAAAAAACTAATCTCAAGTCTTTGAACATTCTTCCTTTCAAAAGGATTTCTCACTCTTCTGCCAGCAGCAGGGGGAGGGGCGGGGCACAAGAGAAATTTGTTTTGATAGTTTAAAAGCTGAACATTTTTTTGTTTCTTTGTCTATTTTATCTTTTTCTTTGTTCCATCTCTTCAGGAAGCTTCCTAAAAAATAATCTGCAAAATTAAAACAAAATGACTTTTGTTGCGGAAATAAAGTATAACTTAACGTAACAGTGAGATGGCTAAAAATGTATAAGTAACAAAGTGGAGTTCTTGTTAAGTTATCTAAACTTAAAATCACTGTTTTTACTTCTCTATTTTGGTCTCCAATGTCTACGTGTAAATATAAAGCAGACTGAGAATTTATTGTATGTACAAAATTTCATAACAAGCTTTTGCTTTTTAAAAAATTGTGAAAATGAAATGAAATCTTTGACTTTTACGTTCCACGGTTATGCCGGTTAGGCTAAAGGAGACGGTGATTATGAGAAACGAATGAAATGAGGAAAGTGTGAGGAAACGGGAGAACCCCGAGAAAACCCACGAGCACGGTGTTTGTCCACCACAAAGTCCACACGGCGCGAGCTGGGATCGAACCAGGGACCCCAAACACCGGAGGTGAACGCTTTACCACTGAGCCTTTTAAAAATTGTGGTATGTGAGACCAGAGAAGACTATGTTGTAAAATTTCTGCTAGGTAGAGCTAGGCTAATGAAATCAGAGTCCGGAACTCCCAAAACCAGTTTATTTATAAAAATCCTTCAATGACAATAGTATATACAGAAATACTTTAATACACTTTTTATCTATTGTGAGGTAGAAATTAGGTATTCCAAGACCGTGCGGTCGTGGAAGCTATCTCTACAGAGCCCAGGAGTAGGCTAAGCAGAGTGGCGTAGGAATCCCCAGTGCTCCGCATCAAGCAGTTGGAGGGATAAAAGTCACAGAACCTCGAAGCAGGCTAAGCAACTGAGGTAGGAATCCCAAGAGAGACCCGAAGCATCCTATGCCAGGAGCAAAGGAATAGTCAAGAGTCCTGCATAAGACTAAAGGCTTTGAGGTTGGGATCTCCTAGTGCTCCAAGCAAGCAAGAGGAGGAAGATCAGAAAACTGGTGCCTGTCCGCTGGTTGCTGTCCAATACATAGGCGTACCGGCGATGGTGGCGCTGCTGCTGCCATGTCATTATTTGCTTCGTAGGAGGTGCCAGTGGTTCGTCGACTGCTTCTCGTAGTAGTTTCATGTGGTATGTAGTACTTCTACGTAAATCCATGTGGTGATGTTTACAAACAGGAGCATATTACACTGTTTATACACAAAAGCACGTGGTACATTATAATATACAATTTTATTAAAAACAATTTTGGACACCTTTCTGTCTTCAAACAGTTCAGTATTCTTTCTCTGAATCGTGTTTATAATAAGAAAACATCAAAATTTGTCAATAATGTTAGTTTCAAATGGTTAACAATTGTACTAATAGATGTTGCTACCTACTTGTCTAATAACGATAAATGTAGCAAGGGAGAAGGCATTTTGCAGTGTTAACGAATGAGTAAAAATTTCTGCATATCACCAAAAGACAACTAAAAATCAGTTATTTCACCTTTATCGATCAAATGAAAATTACACTTTCTCTTATACAAGAATATGCAATCACGTACTTCATCCTCAATTTGTCGAAGTTTTTTCGGACTATCTCTATCATTTTCTGGATCACTTTCACACATATTGCTTTGATTTTTTTCCAATACGGCACTTTAACTGACCTTCAGATTTAGCCTCCCAGCCACCGTCGTGGACCCATACCAGGTAAAATGCTCCAAAAATCTTCGATAGGCCTGGCTTCGTATACAGCAACGTAGTACCCCGAAATTACAGGCCAAACTATTTTGGTTAACTCTTAACTTTGTTCTCTTTGCCATTTTGTAACTGCTTCGTACGCACTTTGAGCTGTCGATCTCTTGATCTTCTTCTATCCGTAGACTTTTTCATAACTTTTGGTGACAGAAATAAATGATTCTTCATGGATAATTCTTCTTCTGAAAATGGCTTACCACATATATCTTCTTTGTAGCTCCAAGAAAGCTACTTACAAGCTGTCAAAACAATACTCTTTCAGATTTAACCACGGGCATGTTTGTTACATTTTCTACACTTTCCAAATCTACATTAATACACGTTTCTTTTCGTCATTAAACGAAAACGCTATCTGCTTCTTTGAACCAAGTATGATCATTTTGAAAGTTGTGCACTGTGAAAGAGAGGAACGCTACGCTCTGGTGTTCATCTGATCCATGACAACGCACGACCACACATAGATGCTCATACTGTTGAGACAATTTAAAGATTTAGATGGAAATTATTGAATCATTCCTCTCACAGTACTGACCTTGCCCCCAGCAATATTTATCTTTTTCTTCACCTGAAAAAGTGGCTTCTATTGACTGGATGCACTCTGAAGCGGCAGATTTTTACACATAGGCTATGCGGAAGCTCGTGCTACTCTACAAGAAATGTCTGGAAATACATTGTGACTATGTCTAAAAATAGCCAACGTATTTACTTGTATATTAATCATGATGAAATTCTTCTATAATTTTATTTTTTTAAATACCTGCCCTTTTCTATTTACATGCTTCCCGGCGGGAGCTCATGTGGTTCGGATTCCACTTTAATCAGTAGGTCCTCGTCGCATATAGCCTCGCTGCTGAACGGAACGTTAAACTCAAAATCAACTCAACTCAACTTTTTACATGCGTCTCGTAGACATAAAAAACTGGAGAAAAGTTGTTTATTAGATTGTTGATAGGTAAGACAAGTAAGACATGATTTTGCGACATCAATTATGCTATATTATTTTATGAGTGAAATATGCTTATCAAAGAAAATGCGTGATTAAATGGTTTTGCCATAATTGCTTTAGAAAGTAGGCGACCAACAATAAGAATAAGAAGTTGATTATTTTTAACCTCCAGAGATGCGTGAATCCCTGAATGAGTTGTAGGAATGAGCCTGCCTTTAGTAGAGAACAAAATTCGTACAGTACAATTGGTTTCTTTCGTAGTTTAAGCTTTCAGCATTGTGGTCGACGGCTGAGGGAGACGGTAATATTGATAATAAATGTAATGATTGAGTGAGAAAAATTGGAGATAACTGAATAACCCCGAGATTATCTACGCACATGGTGTTTGTCCATCACAAAACTCACTTGCCACGAGCTGAGATCGAACAAGAGACCTCAAACACCAGAGATGATTGCTCTACTACTGAGTTCGCTTTGATACATTGATACTTCATTGAGTGGTTTATTTCTTTTCTAAAGCTAAAACAAGATAACAATTAGATTTATTATACGTATACTTATAATAATTCAGAGATATGTTGCAATAAATTATATTTGATTTCTTATATTTACGTACATTTGTGAAAGTGCTGAGGAAAGCAAACGAGTGTTCTAGATTTCCTTGGCTCAAACAGGTTTGGAATCCTCTGCTATTCGGAGAAATATTAGAAGTAAAAATGGATATTATTTCTCTCTCTCTCTCTCTCTCTCTTTGTGTGTGTGTGTGTGTGTGTGTGTGTGTGCTTGTTACCTTTAAACGTGGGCCGAGCAGTTCATCCAGAGAAAATCGGAGATGAAAAGTCCCCCCTTTGGCAGAGTTTATCCTCTTGTGATACGTCCTGCAGATTTTATGAGCGGCCATTCATCATAGTTATCTCCCCAGCGAACAAAGTCACACTCGAATAAAAATAGGTGAAGACAACATATCTGATCAATTCGATCGCCGTCCGTCTGATTATAATGGAGACGAATATATGCATTATTCTTTGTTAGTTTTACGACTCTATATATTTCAAAATGAAAACTTAACACATCAGGAGATGCCACCATTTCAACGATTCGATGCCATTATGCTGGAGATATATGGCCGACTGGCAAATTATATTTCTTCCAAACGCAGCACATACCATTATCAAAAGAAATAGGCTTCGATTTTAGTTGGCTCTTTCAAATGCTGCTGGCAAAATACAAACTTTTATTGAAATTTAATTTGTGATTTTAAATTTCAGAAACTAACGGGTATCGCCATTGAAAAATCCACACAGCATAGTAGTTAGCATTTCTACTTTATATCGGAAGGTTTTGGGTTGGACTCCACATTTGATCTCCAGACTGAAACTCTTACAGAGGTTTACTCAGTATCTCCAAGTGCATGACAAAACAGGGCGAAGTAGCTTAAACTAGCCAGACGTTAAATTCAACGTAGAAACCTCAGACATCATTTCATTTCATTTCATTTATTTACTCCATCTAACCAATACATTGTATTTTTAGGGTTCAGTTCACATGTACATAGTATTTATGTAAGATTATGAAACAAACAATATGATTTACAGAAGTTATTATACAGATGGTGATCAGAAAAATGGAAACACCTGAACGAAATTGCAACTTACCAGATTAATATTGTGTCGGGCCACCTTTCGCCTTCAGAACAACCTTAATGCGACGTGGGATGGAGGCATAGAGGTCGTGAATGGTAGCAAGTGGAATTTTACACCATTCCTCGTGCAGGGCATCGGCCAATTCTGTGAGAGAGGATGGAGGTGGAAATCATCGCCAGAGTCGTGTTTCCAAGACGGACCACAAATATTCAATTATCTTGAGATCTGGGGATTGGGCGGGCCAGGGGAGGTGTTGAACTTCATCCCGAAGTTCTTCAAACCACGCTGCAACAACGCCAGCTGTGTGAATGGGCGCATTATCATCCTGGAAGATGGCATCATTGTCCGGGAACAACATCCGGACAATAGGATGCAAGTGGTCTCCTAAAATTGCGACATAATCGTTGGCAGTGATTCGTCCGCTAAGTGTGACCACAGGACCCAATGAAAACCATGATATGGCGGCCCACAGCATCACCGAGCCGCCGCCATGTTTCACAGTTGGGCAGAGACACTGCAGATCATAAGCTTCTTTGGGCGTTCTCCACACATAAACACGGCCTGTGTTTGGGAATAGGGTGAAGGATGACTCATCCGAACATATCACACGTTTCCAGTCCTCAACGGTCCAAGTTGCATGGTCGCGGCACCATTTGCTGCGTGCGAAATGCTTTATGGTCCCTGATGAACGGTTTGGCCCGTGCAACACGACCCCTTAAGTTCATGTCATGTAATTCGCGGCGGACTGTGATTGTCGAAACAAGGTGGGGGAGGTGCTGATTGAGTTCCTCCGTCACTTGCTCCGCAGTGGCATGACGGTTCTGCGTGACAATGCGCTTTAATACCCGGCGTGACCTGTCACTCATGATTTTCTTCCGCCCAGTGTTCCGCTTCCCCGGTATGGTTTTCCCGTGTGTTGTGTAGGCCGTCATCACCTTCGACACTGTCCCACGCGACACACCTAACACAGTAGCCACTGCCGTCACACTCACTCTACATAATCGCGCACCAACAATTTGCCCTCTTTGAAAATCTGAGAGGTCTCTGATTTTATACTACCTCCGTCTGCTGCAGCCACTGGACACTGCTATTCCACTGCGCCTGACGTAGTATGGAGACCGACCTAACACAGCACCACCAGTGGTCCGGCGCTGCGGGCGCCACGGCACCACTGCCAACCCATACATCTGACGTGTTGCCAACTATAGGTGTTTCCATTTTTCTGATCACCATCTGTACATGTAGATAAAATATTTTACATTGTTATACATATATTTCTAGATATTCTTTAACACTATAAAATTCTTTCTCTATCAGATACGTTTTAAAGTTTTGTTTACATTTATTTAGTTTTTCTGCATTTTTATGTGATTGGGCAAAGCATTGAATTTTTCATTTGCCTTATGTCTGGGGCCCTGTTGTACTAGTGATATTGTAGGGTATACGGACAAAATCTCGCGGCCGAAACATCGCCGCCCAAAATCTCGCCGGCCAAAACCTCGCGGGACAAAATCTCGATGGGCCAAAACCTCGCGTCGCCAAAACCTCGCCGCCCAAAACCTCGCGGGACAAAATCTCGCCGGGCCAAAACCTCGCGTGGGCAAAACCTCGCCGCCCAAAACCTCGCGGGACAAAATCTCGCCGGGCCAAAACCTCGCCGCCCAAAATCTCGCCGTGCCAAAACCTCGCCGCGAATGAAACTTTTCTTTAAAATTTACCCAATGTGTTTCCTAATATGCAATTCCACATTACAAATAATAATAATAATAATAATAATAATAATAATAATAATAATAATAATAATAATAATATACAAAACATCGTGTGCGTGGGCTTTCTCGGGTTATCCCCGTTTCCTCCCACTTTATTTATTCGATCATTTCCTTCATCCTGGTCATCTACGTCTCCTTTAACCTATAGGACATAATCAAGGGACATCGTTAAAACTCATGTATTGTTTCATATTTTCATAAATATTATTAGATTTTTGTTAAAATTTTAAGTTTTTGGATGTTCCAAAGTTCACGAAACTAACCTCGTTAGTTGTCATTACTTTCCTTATGCAGACTTTCTTTCCCTATAACCAGTTTAAAAACATCCTGTCGCCCTACCTTCACATTGAAAGCCTCTAATACAGAAATAGAATTTTCATATGGTATCGCGGGACTTGGTCAAATACCCGTGATACTTCTTCTGAAACAGCGTCTTTTATACCGTCATCCTTATCATCTGTGGGAACATTTACATTTTGGTCAGGCGAGATTTTGGGTATGGATATATTTTGGGGCGCGAGGTTTTGGCCCGGCGAGATTTTGGCCCGCGAGGTTTTGGGTGGCGAGGTTTTGACCAGGCGAGGTTTTGGCCCCGCGAGATTTTGGCCCGCGACGTTTTGGGCGGCGAGGTTTTGGCCCGGCGAGATTTTGTCCCGCGAGGTTTTGGGCGGCGAGGTTTTGGCCAGGCGAGGTTTCGGCCTGGCGAGATATTGGGCCGCGAGATTTTGGGAGGCGAGGTTTTGGCCAGGCGAGGTTTTGGTCCGCGAGGTTGTCGCCGCGAGGTTCTGGCCGCGAGGTTTTGTACCCAAACCATATTGTAGTAAAGTAAGACTTTTTGTTTTGATCTCTAGTATTATAATGATGCTCTTTCAGTTCATCTTCATTTTGCATTAGACTGAAAACAAATGCTTCATATATGTTAATAGACTGAACTGTTAATATCATTAACTTTTTAAAGTATGATTTGCAGCTTGTTGTGTAATGTAAGTTTGCAATGGTACGAGTGGCCTGTTTTTGTTTAATAAATATAGTTTTGCTTTCAGTTGCGTTAGAAGAATGCCATAGAATAGAATGCCATACTTTATGATAGGGTATATAGACCCGTCGTAGATTTGTATTAAGAGTCAAAGTGTTTTTTAGCACTCTTAGAGCATATAGCCTCGAATTTAGTTTATGTATAGTTGCTTCAATATGACTACTCCATCTGAAGTGCTCATCCACTATAATGCCTAAAAATTTTGTTTCGTTGACTAGCTGTATGGATGGGTCATTTAGATTTATTGTGGATTTATTGATATTTTTAGCGTGTGCTGAGTGGAAAAGTATATATTGTGTTTTTGTATTGTTTAAAACCAACTGATTAATATGAACCTAAAAGCGAGGTTTTTTAATGTCATGTACATTGTTAACAAGAGCTTTTGTATATTTTCTTTTGATAATAACTGAAGTATCGTCAGCTTAGAGTATAATTTTGGTATCTATGTTGCAAGGTAGATCGTTTGTATATAGTAGGAACAGGAGCAGACCTAGAACCGAGCATTGTGGCACTCCATATTTTATTTCTCGATAAGTCGATTTGTATTTTATTTGACTATCATCTGTATTTCTTAAACTTTCGACTGATTATCCCGACAATTATTCAAGTTCGAACATTTGCTTATCTACTATTACTATAGGAACACCACTAAAACCAAAAGCTCAAAAGTGAAATAACTCTAAACTTCTCAACTCTTTATTATGTTTCACTCAGTTATCCGTGCTGCATTTTTTCTATTGACACAAATTAACTACAGGTTGACGCGATAACTTAATACCTCTGCACTAATTAGACTCTACAAAGGTGTGCCTTTATCCCAATTAACTAACTAACTAACTCGATGACCCATGAAACCCTAAGGTCCAATGCCGCTTTCACAAAAGCTCTCCACTGACTTCTATCCTTAGCAAACTATATCCAGTTTCTACTTTGTATTCCTATTTCTGCGAGATCCACCTTCTGCGCCTAGGTCTTCCTAATGGTCGTTTTCCGATTTTTCTTCCAGTTAATACTTTGAAAGTGTTCCTAATTTCTTCAATCCTGGCTACATAACCTGTCCACCTGAGCATCCTACACTTGATGAACATAACAATGTTTGGTAAACCGTATAAATTATGTAGTTCTTCGTTATGAAGTTTCCGCCATTCCCCATTCCCGTTCCTCTTGGGTCCGAATATTCGTCTTAGAATCTTGTTCTCAAATACCTTTAGTCTATGTTCTTCCCTCAGAGTAAGCGACCATGTTTCGCAACCATACAGAACAACAGACATGATTACCGTTTTATACATTTTAAGCTTGAAATTCCTCGACAGAAATCTTGACGACAAGAGATTTTGAACTGAATAATAATACGAATTTCTTGCTTTTAGTAGACATTTAATTTCTTTTTGAATATGGTTTTTGTCTGTTAATATTGATTCTAGATATTTGAAAGTATCACTTTATCAAAAGTATTAATTATATTTTATCGCATTCATAATTTGCGATCCTGACGAACTCCCATATATATTTAGTTTTCTCTGCATTTACTTCCATACCCATGTCCCTACTTTAAAACTATTATTTATCTGAACCCCATAATCACTTTTTATGTGAACTCGAATAAGAACTGTTCATCACGTCATAAACTGTCACTTACCTTTCCAAAGGCCGTGCACTTGATCATTTGATACAGGTACTACACAGTAACTACATTTCCATGACAGAATAATATCTTAAACTACTGTGAACGGGCGATCATAGTAACATCTCTTCCATACAACCTAATGGTTTTGGACTGTGTCGAGTACTTGGTATTACGGTGTGAGAATTCTTTAGTTCTTCTATCCTGGGGAACATTACGCGTATTGTCCATTTTATTAATGCATTTGATGTAGTTGCTTTTTAGGAACGTTTGCAGTTTCTTGGCATGCGAACTAGCTAAATCAAACTAAAAGAGATGTTTTGCATACTATCATGTTTAAGAATCTCTTAAAGATGAGTAATCGAACGTTCAAATATTCCTTCAGGAATGTCTGGAGCCAGTTGTTATAAACGAGTAAGAAACCTATTCAAGAGACTATAACATCATACATTTCTGGGAAAAGTTCTGCACTAGATTTAATTATATATTTCAACTTATTATTATCTTCTGCGTTTCGAAATTAAGGCCAGGTTGTTCGGACATATTAATGCCGATTTACGAGATAATAAGGCTCTTGCCTCTCTTCCCTCTATTCATTTTACGTAGAATCTGGCCAACGTCTTTCCTATTCTTTCTTTCCCATTGATTTTTAGCTAATAATTCTATTGCAAATTGTCTTCGCAGGCTGTAGCTGAAAGTTCCTTAAACAAATAAATAATTAAGGACAAATATAAACAATATTTTTAAAGAACGCATAACTTTATTTGTCTTATAAGCGTGTCTTTCTCCTGCCTCGATATATGTATTAAACACCAGTATATTTTTTTTTCTGAGAAGATTTATCATTTGGGAAACATTACAATAGGGTATAGGCTACACTGCACTATGACACGTAAAATGATGCCAAAGCTTACTCTACTTACAGTAGTGGTTTCAGGCTAAATGACGTATCTCATTGGTATGCCCATAGAAAAGTCTACATTACTAAAGAACTCTATAGGTTATACTTAACGTAATTTCTGTGAACACTAATGATCTACTATATCGTAACATGCTTCCTCAACTTTTGACCTCCGAAAAATCAATATAGTCAGATAATACGATCTTTCACTGTTAAGTCCTCTAAGGGCTATTTTTAGCATTAAAACTTACGAGGCGTGGATCTACAATTTAACATAGGATCCAAACTAAATGTTTTCGCACAGAGAATTGAATAAATATCTTATGCTTATAAATTAGCGTATACCAATTTTCAAGAATGTAATCCTACGAGTAAACAACTTGTTATAGCTCTGTAATCTTATCTAAATTGTGACTAAGAATATTAATTGACCTTTACAAGTGACTGACCATAATGAAACTATTATTATTACTTGTGCTTTCATAATTCCTAACTCTAATTTTCAGCGAAAGCTTCATTGTAGTTATACTGTTCGGTTGACATAAGCACTTTTCGCGTATTTCCACGTTCCATATAGCCTCAATGCTGCGAAGAACTCTTATTTCGAAATTAATCAAAGATCTTTATTCTCAGCTTTTTCCTTCACATCATTTCCTTAATTGTCCGTTTCCCATATACTCTTCACTAGAACTACAGCTGAAAATCACTACCCTATTTAGTTTCTCTGGGGTAATGGCTCTGAATACTAAAGGACGAAAACTTGAATCGGATAGATAGTTTACGTAAGACAAGACGATAGAATATTTGAATAATAAATTATCCTGATGGCAGCAACATTAATCTCTAGACTCCCTGTAACACTGAGGAGTGTAGATAACGGAGGGAGTAAATGGGAACCCAACCCCCAAATGATTTCCTCCCATTTCAAATGGCCTTCATATGGAAGTACGAGTATACTGTTGGTTTGATTTTAGGATGTGAAATGCTCGCTCCCCTGAAAATGACATTCCTTCTCGAGAAAAAAAAACTTGTTTTCTACACCTTTGGTGACATTATGTAAGAAATAAGAATATTGTGTAGTAGAGGAATATGAGTTGATCTATATAAGCGACTACCTGTGTAATAAAGGCATGATTATCATTTCTTATATCGTTAGTACCTTAATCCTAATTATAAACCTATTCTTCTGCTCTAGCTCCTAATTTCCACTTTGACATAATTACTAGATTTTCGTTCGTTCGTCTGCTGTCAACAGGAATCAGAGCAAAAACAGAAAGAAATACCGAGATGTGTTTTTTGTGCAATCGGTTGAGCATCCAAAGAATAGCTTTTATGGTCTTCTCAAACCATTTATTCAAGCTAGAAGTGGTTCAAATTAGCCATTTCCGGCATCAATGTTTATCACCAAATAACAAGATTGGTAGTAGAGAGCGACAAGCGGTTCTTGCAGTCGGTACAGCATCTGATATATACAATCAGCAACACTATATTGAAACTGGAAGTGCTTCAACTTACTAGTACTTCTGGTTTCAAACTTCCGTAGAGCATGAACTATAGGAGATACCGAGAAGTGGTTTTAGAAATTGAACCAGCATACTAAGAATAGATATTATCTCTTTCCTTGACCCTCTATTCAAGCCAGAAGTGGTTGAAATAAATCGTATTTTATTTCAACTTTTATCATCATAGAACCAAAACAGCAAAGAGGAGCGAGTAAAGTTTTTTAAATAGGGATGCAGCGTCTGGAAAACAGATTTTATCTTTGATCTTGTTACTCTATTGTAAGCAGTAGTTATAGATGTACTATTCCAGGTTTGAGTATTGAATTCTCAAAATCCGGAAGCTTTAGTTTGACACTGTGAAATGAAACTCATTTATTCTGAACTGGTCCCGCGTTCGATTTTTATTGGAAGAGCATAGAACGCTTTACGGTGGTTCGATTCCACTCTGCTGCTATAGTGTTTCCACCTAGCTACTTTAGAGTAAGCAGGTTAAACTTGCCTTCGGGTAGAACGTTCAGGCGTAGAGGCTTAATGATAACTGTTAAAGATGTCTTTCGAATATTACGCCTGTTGTTATGCAACCTTGCATGACGACGAGGTAATGTGGGTTGCCAATCTTATGTTGCAGCTTTCCACTTTGCATACTTTCCTTTCTTTTACATTTTTTCTAAATGTTTCTTATAGCATTCTTTTGTACCTGGTCGATTTATGACGTCAAAACACGCTTTTACGCACGGAAAAGCTAGCGAGAGAAACAAGTAAAGCAAAAGAATGTAACCAAAGAGAGTAGAGAAGGGCTGACAATGTACAGATAGTTAGTCATGGATTCACAAATGGTTTAAAACTGAAAATCCATCGATATTGTTATCGACGTTCTTCTTTACCTTCCCCTCTGCTCTCTGATTGTTAACCCTACGCATACCAAGCTAGGTTAAAAATTGTCCACACTTTTATTAGGATACGAATTTTTATGGGTGTTACTTTAGTATCATATCATCACTTAGGTTTTGTGTTAAAATAATATTAATATCATTATCTGTCATTCAATACTTCTAATTTCTAGAAGATAATCCAAAATTTTAGAAATGAGTTTTCGTGGTGGACAAGAAGTGCCTTTCTTTATTGTAACATATTACCATCATGTGCATGAGGTTATTTCCAGTTAAAGTTGAAGATTTTGACACTAGACTTCGCTACTGGTACAGCTGATGCAAAGCGTCTTACACCTAAACGGGAAAGACCTGTTGGTTTCAGAGTGATAATATTAAAGTGGAACTCTACGTACACTAAGGGATTAGGAGTAACACCACACACGAAGGGAGAGTTAAAAATTTCCACACATAAAGCATTATTTTCTGTCCCAGAAAATGTAATGATTTTCTCTGTTTTGTACTAACTATAAACTAAGACAACTAAAGGCAAAAATTAGTGAAGAATATTACATTTTCTGGGATCAAAAATAATGATTTTGTGGTGCACATTTTTAAAATCCTCTCCTGGAGTGCGCTGTTAGGCTTAAACTTCTTACGAGGAACCTTTTCTGGATGTCACACGAAATGTGGAACGAGACTATGTTCTATCGATTTGTGTTAGTGAATACGAAAATCCATAGGCGAGAAAAACCCTCGATCTCAACCGTTCCGTACTTATGGGGGGAAGAGTAGGGGCACTGCCAACACAACACGTTGTAGATAATGAGACGAAATATGCCGCGAGTTCCATGAAAATATGCATAGAAGCACAGTTAAACATATACTACAATGTGACATTACATTCGACAATACTCTGACAAGTGAGGGCAGAGACGTAGCACGTAACGACAGAAGAGGGGGCGGATAAGCGCAAGTAAAAATGGTCATATAATTGAGGAAAACGAAGAAGCAAGATATCAGGGGAATGGTACAGTAATAATACATGGTCCAGTAATCAATCACAAACTACAGACAGCCTGTAGACGTCAACATAAAGCAGAAATGGAAGAAAGAGAGCTATGGAGGGCATTGACCATAAGGTCCGGACCCCCTCTCCTTGTAACATCCGATGTGCATAGACTGTTGTAGTAGTAAGGGCAGTATTTGGTTACACTTTTGGACCCTGGGTCCCTACCTCAGAACCCATGTTCTCTGGCCCAGGGTTAATGATCTAGGGGTACTTATGACCACCCCTGTAGATTTTGGCAGGGGTATCTTAGCCCACTCCCTAAATTCCCAACGGGTGCACCAATGTGCCTATGTATTATGAAAGGGAATGGACCCCTGTACATGCCCATATAACCATATAAAGTAATAAGAGCTCATCAATGGGGATAAATTAGGTCAAAATCCTCCGAAATTTAAATTTTTCGGCAATTTCTTACCCATGAAAGGGAATGAGATGGGCCCACAAAACTTATAGAAGTTCATACCCTGGTACTAGGCTACCATATCCAATTTTAAAATTTGGCAATTTCCAAATTTTAAGGGGGTGGTCCTACGTACCCCTACCAAAATTTAGGGGTGGTCCTAAGTACCCCTAGGTCATTAACCCTGCGCCAGAGAACATGGGTTCTGAGGTAGGGACCCAGGGTCCAAAAGTGTAACCAAATACTGTCCTTACTACTACAACAGTCTATACACATCGGATGTTACAAGGAGAGGGGGTCCGGACTATATGGTCAATGCCCTCCATAGCTCTCTTTATTCCATTTCGCAACCGTTCCGTATTTATGGGGGGAAGCGTAGGAGCACTGAGGGTTTTTCCCGGCTATGGATTTTCGTGCTCAGTTACACAAATCGATGTATCGTTCCACATTTCTTGTGACACTAGAAAAGAAAAGGTTTTCTCATTTGTGTATGTAGGGTTAAAGTAGTTAATTGAGCATAGGAGTAGCAATCTGTGATTTCATGGAGAAATAAGTTTATTGGAATGAAACTCTTGTGCTTGGCGATTCTCTTTAAATTTGGTTAGATGTCATATTTCTTTTGATTGATTTATTGTTGGTTGATTTAAATTTAACAGCAACACTGTGTGAGATGTGGACCTAGAGCTTAACGTAGGATCCAAACCACATGAGCTCCCACTCCCGGGTTCCTAGTACACCATGTATATAGCAATGATGGTCCTTGCCATATTTCTTCTATGAGTATTATCTAAACGCAGCCAGGAATGGGTTATACATAGGTATAATCCCTTCAGGAGAGCTGCAATATAGTTATGAGAAAATAATAACTTAATGTAGTACAGGTAATGTTTAGACCAAAATGCATATGGGAATATAATGATTTCATACATTTTAAGTGCATTTTTAAGTAATTAAGTGTAATTTTATCTATCTCTACTCTGGAACTATTACTTAAATAATTAATACTTTTCTGACCAGAGTATGTCTTCTGTATTAAAATTAAAGTAAGTCGTAACAGTTTCAACAATTTAACGTTCTCTTCATCACAAGTTAAGTTATTGAAACTGTTACGACTTATTTTAATTTTAATAAATATGTACTCTGGTCAGAGAAGTATTAACTATTTAACTGTATATTTTATTTTACTTTATTTTATTCTTTAGTTGTATTTTCCGTGTTTATATTTTCAATAATAGTCAAATAGTTAGTTCACTTCTTCAATGGGATAACGACGAAATCACCAATCCAGATGTGATGGACTGCATAGCTAAATGGACAAATTTAGTTGGGTTAGACCCTCCGACTCTCGAAAATCGTAACAGTCAGTCGGCTTGGGACGAGCCCATCGTTAATTGCCATGCAGCTTCTTTATTACAGACTACAAAAAACATCGAAGATAAAGCCAGACTTTTAGCGGTAATGTCCCAAGAAAACGGAGCATGGCTTCAAGCTCTACCATCACCATCTCTGGGCCTACATCTATCCAATGAGAGCTTCCGAGTATCAGTTGCACTACGGTTGGGAGCAGATATATGTGAACCACACCACTGCCCCATGTGTAACACCTTTGTAGATAAAAAAGGATTACACGGTTTGTCGTGCAAAAGCAGCGCAGGCAGACACCCACGTCATTCAAGTGTAAATGATATAATATTAAGAACATTAATATCAGCAGGGATCCCAGCAGTGAGGGAACCGATTGGATGCAGCCGATCTGACGGAAAAAGACCCGATGGTATGACATTAGTACCTTGGAAGAAAGGAAAGGCATTGATTTGGGACTTCACATGTTCAGACACCTATGTCCCCTCCAACCTACAATATGCCTCAGTACAAGCTGGACTCGTAGCTGCTCGAAGAGCGAAAGAAAAAAGAATAAATATAGCAATCTACTCAATAACTATTGCTTTGTCGCAATAGCAATTGAGTCTAGCGGTTCTTGGGAAGAAGGAGGCCTCAAATTTATAAAAGAAATCGGCCACCGTTTATCAATTAAATCAGGAGATAATCGAGCAAAAAGTTTCCTGATTCAATGCATAAGCATAGCCATTCAGCGTGGGAACGTGTCGGCTATAATGGGAACATTACCCACTAGTAAAGAGCTAGAAGAAGTCTTTCTTCTGTAATTTGCGGAGAAGGGAGATTAGGAGTAAAAACAGACATCATTGGTGCATCAATTTATGTAGCAACCGAGCAAGGAGTATGGAGAGACAGTTCACAGTCAATAAGTTTATATGAAAAAAATCGGCATGAATGCTGTACCGTACGTCAAGACAGTGGCATAACATGACAGGTTGGAGCCTTTGAAAGCAGAAGATTTAGTATTACCTGCCGAACGTCTTGGGAACAAAGTACCGAAGAATAGATATTTACTGTTTCATTTGAAATTTTCATTATGACAGTTTTTTTAATTATCATTGTTATTTTACAATTCTTATGTAATTACTTATGATTGTATCTAATATATGTATATATTTTCAATAACTTTTAATTAATATTGATGAAATATTTCCATATCATGATAAAAACAAAAGACATTGAGAATAAATATATTTAGTTATCTTTAGTTCAGAACACGCTCAAAACTTACGAAAGAGAATAAGTACAGTATGTTCTGTTTCTTCGTTCTGTTTCTGTAACTACAATATTACATACGAAATGATGAATAAATATGTCGTGAGAATTAATCAATAGTAACAAACGTGAACTTAAATATATTCTGCACTAAGGAGCATGAAATAAACAGGTGTTGCAGTGGAATATAGCAGTAAACTGACAGATGTCATTGGCTGCTTCAAAACGAATTGTATCCATTCAAGTAGTCTCCTGGGCAAGAAGTGAATTTATGTACTTTCACCGACTTCGTTCCAGGTGATATAATAACAGGAAAAATTAGGAATTAGGGATTAGATTTCTGGGCTGTCGGCATCTATGGCCATTTAGCCCGTCACGTATATGAGGGATGACGTTCCTCGGTGAGCACACTATCCAGGGAATGGAATGGAAAGGAAGAAAGGATTGGGGAAGGATCGGAATGGGACCTATAGGTTGGGTACCTCACCGGCATTTGACTGATGTGAATGAGGAAAACTCAGAAAAAAAAACCTCACTCAAAATTTCTAGCCTGAAAAAGCTGTTACACTTTTTCGACCGAGTGTCCCCATTGGGAATCGAACCTGTAACCACTCGAACCAAAGGCCAGAGCGTTAGAGACTACGCTACGCGGGGCCACAACTTAGGAAATAGGTAGAATTTGACAGTTTAAGTCTCTTTTCACCGTAATTTATTTTCTTATTCTAAATTGGTTATCATAAAATAATCTTAAGAGAACAATAAAACGTTCATAAAATAAATAGCAATATTCAAAATTAAAGGATATTATATTTGTAGAATGAATACATTTAATTTTATATTTTAAAATAAATCGAATGGTTACATACCGAACTTAACAAAAAATAATTTGGCATTTCGTTGCATTTTTCTAGGTGTCGAAAATTTAATAAGAAATTTAATTTTTAATCTCCCTCGGTTATGCCCCTTAAGTTAAAGGAGAGGATTGATTGCTGGAAGTCAAAGAATTAAGGGAACGTGCAACACATAATTAAATATTGCGACCCCAGTTCGATTAAACTTACTTTAATAACCACCAAAACTTACTACGACCATTATTTAAATAAATTAAATTAGTTTTCTTCCCTTTAAACTTTGTATTTCCTTAATACTTACAATTCATTTCCCAGAAATTAAAAATACATTTCGATCAACTATGACTTTCTCACTTATTATATCTTTAACAGTTTAAACAAGTCTGGCCACAACATTTGTTATCATAAGGTACCCGGTACCGACTATTGTCCGTGTTGCCCTGCCAAAACTAAATATATATAAATGTTATCGTTGCAAATGAGAAATGGAAAAAAAACGGAGAATCTTCAGAAAACCCAGGAACATGATGTTGTCCACCATAAATTCATATGCTCTACGATTGAACTAGGAATCCTACTCCACGGATGAAATCTCTATTTCTAAGTATTTGTGTCTTACCGCGTAGACTTTGAGATACGAATATATAAGTTATAATTAAGATTTTCCACGACCTTAAAAAGGATGAAGGTAATATTGCAGCCTGAAAATGAAATAAATGGCAAGTGCCAAAATTAAAAGTTTAGTTTAATGTTGAAATGTGGACTTTGTGCCTAACACTGCTCAGTTAAAATAGGGCTGTGAAAGTAGTTCAAACCATCGCCAGACGAATGTACGTGGGTCTATGTCCCACCAGTTCTGAAATAACATCTGGTCTTTATATTCAACATTTTCATTTTGGGCACTTAGCACCGATTTTATAGTCAGTATACAATTATTTTTAAAAGCAATAATTCCATCTGTTTTCTACAATCTTGCTCAAACACCACTGACTTACTTTATATTAAAATTTCTTCGATACTTAACTAAATATTGTCTTTCTGTTATATCGATGGTTTAACTATAAAATTACATCAGATAGTACAGCAATTGAAGGTGAACGCTTCTTTTCAGGACAAAGGCTATATGGGACATGAGCCTGCAGTTTAAGTTGGAACTTGAACCACCGTAATCTATCCAACACTCTCTCATCGAAAATGAACCCCGGGTACACGCGCACCAAATGAGAGACTTACTCAATAGACCAGAGACGGATTGAAAATCATAGTGACAAACCTAGGCGAGAATTTAGCTTTCGGCTCTTTTATCAAGAGATTAGGCGCAACAGTGATTACAACCCTTGCTTTTAATTTCTAAAGATGAATTCAGTAAGTTGAGAATCGCGGTAGCTCACTGGAAGAGCGTTCACCTTTGTACCTAGGGTCCTTGGTTCGATACCAGCTCGCGCCAAATGAGCTTTGTAGTGGACAAACACAGCGTACGTGGGTTTTCTCTGGGTTCTCCTATTTTTTCATTCCACCATTTCATTTATTTCTTATTATTACCGTCTCCTTTAGCCTAGCCGGTATAACCGCAGGACGTAAAACAAAGATTTCATTTCATTTCATTTTGCATTCAGTAAGTTTCACTTTGATAGTAGGATTCTTAAGCTGTGAAACTTTGCTTAATGATTTGCAGAGAAGATAAGACGGTAATTGTAGTCTCTGAACAACTTTAAAAAATTTTCCGAATGGAATGTAAAGATGATTGATTTATGTCCGTGAAATATGAATTCGGTTGCCTTTGATTATATACTTTTGCGGGGACTCTAAACATTCCTGATACTCTGACCAATGTTAATGGCAAAATCAAATAGATTGACCCGAATACTTAAAGAAGCAACGAAAATAAGAAATTAAAATTATATGTACGTCAAAGTGAAATATGTACAGAGGATAAATCCTCTGTACGTATTTCATCGTCTTCAAACTTTTCAAAATATTTATCATTTTACAGTATATAACCATTATTTTATACGGTAAGTACTTTGCCATCATGGGCAGATGACTTTCTGTACAAAAGAAGCTTTCATACTTAAAAAAATTCGTTCAATTACTTCGCTTTTACATAGAAACTATATTCTCCAGCTTTTTAGTATTAAGCTGAAAATTATTAAGAAGCCCCATCATGGTTAAGTTAAAATACCGCTAATTTTATAGTAATTATGTGATATGTTCAAATAGATAAAAGATAATCGAAAAGTGGAACAAGAGCTCGCTAGACAATATTATTTTGCATGTGATACCGTTATCACAACTCACTTATCTGCTTTCGATTTGCAGCCATTTAGAAAATATGCATTTATTTTCGCGTTTTTATATGGCTGCAAATCGGAAGCTACTAGGTGACTTATGCAAAATAATATTGTCTAGCGCGCTCTTGTTCCACATCTCGATTATCTTTTATCTATTTTAAGACATCACATAATTACTGTAAAATTGACGGTATTTTAATTTCGCACTGATTAGGTCTCTTAATAATTCTTATTAGTGTATTTCGATTAAAGTTTGTTCAATATTTTTCTGTTAGACGTTAACAGTTAATAACATTTCAAAAATGAAGGCAGATTAATAATGAGAATTGACGTAAATTCTTCTTTGGTTCCTTCTATTGGCTGGACGCCTCTACAATTAGAAATTCCTTCGCGAGCTGCTGGTTTACGCTCCACATATCCATGGCACGTTACAAGAGAGACAATGGGTAGCCAAAGAAGAAACTTTAAACGGTGTTAAACTCCTTATTACTCCTGTAGCCATATTTGCTCTCGCCCTGAGAAACATTACGGCTGTATAATTTAAGTAAATTTATCCTCCAGCTACGTTTTATTTCGCGAGTAACCGCCAGATGCCAACAAAGTAACGAGCGTACTTATCCGAGGCAGAAACTTCCCTTGTTGGTAATCCAAGCGCTCTCCGAAGTCGCTAACGACATCAGCATGGAAGTTTAATCAGAGGGCCGGACTCAGTCCCCCGTAGTGACCTCTCCGCTGAACGGGAATTTCCAGGGCAACTAGCAGCGAGAGAGCGTCGTATTTCGTTGTAGTTGGCCTTCGTATGGGACATCGACCAAGCCACGAAACTCTCTGCATATCTTTATCACGAGACTAACTTAGCTACTCATGAACTTCGCATAATACGGAACGTTTCCCTACTCTCCAAATGGGCTTAGTTTATTTTTCAAACAAAACTTAGCGGATCTCCTTTAACTCTTCTTGATTAGAAAACTAAGTTTTCAAAGTATAACAAAGAGATAAAATGAGGAAGATTGTCACCTCGTCTTTCCTTGAAAATAACGAAGACTGTATTCTTTAAAAAGAATCCAAGACTTTCTCATTTACAAGAGATGGCGTCATTCGGTAAACATATTGTCTACAGCAGGGATGCAAATAAGCAACAAAATTTTACTCGCCCAAGAAAAAAAACTTACTAGCCCACATCCCACAATAGAAATCATTTACTCACCTTCGGTATGATATTAAATACTCGCCCGACCCGATGAACCACTCGCCCCGGGCGAGTGGGCGAGTGGTTCTTTGCATCCCTGGTGTACAGAAATAGACACAGGAATGAGAAAAAGCTACTTATATATAGGAGACATTTTCTCATACTTAACTGTGTATCTTTGAGGTTGTTCGCTACTCTCGCACTAACTTGGTTGAGTTTTAAGAATGGCTTAAGACAATTAATAATATCATAAACGTAGAAAGTAATGTAGTATCTACAAAATTATTAAGTAAAAGTTAAATTGAGGTAATGAGTAACCTCTATTAGAGTATTTTCAATAACGTTTGTTCGATATTTGTCTGTTAGATGTTAACAGTTCAAAAAATTTCAAAAATCAAAGCACATTAGTAATGGGCGAATCTTGAGAATCGAAGCAACTTCTTGTTTGGTGCCTTTTCAAACCAATCATTCTGAGTGAGGTTTTCCGAGGATTTTCTCATCGACACCAGGGAAATGTCTAGGTTATACCTTACACACTAATCCCAGACAGCTTCCTTACTTTCCTTTCCTCGGATAGCGTTTTTGCCCAGAGACGTCATCCGTCACACATGAGGGACATCATAGCCATAGTTGCCTGAAGCCCAGAAATCTAGTTTCTAATCCTAAAAAGTGCTATTATATGAAGTAATACCGGTATTTGTTTTTCCAAATCCTCACATATTGTGTAAATATCTGAGTATCCAAGGATGTTATAAAATAGCGGATCTGTCCATATGTATCTTCATCCTATTAACTGAATGAAGCAAAAAATAAACAAGCATCGGCACGTCTGATTGGCTACACTTGTTTCTTCCATGAGTGTTGGGTCAAGACATTGCGATCTCAGTGGCTGGAGCGGGCGGAGTGGGCGTGGAGAAACTGTGACGTATGGCTTCACAATTTTGTTGTATAGACAAATCCTCTACCTTATAACATCCTTGATTATGACGACATAAAACTGCTCACCAAAATTTCTGATCTACAATGAAAAGTCTGGAAAGGGTTGTTAGCATATTCGAAAGCTTTGCACATATATTATATGATTTACTTACATCTTGTTCTATTTTAACAAAAGAGACACTGACCAAAGCTTAAACCCACTTTATTTTAAATTATAATTTGTAACTGTTTCGGATATCTAGCATATCCTTGTTCAGACACTATCGAAAATAAATGAAAATACAGACATATATATAAATATTGTTATGACAAAGTTTAAATTATTTAACCTTTTAATTCTTTTATCTTGTTCTACTTTTAATTGTCTTTTGGGTGGGAGGCCCGGGTTGGATTCCCGGCGGGAGCTCATGTATTTTGGATTCCACGTTAATCAGAACGTCCACGTTTCATATGGTGTCGCTGCTGAACGGCGCGTTAAACTCAAAATCAACTCAACTCAACCCAACAAAAATCATACTAATGTTGTCCTCAAGACGAAAAGAACTTTTCTTAATTCGAGACGAGACTAGAAATTTCAGAAGTTTCGTGGGCAACACCACTTCACCCAAGTCTTAGATCTCAAACACTATTTTAGTTTAACATGATTTGTTAAGTAAAGACTGTAAATTGACAAAATGATAGTACGAACACAATAAAGAGCATTTATGAATGTTTATAGACACACAAGTCTTTACACAATATATTCCAATAATAATCTCTCGTAAAACGGAAGGATTGTGATAACTTCTAGCTGAAATTAGAATAAAAATCATTGTATAATTTATGCACATAAATTTACAGAAAGAAGCGAGACGAGGCGAGAAATAATTCTTCCGGAACTAAGACGAGACGATACAAAATTTGCAAAGTGAGACGAGATGAGGCGAGACATAACATTTTTCCGTATCGTCGTGTAAATTTTGTAAATGTCTCGTCTCGTCATCGTTCTGTAAGAATTATTTCTCATCTCGTCTCGCTTCTTTCTGTAAATTTATGTATAGAACTTATAACTTTGTTTTTATCATAATTTCCCATTATTAAAAACTAAGGATTAGCGTACCGAACACTCTCTAAAATTTAGAATATCCGAGAACAACATACTTGAAAGAAATGCATACGTGAAAGAGCATTATCCCTTTCAGCTGCAAGGCTATATGAGACTTGGACTTACAGCATAACGTGTGATCCGAACCACTCGAGCTCTCACCAGAAATCGAACTCGGGTCTTCAACACCAAAGCACGTACCCTAACCGCTTAACCACAAAGGAGCTCGAGAAAGTAACTGAATTTCTTGGTTGGATAAAAGATGAAGTATCACATTTGGGTTTCCATTTTCACAAACTGTTTCTCAGCTTACCTTAAAAGGTACTAAGTGGTTGTAAGCATTTACAGGCGATACCTCTACGTCTCAGTGGAAAGTCGATATTTCTACATAAGCAATGGCCTACGTTCTACACATTTTATTTACGCGTTATTTGGAATGTATTTAGAGGTCTAGACATTTTAAAAGTTTTTATTGCATCCAGATCACGAAAACAGCAACTCTGGCCACATCTGCGTCCGAAGCACTATTCGCATCATATTACGAGACAAATAAATGCAACTCATTTATTCATTGTGTAACTGTAATTCCAAAAGTAGAATCTAACATAATAATTTTAATGATTTATTTCATAGCTTTGTAAATCATATAATATTAATAAAATCCAAGAGCAACATTAAATACAATCTCTTTCATTTTAAAGTTAACTATACTAATTAAAATGAAAGAAAAATTATGGAAACATAAATTACGAAATTAATGATAGATGATAATGCGCTTAATTTCTTCAAATGGAGATTTTTATCAAGAAAATTGTCAAATTGATTATTTCGTATCTGTCAATTATTTAAGGGAAATTAAAAAAAAAGGAGAAACCTTATCACTCATAAGACATGATCATTTTTGTTCAAATTGCAAGAGTGAAGAGCGATAAGTAATTGAAACAAACTCGCATAAGATCACATCAGAATCTTATGTTTAGGATTTTCAAACAGAAGCTAAAAGCAAGTTCAGCAAAACAATTTTGCTCGAACAGTTATTTTCTACAAATGAGATATAACAGTTTAATAGAAATTGTCAATGATCTGTTATGTTTAGGAGATTAATCTCCAAAATTCTAGCCTTGTCACGAATATCCGCATCTTTTCCCGGCATTCACATATAAAATAAATGTGGGGTATGAATAGGGTTCACTCAGACAATTTTAATTCAGTTAGAGTCTAACAGGTGGTATGGAAATCCAAATCTTAGCCCACTATGATTAATATAATATAGAGAAATGGGGCTATAGCCCGGATTCTCCTCTTGGTATCAGGTTTGATTTCATCTATGTGTGATGTGGGATATTTTCTCCATGTTGATGTTATTTGTTCGACTTCCACACTATTGTATGCGTAATTACTGGAAGTCTTATAGAAAGACTGTATTCTTCTGTCCACAGATATCAAACCAAAAATGGAAACGATATCAAAAAGCAGTCTTTTGGAAACGATTCAACGTCCCAACAATAGACTCCATCTACTCTACTAACCCTCTATTCAAACTGAAAATGACAGAAGGCAAACATTTCCGGTTTTAACTTTGATCATCGAAGGCCAAAAGCGGTAATTAGTAGCGAGAAACACTTCTTAATGTAGGTTCAGTAGGGAAAGCTTATGCAGTGACGTAACTAAAAGAAGCAAATGGGGCTTGTGCTCCGGACGCCCGATTGGGGGGCGCAAAAGTGGGCATATTTATTTATTTTCCCTATACTATAAGTAAGAAAAGAAATTTTAGCAAACTAAAGGTCAGAAACTTAACAGGACAACAACGACTCACCAACTTTAAAATTATATCGATAAACCATAAGTTAGCTTTATCTTTTGAGGACATTGTAAACACCTTTGCAGCCAGAACATCCCGCAAAGTCAAATTTAATTCTAGCTTTGAGTGTTTCCTTTTAACTTACATCAATTTAAGAGATTTGCAAAATGTCTGAGTACAATACCCGAAAAACCAGTTGACTGTTTGTCATAATTAAATATTCTATTCTATAACAACAGACCGTTGATTTATTCTACAAATATGCGCATCCCGATATAATTCTCAAAACATTGTGATTGAAGTTATTATGATAAGACTATAAGAATATGTCAAGCATGGTATTCTCAGATTATTTGGCAGTCAAATACTAATTAGTCTGGTGTACTATCTTGTACTAAAAATTAAATTATGTAATGGAATTTTGAAATCAAGCTATACCACTTGAAGAAAAAAATGAAATAGGAGAATTACTGTGTGATGCCAATATCAGGTGTAATAGTAGAGCGTTTAGTTTGGTTGGTCACGGGTCGCTAAGGCGACTTCTTACCCCGGGCGACAAATAGTCTAGTTGCGTCGCTGAGCATATGTTTCTCTCCGATTTTATTCTTCTAGTACTACTGGAAGTTGTGCAAATCTACCACTACTTTCACTTTGAATATTAAATTTAGAATAATAAAACGGTCAGAGATGAAATAACTTTTTGATATGGCTTAACGTCTCAACAGTAAATTTTTTTCTCCAAGTGATGTTTGGGGGCCCGGTGGCTCATTGGTAGAGTGTTTACCTCTGGCGAGTAGAGTACTCGTGGGACGTTTAATTGGTTCTAAAACGGCGTTCTTAGCTACCTCTTACTAGGGTTAACGGAGGAAATAAAACTTATTCTTGGGACGCTCAATCGATTCTTCGCTATCTCTTACTAGGGTTAACAGAGGAAATATAACTTATTCTTGGGACGCCCAATCGATTATTTGCTATCTCTTACTAAGGTTAACAGACGAAATAAAACTTATTCTTGGGACGCTCAACCGATTCTTCGCTATCTCTTACTAGGGTTAACAGAGGAAATAAAACTTATTCTTGGGACGCCCAATCGATTATTTGCTATCTCTTACTAAGGTTAACAGACGAAATAAAACTTATTCTTGGGACGCTCAACCGATTCTTCGCTATCTCTTACTAGGGTTAACAGAGGAAATATAACTTATTCTTGGGACGCTCAATCGATTCTTCGCTATCTCTTACTAAGGTTAACAAAGGAAATAAAACTTATTCTTGAGACGCTCAATTGATTCTTTGCTATCTCTTACTAAGGTTAACAGACGAAATAAAACTTATTCTTGGGACGCTCAACCGATTCTTCGCTATCTCTTACTAGGGTTAACAGAGGAAATAAAACTTATTCTTGGGACGCTCAATCGATTATTTGCTATCTCTTACTAAGGTTAACAGACGAAATAAAACTTATTCTTGGGACGCTCAACCGATTCTTCGCTATCTCTTACTAGGGTTAACAGAGGAAATAAAACTTATTCTTGGGACGCTCAATCGATTCTTCGATATCTCTTACTAAGGTTAACAAAGGAAATAAAACTTATTCTTGGGACGCTCAATTGATTCTTTGCTATCTCTTACTAAGGTTAACAGACGAAATAAAACTTATTCTTGGGACGCTCAACCGATTCTTCGCTATCTCTTACTAGGGTTAACAGAGGAAATAAAACTTATTCTTGGGACGCTCAATCGATTCTTCGCTATCTCTTACTAAGGTTAACAAAGGAAATAAAACTTATTCTTGGGACGCTCAATTGATTCTTTGCTATCTCTTACTAAGGTTAACAGACGAAATAAAACTTATTCTTGGGACGCTCAACCGATTCTTCGCTATCTCTTACTAGGGTTAACAGAGGAAATAAAACTTATTCTTGGGACGCTCAATCGATTCTTCGCTATCTCTTACTAAGGTTAACAGAGGAAATAAAACTTATTCTTGGGACGCTCAACCGATTCTTCGCTATCTCTTACTAGGGTTAACAGAGGAAATAAAACTTATTCTTGGAACACTCAATCGATTTGTCGCTTCCTCTTACCATATTTGCTCTGTGGCAATCAGCGTGGAAAGTGAAACGGTTCATATCTACCACTACCGGTTTGAACAAAGGGTTAATGGATAAGATCAACTTTATCTTAGGAGACTAAATAGTTTTCAAACGTTGTTTATCGATATCTAACAGTCGTTTTCTTCTGATATTTGACGGACTGACAGCCACACAGACATTCTATCAGACATTCTATACTTACGCATAACATAGCTTGGGAATCTAAGAGGTGTAAAGAATCCTACGAAGAAAATGATTTTAGTTTGCAATTGTATAACAATTTCAAAAGATGAGAAAAATGTTTATAATAGCTTCTTTAAGTAAGAAATGTTTGCTATGGTTGCTGTGCGATCACATTCGTCTTCAGATGTTTATCTCAATTTCAAAGTTTTTTTTGTATTGAAATTTCTAATGCACTAGTGTCTCCATAGGAACGGTTCTCGTTTGATCATTTCCACACTTTGCTGCTTTAGAAGTTGTATGATACTTTTCAATTTCTTCCAATAAGCTTAAGGAAGCAAATAACGGAAAATAATGAAAAAAACTCCTTTCCAGCACCTGAAAAATCGTCAAACGAGACGTAATAGGAAACTTAAATTGGTGACGCAAGGATAAGAATCATGTCACATTTATTTATTCTGTTACTTGACGAACAATTTAAGTTTTCAAACTGTTAACCATGTTATCTACATTCATAATAGATAGAAAAAGATGAAATGAAATATTTGAGTTTTACGTCCCACGGTTATGCCGGTTAGGCTAAAAGAGACGGTGATAATGAAAGAGGAATGAAATGGTGGAAAGAAGAAAGTGGGACGAAACGGGAGAACCCCGAGGAAACCTACGCACACGGTGTTTGTCCACCACAAAATTCACTTGGTGGGGGCTGGGATCGAACCCGGGACCCCAAGCACCAGAGGTGAACGCTCTACCACTGAGCTACCGTTAAGAGCAATGTATTCATACTTAGCGATCACTATTTCCCTGTCTGCATAAGGTGTGATCTGGATGTTTGTCACACAAATTACGTAATTTTCTTCTGAAAAAGATCGAAAGCAGTATAAATACCAGTTGAGAATGCTCAAAAAGCATTGCTAAAACCTGCTAAAAAAGAATTAATTTTTCTTATTAACTTTTGCAGGCGTTATACAAATTGTTCTAAGTACTTTATTATTATACTCATTAAACAATTCTCGTAATATATCTGTCCATTTATAATTTCTAAATTTTAATCACATGTTTTTTTAAGAGTTCTATTAAAACGTTCTACGATATGTTGTTTTACGCAAAATATCATCTCTCTATGACTTACGGTTCCCGATATATGGCTCCTTAAATCTCCTGAAATCGAAACTTTTTTGGCCAATATCTCGGAATGGTAAGACTAACGTGGGAAATTCCATAACTTCTTTCATGTTGTTTTTGATGATCTATCAAATGTAGGGTTCAAAATTTTAAAAACATCGCAAATAACATACATACGCGCACCTACACACACACACACACACACACAAACAAACGTAAAGAATTCAGTAACGAAGTTTTTAAGTTCGGTGAGATGAGCGTTTCATTTTGCATTGTAAAACTGTCAACTTTCCGAAGTATAGTGATGTAATATTCGATTAGGTATTAGTAAATCTATCATTCCCGATTTCGATACTGGAATAAGTTTAGAGACCAGGAGGGTATACACGAGGGATCCGCCGGTTCCGAATCCCTTCCAAAAGCTTCCTATGTACATTTTCTCAATAAAGGTACATTTATTTGTTTAACAAGAAAATGATTGATGTAGCACGAGAATCTGGTTTTACACTTCATCTGTACTCATTCTCTTATAAAAACAATCTAGTTCTATCACTTTTCCTGGAAATATAGTTATAACCAGGGCCCGGATCTTGTTGACCTAAAATTTTCTAAAAAGTGACACTAAAATTCCTGTAAAATGACCCTAAAATTCACAAAAATTGACCTCAAAACTTGCGTTTTTTAAAACGTTTATTTCGTTAAACAATTTTTTGAATATCTATTGAATTTTAATTACCATTTCTCACTCATTTTCAAAAATTTTGTTTCAGTTAGTTGCAGTCCATTGATCATTTGTGTCTTTGGTTTAAGAAAATAAGGAATAATATTAAAACTAAACTTTGCCCAATTTAGTAAATAGTTAAGCATTTATTTGCATTACAGATATAAAGGCCTATATTCAGTTAAGTCAAATATAAACATTTTTAAGCTGTGAAACAACAAACTAACTCAAGAAATTACTTTGTAATCGTCACAAAATTTAGCTCATACCTTATTCAGTGTTACAGTAGATAACTGTAAACATGCGCAAGTTCTTTTGAGTGAATGAGCGCCTGTTGTCCGCTAGCACACTCTTGTATTTGGAAAAGCTCCTTTCAACGTCAACAGAAGCCATGGGAGCTTGCTTGAAATGAACCATGTCATTGGGGCTTAAATCCTCAACTTTGGAGGATAACACTTCATCTTGCAGTACACTTGAAATTGCACACAAAGTATTGTATACATTGTTTCTTTCCAGCACACGTTTCAATTTACACAGAACACTGTTGCCAACATTACCTGACACTTTTTCCAATGCCACTTTTGTTTCTTGAACAGCAAGTAAGGATTCCGCAAGAGAAACATCTTTTTCCTGAAGACTCATGATGGATGTAGGCAGGAAACCGAAATTCGATTTTATATATGCCAATTCACACTCTACTTCAGTGTCGGAAAACAGATCTTGGGCATACTGGATTGCCTTTGCATCTTGTAATTCAAATGAGTTAACGACACGTTTTACTACGTCACAATTATCGCAGTAAAAAACGCAAGCGTCGATCCAGGTTCCCCATCTCGTAACAACAGGTTGTGGTGGCAAAGGAATGTTTGGTGCGGCAGATTTGAATGCCCTTCTGGGGGATGGAACCTTCTGTAGGATGGGAAATATTTTTGACATTCGAAACCAAGCAATCGATTTTAGGAAAATATGCCCCTATTACTTTTGCCACTCGATGTAAACCATGAGCTAAGCACGTTACATGGATCATTTTTGGATAAGACGATTTTATTGAATTACCAGCCTTAATTATATACGGATCAGTATCTGTTACAAAAAGAACATGGTCATGTTGGACACCTTCAGGCCAAAGTAGGGATATCGATTTATCGAAAAGACTACATATTGTAAAATGGTTGACAGATTCCAACACTTAACTATTTAGCAAGAATATTTTGCTAGGTTCGGCGACTAACATTGACCCAACAATAACATTGGCTATATACCGTCTCTCCACATCACTAGTCTCAACTATAGAGACAAAATTGCTCTGATTTCGAAGTTACTCTCTTATTTTTCTTATTGTGTCCTCGTAACACTTTCGTATGTAATGTTTCCTAAGAGTCGATTCGTCTGGAATGGAACGACCTGTATGACGTTCCAGGAAATCCCGCTATTTCACATTGTTGAGTTTCCAAAGAGGAATATTGGAAGATACTAAAACTTCACACAACTCTTTTGAAAACTCTGAGGATTTGCCGTTATTATTCGAGGCATTCTCCACAAGTAACAACTGCGAGCTCTTCTTTGTATATTTGTTTTCTACTGCGCGTAAATGTTTCTCGCGGCTGATATGCTTTTGCAAAGTGTATCTTTTCTCTGCTGCCACTTTTACTTCATATACATTGCAAAACAATATTGAACCGTCAATACTAAAAACATCCTCACCAAATTTAGAAACAATCTGTCTTAAATGAAAAGCTGAAGATGGTTTAGGCCTCGGCATTATACGTACTGAAAAAGTCAATTCACTCCTTAGTTGAAACTGAAGCACACTTAAAGAATAAAAGTTTGCACGTGTAGACTGTATACACGAGAACAATAAATAAAAGCCCTGTTTAAAATCTGCACGCCTTCTATTTTCAGTTATTCACGTAATCACATCCTTTGTAGTCAACAACCCGAAACCATCTGCTTTGGCCACGTATCAACTCCAACCCCTCGTCAACCAGCTACAGCTTAGTGTTCATTACCTTGTAAGGAATGCAGTTTTTCCACCCCAATAATCAGGAAATAGGAAAATATATTATTTACCTTCATGTTTTTCAAATCCGTAAACAGTGTTCATTTTAAGACTTCCTTATGTAGAAGAAAAGGAATAAAAAGACCATAAGTGACCTAAAAGTTACCTTAAAATATTAAAAAGTGACCTAAAACTTCAAAATGGCAAAAAGTGACCAAAAGTTGACCCTAAAAAGAAATAGTTTTAGACCCTAGAGTTGATGAATAACGTTTTTATTTGAACTTGCCTTGTCCTATGCGTAACAGAAAAAAAGTTGACTTGTCAACAAGATCCGGGCCCTGGTTATAACTATTTAGAATTACTTATCGTATTTTCGGGAGCAGAATAATACCCGTTCAATCTACATAGATCTAATGGCTTGTAGTACTGGATCCTCCCCTTCCCCAAAGCTTGGCCCACTAACAACAAAAACTTCGGGATGCTCACCTGTAGAGACGGAACCTGTTCTTGGGACGCTAACTTCATATTGTGAAGTAACTGTGTATTGGATATGAAGTGATGATGAGATAATTGTATAAACTCTAATTTAATTCATTAAATTCGATTATTTTATTAAATTATATTATTAACGAAAGAAACATGAACTCTTGAAAACACATTGGAAGAAAACTTTGATTAGAACTGTACATTTTTTAGACCTCTGTTGTAAACACATTTTTGTCAATAAACTCGACTAACTTCCTTCTTACCCTTCCGCATACCTTCAAGCATAGCCTGATACTTCCCGATTCTTAACTCATCATTCTACAGCCAGACAAAACTACGAGGAACACAACAACAAGGGGTATTCGTCACGAAGTTGAGGAAGATGCAGGATCATCGGAGACAAGCAGATCCCACCATTGGAGGACGACCGACTCCATGTTTAAAGAATACCATTCTGCCGGTTCATCGCCGCAGATACTTTTATCAGTTGAGATTAGTGGAATGAAAATGTAAAAGGACATCCTAAAAACGTATTATTGTAGAGACGCATCACGGAGAGAGTTCGACGCCCCTAGCAGTCCAGCAGGATTGAGTTCCAGTTGTTCGCTGTTACCAGAACATCCAGGTTCCTTCACGGCAAACCCTTCATCGTTCCAGATCACCAGGACGACGCCAGTCTCGATGGATCTATCAGGCTAGTGCTCATCCTTTATCTTTCAATTATATCCTTCTTCTCTCTCACCTATTTCCCTACTAGTCATCTTCAAAATTAGAAACATTTGAATTTTATTTAAATTCAATCATAATTTAGTTGTTAAGTACTGTGTTGTGCATCAGTTCCATCAGTTCAGAATTGTTATTTTGAACAACTTTTCTCGGTACCTATTTACCTGTTTGCTCAATAGAGATCAATATTGAAGTAGATTGATAATGAAATTGTGGTTGTTTTCTACCAGTTTCAGCTTCGTTAGAAGGTTAAGAATACACATAAAATCTATTTTTAAGAATCAAAATTCATATCCGAAACCACTTCTCCCTATGTTTTATCATTCTCATTCTATAGCGATCAATGTTAATAAAAGACCTAGTAAATTTTACTACTTCCAGTTTCAACATAGATTTAAGGGAAGAGGAAACATATCCATTAGACACTGAATAAACACTTAAAAACATTCTTTGCTATTTGTTGCCTTCTCTTTACAAACTTTCCAACCTTTTTTAACTGATGACCGACTTTAATGGAGTACCCACAACATCGCGACTCATATGTTTAGTTTATCAGTATTATTAAAAAATGAATTTTGGTTCATAGAGTGAAACTACAGAGACTTCCAAACAGGCTAATATCTACGGTTGGACGAGGGGCTGGCTCCCCTAAATTTTTACTGCCTCCCTAAAATTCTGACTGTAGATTTGTAAATGAACTATAATATGATTGCATTGAATGGGGCCGCGGTGGCTCAGTGGTAGAGCGTTCACCTCTGGTGCTTGGGGTCCCGGGTTCGATCCCAGCCCCCGCCAAGTGAACTTTGTGGTGGACAAACACCGTGTGCGTGGGTTTTCTCGGGGCCCTCCCGTTTCGTCCCACTTTCTTCTTTCCACCATTTCATTCATTACTCATTATCACCGTCTCCTTTAGCCTAAAAGGCATAAGCGCGGGACGTAAAAATCAAATATTTCATTTCATTTTCATGATTGCATTGCCCCCCCCCCTAACTTAATATCAAAAAATCATTATTCACTTTTTCTTAGACTACTGTTTTTGTTCAATAAAATTCGAAATTCGAAATCGTTAATTTCAACCACATTGAGATTAGATAGATAGTTAGAAACTCTAAATCGTTAATTTCAACCTCTCCCGGATTGAAATCGTTAGGGAGGAAATAGAACCTAATCTTGGCAAACTGAATCTATTGCAAAAACAAAAAAAAAAAAAAAAAAAACCTACATTTCGATACCTTTTATCGTTTTTGTTTACAAAAATCAGCATTGAAATCGGAAATTGTAGTAAAAATTCATAAACTTCCGGTTTTGGTAGAGTGTTGCAGGTTGTCATGGTATGTACACTTCATAATCTGAATCGATTGCAGTAAACCTCTTGTTGCTATCTATTACCATTTTTGTGGTATGGAGATAAGTGTTGAAACCGGAAGTGGCTAATTTGAACCACTTCCAGTTTGAAAATAGTATTAACAGAGAAGATGAAACCTATTCTTCGAAAGCTGAAACCATTGCAAAAAAACCCTTCTTGATAGACGGAAGCCAGTATTGAAACCGGAAGTAGTAATAAACTTCAACACTTTCTGTTTTGGTAGAATCATGATATCTTGACTAGAAACGCTGAATCGTTTGTAAAAATCCGCTTTCGCCATCTGTTACCATTTCCTTTTAAGACGATAAAAGTTAAAACCAGCATTGAAACTGGAAGTAATAGAAAATGTCAACCACTTATTTATTTATTTATTTATCAATCACCAGATACAGCTCAGAGGCCATTTTACACTGGATATCCAACAACAACAATAACAATGGAAAGGATTTGGGAAGGTATCGGCCAGGGCCTGTTTAGTAGATACCATCCCGGCATTTGCCTGGTAGGACTGAGGGAAACCCTGGAAAACCTCAGTCAGGATGGAAGGCAGCGGGATTCGAACCCACGACCTCCCGAATGCGAAGTCAACGCTCTACCACTTGAGCTACTTTCGGTTTTCGTAGAGAGTTGTGGATATTCACGATAGATATGCTGAATCGATTGCGAGAATCCACATCTCGATATATTTTACTGTTCTTGTTGTGATATCTGTCGACAGACGGACGAACGGACCAAGCCGTTCTAAAAGACTTCCGACATTTATGCATAGCATATTAGTTGAGAAGTCTAATAACAATATAAATTATAATACTGGAACCCTATGTATTTTTATAAAGATTTTTAAATTCTAAAATTTCGCGTCATACTCTGTGAGACTGCGTGACACACCAGTTGCGAACTGCTGCTGTAAATCTTCTTATATTTAGAAATAAACAGTGGTTGTAATAAATGAATATCAACTGAGGAAAACCTAAATGAAACAGAAACCTGAGTCAATTGTATTCAGAAAGGGAGAAGTGACAAAGGAATTCGAATTAAATTATAAAATATCGAAACCCACAATATCAACAGCGTGTTAGAGAAGCATAAGAAGAGATTTCGTTGTAATCCGAAATCAGTTTCCCCTCCTGTGTGTAATTTGTTACATGACACTTCGCAATTGTGTGTAACAGAATATCTACAAGCACTGTGTTTTCCTCTGCGACCACTGAATGAGATGTGGAATCCAAACGCTCAATAGCAACCTCTCTTCCCCCTTCCCTTGTAAGAGTTTTCCGATGTAATTCAATTCCTCCGCGTCGTTTGTTGTAACGCACCTCAGCGGTCAATGGCGTGTTCACTCAACACGCGATTATAGGTTTTCAAGTGTTCAATGTTTGGTGCTTGTCAACATTTGCCCTCTGTTGCATGGCCTCACCTTCTTATGTACTATATTACACCGCAATAATACTAGAAAAGGACTGGGAAAAAGGAATCATAGGACAGAATTATAAAGGAAGTACCAATTTTTATCATAAAATAAAACTAATTTTACTTTCGGCATCGATTACGATTTGTCATCCTTCCACAACAAAATATAGGGCCACAATCATCAGTACCGTGCCGTGGAGGGGAGCGAGTGGAGCAACGACCCCGGGCAGCGAAGTAAAGAGGGCGCAAAATTCGGAAGAGAAGAAGGGAAACAAGAAAGGAAAAATTATTTATGGGGCGCCGTCGTGTACTCTTGCCCCGGGCGCTGATTTCTCACGGTACGGCACAGACAATCATGTATCTAATCGGAGGGGGAAGAGGGAGAGAAATGTATCAGTAGTCTTTTTTTTTGTCATAATAACGTAATATAAATCTTTCTAATCAAAAGGGAATCTTATTTAAAATCAAAATTATAAAAGCAAAATGAGGCAGTTTAAATCATATTAAGTCTTATATCAGGCACGTGCAAGTTGGAACAAGAAGTGGGCCAACCACAGACGACTTACTGACGATGTGCAACATTTTCACAAAAATTTAGTAGCCATATCAATTTATGAAATCTTTAAAGTACTCTAATATCATAGGAACATAAAAAATGTTATAACGATAGCCATGATATTTGCTTACTAAAGAAAAGCAGAAAATACTATTTATTTACCATTTAGTGAAGCATTTGACCAGTCTGCCAATGTTCGGTGGCATACATTTCACTGGATGTTCCAACGCGGAGGATATTTTCAAGGCGGACATGAGTTATTCAAGAAAAACTTCCAGTTCAGATTAAGAGATTATATAACAAATTCCTTTTCAATAAGGAGTCAGGCGAGCCGGATTAAAGGGCTTAGTGGGTCGGAGGGAGCCCAAGGTCCCACTGTGGTACCTCGCTGTCTTATATTGCATAATATGTAATAACAAATATGATCAATTTAAACACTATTTATCCTATACAGAACGATGCTACGTTACATCGAGCGAAGTAGTTTAAGTGGTAGAGCGTTGGCTTCGCACTCGGGTGGTCGCGGATTCGATTCCCGCTGCTGACTGGGGTTTTCCAGGCTTTTCCTCAGTCCTACGAGGCAAATGCTGGGATAGTATCTACTAAACAGGCCCTGGCTGATACCTTCCCGAATCCTTTCCATTGTTATTGTTATTGTGAGATATCCAGTATAAAATGGCCTCTGAGAAGTATCTGGTGATTGTTAAATAAATACATAAATAATATAAGTAGAAATACTTATTTTATCTCTATAAAGTTACTTTAGTAGATTCTTATTCCAGACAGTAATATTGTTTACAATACGAGAAAACATTGGAAGAGTTGTTGCGCAGCGCACGAATAACCTGCAACTGTTGCATGGGTTAGCCGGTCTAATATTTTGTTGCTGGCCGGGTAATGTTTTCCACAGTTTATCTACTGGTGTAACAGTATTTTATCAATAGTTCAGACTTCCTGTTTGTTGAGATAATAATAATAATAATAATAATAATA
This sequence comes from Thermobia domestica, assembly GCF_964235325.1. Classification (NCBI taxonomy): domain Eukaryota; kingdom Metazoa; phylum Arthropoda; class Insecta; order Zygentoma; family Lepismatidae; genus Thermobia; species Thermobia domestica. The sequence goes on along the minus strand of NC_137461.1, from coordinate 296,305,839 downwards.
ATAATAATAATAATAATAATAATAATAATAATAATAATAATAATAATAATCACAAACTTAATCATTAACATTAATATATTAGATCCATCTTCACTATCATCAATACTCACCAATAAACACTAATTTGCACCCTTTTCTTATTCTATTACGCTCTTCACCAACCACAATCACCAATTCTTGCCGGCAAATTTTGGAAATTTTCAGTTATCGCAGTGGGGCTTAATGGAACTTTGGTCATGATAGTAAACGCCACTTCCGATGAAAATGCGTTATTAGGTGGAATGGATTGTGATCGAACCACAGAACAGTATATAGGCAGTTTAATTTCGTAAGTTTACCCGCATATAGAGATGCAAGGGCTCGGAAAAAAACCGGCTTTTTTGGAAAAAAACTCGGTTTTTTCTGCTTTGCTTTTTTGCTTGGGAAATTTTGGGCTTTTTTCAAAATACTGCTTTAAATTGATAAAACAGACTTTGTATCGCTTCTCTATAACACAAAAAATCATTTAATTAGTGGTTGATGCTGATAATAATATAAAACATCGAAAATAAACTATGAATTTCGAAAAAATATTTCAAACAATTTTTCTTCAACATATTTACATTATGAATTCCACAGGATTAACCAATGTATATAATAAGAATTTTTTAACCTCCTATATACAAAAGTAAGCAGAGTTGGCAAGAACCGTGGTTGTTTCTGAAAATGCCAAAAACCCGTCTTTTTGGGGGATGTTTAAACCAGGCTTTTTTGGTTTAAACCAGGCTTTTTTGACTTAGATTTTTTGCTTTATGTATTTATATTACATATTCACAGAAATAAGTTTGTTTCGCCTTGATGTTATTATGCAACAGCGGGGTTATGCCGGAAGAACTCCCATAAGCTTAAAGAAGTGCGGTCAGTAAATTTCTTAAGTTGAGAATCTCCCGCCCTAGCCATTGGGAAAATCCCGTCATTACTTGAAATGTAAGACAATAACGGGAAAATCCTGTTATTGCTTTGCATGTAAAATTTAAAGGTCAACGTACCATATCAGTACGCTAAAACTGAGGTATTAAATTACAAATTTAGTACCGGTACGTAGATATCATTGAAAGTCCAATCCAAGCTAATGTTGGAAGCTACGTAGGCAATCGATAAATTTTGCCAATTTCTATCAATATATTTAAGCAATATTGGCTTCTTTATAAAACAACACGCATTTAGGCATGCAGAAATATACAATTTGGTTTGTTTCGTATATTTAGGCTTAACATCCTTACGAAATACCGAGGTTATCAAGGAGAAGACTTTCGCTTAAACTGACATCCGAACCGCTACTTGGGTTACGCATGAAAGAAGGTTTGTGGTTCTACCGAGAATTGAACATGGGACACCTTGATTAAAAGGTGAAAGGGAAATAAAACTATTGCAGGTGGTTTGATATCTGGAAACGTTACCATGAAGTTCACACGATTCGCATTTTTCATTCTTTTTATTTTTGTGGTTTAAACCAGTTATTAAAAAAAAAAGTTGGTGTAAACCAGCCAACCCTAAAAGTAAACACTTCTTTTTAAAGAATACACAAATAACTAGCAAAATAGTATGTAGTATTTTTACTTCAAAATATTCCATACCCTCTTTTTGAAACAAAATAAAATTAAAATAAAACATAAGAGAAATACTTAGATTTATATGATACACTTAAAGGCTGCACATCTAGAGCTTTTGGTTCTGTATATTTTTGAAATTCTACAGTTAAGTTTTATAGAACCACCATCACAGTTTACCCAATCCTCAAGTTTTCTGAATTTTTAACAAGAGGGATTCAACATATCATTACGGAACTCCCCCCCCCAAAAAAAAAACTACGGAATATATTTAAGTTAAGCTAAATACAACTCCACAACAAACATGACTGAGTGATTAGTTTTTGCGCTTCTATCGGGAAGTCCGGGATTCAACCAGCATTCGACCATTCTGACAAAGCTTTTCTTCATTCCATCTGTGAATGTAGAAATAGTGCGTGTACTGTGAGTTGGTCGACTTCCTTTCTTATTGTTTTTAAATCGTTATTTTTACTAATTACCAGCAGTGACGGTTTTGCGAAGGTTAGGGGGGCGGTCTTTCGGACTGAAGCCCGTTCCCCAAAGTTACGGAATGTCTGCAACAAACGAAATATCTATTATTTATGCCTTTACTCATAAACTTTAAGCTCCCGTCAAATAAAAATTACGAATGTTTAAAAAAACTAAACATTAGTAAGAAACCCTTCCCAAAATACTTTTCTAAATCCGCCACTGATTCTCAGTATAAAATGATTTTTAAAGTTGTATCCGGAAGATTATTGCTAAACATATAAACGAAACGAAATATTATGCCTGTACTCATAAACTTCAAGCACTTCCCAAATAAAATTAGGACTTTTTAGGAAACGAAACAATCAGAAAAAACCCTCCTAAAGTACTTTTCTAAATCCGCTACTGATTATTTGTATAAATTGGTATTCAAGGTTGTGTCCGGAAAATTATTGCTAAATCACTTCACAGCTACAGTATAACAGAAATATGGAAGTACGGCTTGACGGATATATTGAAAAACGTACGCTTTGACAGATAAATAGAAAAACGGGCAAGTTTAACTTTTGCGCTAGAAGCTAGAGTACTAAAAGCTCTTAGAAATGAAACACGGATGACAAACTAGAGAAGAAAAGAGATGTCGATAACTCAAAAGTTAAAATAAAGTTAAATAGCCTCTAAAATTACCCTCAAATACTACATTCTTCATGTTAGCTTTAATTCGTAAAACACGTGCTCCATCTATCTTGATGGTGAATTTCAGAGCGAAATATCACATTCAGGTCATGGAATTCTTATCTAACTATAGAATATACTATAAGAAAGCTATTTAGATAGAAAAATCATGAAGTTGAAAAAAGCCAAAATTTCCAAAATTCTCGTTTTTTTCCCAAAAAAGCTGGCTTTTTATGTGAAAAAAACCATCGATTCAAAAAAGCCGGCTTTTTTGCATCTCTACCCGCATATGACAAAAGAAGTTTGTTGGATATGTGTCAATGCATTGAATTGCATGGAATGATCATCATTCCTTCGCATTTTAGTCGAAAGTTATAAAAATATGACTTGATGTTATGTTTACCCGAACCACTTAATGCAGACCAGTGGTTGCCAAACTTATGAAGCTTTTGAGCCACCGTACCATTTCTAAACCCTACTGTGAGCTACCAACCAAAAGAACTACCATTTTTTAAAATCTTAGATTTGTTTATTGCCTATAAACTTACATTTCTAGTGCATTTGAAATCAAACTATCCAAGTTAGCAAATGTTTAATATACACACGAAAACATAACGTTTAACAAATGTCTAATATACACACGAAAAACATAACGTTTAGCAAATGTCTAATACACACTCGAAAAACATAACGTTTAGCAAATGTCTAATATACACACGAAAAACATATTAGCAAATGTCTAATATACACATGAAAAACATAACGTTTAGCAAATGTCTAATATACACGCGAAAAACATAACGTTTAGCAAATGTCTAATATACACACGAAAAACATAACGTTTAGCAAATGTCTAATACACACTCGAAAAACATAACGTTTAGCAAATGTCTAATATACACACGAAAAACATATTAGCAAATGTCTAATATACACACGAAAAACATAACGTTTAGCAAATGTCTAATATACACGCGAAAAACATAACGTTTAGCAAATGTCTAATATACGCGCGAAAAACATAACGTTTAGCAAATGTCTAATATACACACGAAAAACATAACGTTTAGCAAATGTCTAATATACACACGAAAAACATAACGTTTAGCAAATGTCTAATACACACTCGAAAAACATAACGTGCAGAAACACACGCGTATACAAACAACTGTAAGATGAGGGTGATAATGGCAGTTGCGCGGGAGAAACAAGCAGTTGTCTTAAGAGCCCTCTGTTGTTAGTGTCAGCTCAATGGAGGAATCAAGATTAGCCAACTGGAGCGTTAACGCGATCTAACGAAAATGTCCTCGCAAGCTACTAGTGGCTCTGGATCGATGGTTTGGCGATCACTGATATAGACCGGTAGTAAGATTAATAATACGATTTCTTATAACTTAAAATCCGAATAATGGATTAGAACTTTCTATCTTAAATATTTTGCAATGTTATTATTTTATTTTTCTCTTCTTCTCAGTTCAAAATATTTTGTCGAGGAAATTGAACCTTAAAATATATAAAACGATAATCATGCGTCTTGTTCTGTATGGTTGCGAAACATGGTCGCTTACTCTGAGGGAAGAACATAGACTGAAAGTATTTGAGAACAAGATCCTAAGACGAATATTCGGACCTAAGAGGAACAGGAATGGGAAATGACGGGGAAATGACTTCATAACGAGGAACTACAGAATTTATACCGTTTACTAAGTATTGTTAGAGTCATCGGGCCTTATGCAGAGCCGTTCTGAAACGTGATTAGTCCCATACTAAAGAGTTCGACTAACATATGCTTCCTGCGGTAGTCAGACCTTTAGTATGACGCTAATCATATATCAAAACGACTCTGTATAAGGTGGATCAAGTTTAGGAGGCTCAGGTGGACAGGTCACGTAGCAAGAATGCAAGAAAGTAGGAACGCTTTAAAAGTATTAACTGGAAATCCAATGGAAAAACGAGCATTAGGAAGACTTAGGCGCAGCTGAGAGGACAATATTAAGATGGATCTCGCAAAAAAAGGAGTACAAAATAGAAAGTGAATCTAGTTGGCTAAGGACAGAAGTCAATGGAGAGCTTTTGTGAATCTGGCATTGAACTTCCGGGTTTCATAGGCCGCAGATAGTTAGTTAATACAGAAGCTTAATTGGACAACAGATAATTATAAAACTCTAAAATAACTCTGTAGTGCTACGTGGGAATCGGGCCACCATAAAGCCATCAATAACTTTGAGAGAATTCGCTCCTTATAATAATAATTACATAATGAACATTTTCTATGTAACATGGTATAAATATTCAACACAGGGCCTTCTGTCACAAGATGATACAATTAATTCTTTGATTGTTAAAACCTACAAGATTTTATTAAAACATTCTAGAATCTTCAAATAAATTCTGACATCTAGGAAACACTCTCTATTTTAATGTTGACAAAAAAAAGTTAAAAGTTATTCAGGGTTGCTAGCCGTCGCGATTCTATAGTGGCTGTACCGATTTTTGACTTACTTGTCCCGCATCCCGACAGGCATTCGTCGGGACGCACATTGTCCAGATTTATAGATTTTCAAAGTTAATTAATATTTTACTGGGCCAAAAACTTTGTATGATGATAGCCAAAAATTAAGATTTGATTTTAGTAATAATTTTTGTCGGTAATTCCTTAACAATGTTATGCACTCATTTGTGATCGAAAAACGCTCTATATAGTTTTCTTTCGAAACTTTGTTTATATTAAATAAATTGCAGTTGTTTTGGTTTGAATTTGTTTCCTATATTGCTTATACCTAGTGATGAGTAGTGGTTGGGAAAATAAAAAAAAATAATGCACCGCATTCAGGTTTGTGTTATTCAGCTGATTATTTACATTGTTTGCAACGACTAACCGTGCGTGTAGTCATCTCCGAGGTGGGGATTGGAGGGACTCTAACAGTAAATTGTCCCGATTTTCTTAAGGAAAGTTGGCAACCCTGTTCTAGGTGTTGTAGGCTCTGGACTGACAGAAACTGAGAGTTCGCATTCTTTAGTAATATATTGTTATGAATTGAAACTGAAAACTTTATTTTAGCCGTTTAATGAGTTATTCCCAAAACATTTAGTAGAAAGAAGAAATTACAACATGTTCTACATGTTTCAAATTCCAGAATTGCAGTTACTGCGTAAAAGCGAACTAAATAAACATTTGTATCAAAGGATAAGCAACGAACATAAAGTTTTAAGCAGGCGAGTACCCAAATTTTTTTTATGGGATGGGGCCAAGTTTTGAAGGAGGTCCGATACTACAAGCTCTACGACAAAATAGTATTGTCTGTGCAACGTCTAATTATGGGTAGAAACACAAGTGGTCTACGCTTATAAGTATCCAAAGAATAAAACCTCCAGGTAAACGCTGTAGTCATGCCGTGATACTGAAAAAGCGTGACTCTGTTGTCAATCTCAAGATACCGAGACTAAAGGCAGTATCAATGAACATACTGTGACACACCAAACATTACGCTGAAACAAAGGGATCATCTTCATCATCTCTTATGACGTGTGATATGACATCGAGTACTCTAATAATAAGAGAAATACCTACATTTATTATAATACAATAATCGTATAATATGTTTGCTTCAGTCTTGGGTCAATTTTTGGGTGTCCCATTCTAGAATTGGATGCTTTCTTTCTGAAAAATTTTGAACTGAAAGATATTTGGAGATGGGAAAAGGTGCTTGAGTGGTTAGTATTTTTATTTCCTAATGTCGAGATTCGAATTTGAATCTCGTGTTATTCTGATTGAAGTTTTTTTCTAGGGCTTTTCTTAGTTTCCCCAACAGAATGTGGCAAAGCTACCTTTAAATATATGTAATACACGACTTCCGCCCACGTCCTTTCCAAATTTTGTTAATGATACCCATGGAAATTGTTCTCGTAGACTGTATCATGAAGGTTTTTTTCATAAATAATGATAAAGTTATTAATTGATAAAGAAACTATTATCTACTTATTTCACTTTCAGAAAAGTGTAAATTAAAAAAAAAATAAATAGTTTAATCCTTTGTTCAGCATGACTAAATACTTAGTTGGTTATGGATGCACAATAGGGTGGAACGTAAAAACTCAAATTTAGAAAATCTTATTTCTAATAGTAGGAAAAAGTGGCCTTTTGATGTAAAAAAAAAAAAAATAAATAAATAAAATAAAATAAAATAAAATTTTAAGGTATGGAAGTATGCTTTTTGATGCGTTAAGGACTATAAAGTTTTACAAATATGACATTTCTTATTCCATTTCAGTCTCTTTTACCCTTCTTTTATTTGCACTATAAAAACATTGATTCATATTGTTATTTCTTATTATGGAAGAAACAATCTTCTGGAGGTGGGAGACGGAGAAATAACGACTAATAATTCTATCTTCGAATACATTAATTTATCTTTTTAAAAAATATATTTTTTCCTCATTCTTCGCTTGGGATTTAATTTTATTACTTCATCATAAATTTAAATCGCTTCACTCCCCCCCACCCCATTAGTTTGTTTTATTAATAAATACTCGTACATATAACAAGTACAATAAAGGTTTTTATAGTAGAAATAAAACAGGGAAAGAGGCTGAAATAGAACAGGAAATTTTAAATTTATGAAACATTATTGTACTTGAGACACACTAAGAAATAAAACGTATGTGGCGTACGTAAAAACAAACAAAAAAAACTCTATATAGGTGGTTAGGATCTCACATACAGATGGGCGTGTGTAACATATAGCTGACGTATGTAACACACGTATATGTATATAATATACGGAAGACTGTTAGATGTCAGACATCCTGCAGCGACATAATGTAAAGTCTTAGCGAGGAAAAGGCAGTACGTATGTAACACATCTATGGATAACGTAATCTCCGCACAGATTTTCGTAGTAAACATATGGATTCTGTATATATTGGAACAATACAGCGGCGAAAATCTGTCTTCAACATTGGAGGACGGATAAGACCATTCCCACAATCTTTTTTTTTAAGTGATGTTCAAAATATTTATGATGTTTAAAAACAATGCTGTGGAGGATGAGGTGGGCAGGGTTGTCTTCAAGAGTGGGAAGCGGGCAGATTTGAAGCTTATTCTGGGGGACATCAACTTCATCTCACTTTCCTATGTTGCAATCAGACACAAATCATCACCCCCCCCAAAAACACACATTTCAAATCTGATTATTGGGAGACAGTCCCCCCAGTTCCAAGATTGGAAGGGATATCGCTGTCCGGATAACGAATATTTCTCAGTGCACTCTTGTATCTTTTAAATGATATGTATTTTTACAAATATGAATCCTTTTCGGTCAATTATTATGATTTTTCCTATGTATTGAGAATAATTCTTTAGAAGAGAGGAGATAAGTGGGCAGCTTTTCCAACAAGGCTGTACAGTTTGTGGTATTTTGGATAAAACCTTCTAGATTTCAACCTTACTCCCAGAACGTTGAAGTGATCCAGCACCCGCCTTGGAGTCCTCGTTGGGAAATATATGGTTTCGTTTTCTTTGTTCCTGTCTTGCACTTTGTCTTTCGACTTTTTTTTTTTTATTTTTCAGCGGAAGGAAAAGAGTTGAAACAGGCAACATGTACTGCTGACCAAAGGAAGTGGAATATGGCTGCGAGGTCAGATGGACGAGCCACCTCTACCGAATGAGAAGGAACGCCCACTGTGACGTATTGCGACGGCTGCTTCCGGCTTAGCCAATGCGACCTGTTGGGAATTTTCCAACCAGAAAACAAGCCGACGCTGCAGGAGAGCGAGAACTATAAATTAATTCTACAGAAATCATACCGATACATAGAAAACTCCTTCAAAACGGAACGACCATTGTATGAAGGAAATGTGCCTCTGAATACTCCATACGCTACAATGATTCATTCCGCGAGATTTGCTGAGGAGCAGTTTCCGAAAACGGGCGAAAGGTATTAGAAAGAAAGTTCGGGTTATAAATTGAAACAGTCCAAAGATATAATTTTGTAATAGGAATACAGGGTGTAGTTTTACATGGCAGATTAAGACCAGATGCAGTGCAGTCTAGAAGTGGGCGAAGAGTATTTTAGGACTTACATTTGCTCATTTGAAACTTCCAAAGTATGGTGTGAGAGAAAAGTCGAGGTTTCATCGAACGGCTATGTTCATCCGTTAGTCTGTCTGTCGAGAAGCTACGAGAGGAGAAATGATTTCGTGATACGAAGATGTCAGAGCACAAGGGAATCAACTCCAGTAACCAACATTATGCTGAAAAGAGAGATACAGTTCGTACGGTACGCTTTAAGTGCATAGGGAAAGTTAACACTTACAATAAAATAAAATAAAATAAAATAAAAAAAATAAAAAATAGAGTTTGTTGTAAAATGTGGACATTAATCTTTTAAGCTCTTCAAGTAGCTTCAGATCAGAGTCGCAACCACGTGGAAAGGAGTTTACCGAATCCTGATCACCTCCCCCCCCCCCAAAAAAAAATTACTTCGTAACTTGACTACGATTTGTACACTTTCTTAACATAATTGTTTAATAGAGAAACTTTTTTTTTTACCCTAAGATTTGATTTTACACCTCATTTGCACTCCTCCTTTCCTTATAAAATAATTTAATTAGTTTTATTAGATTTTCTGAGAACATAGGTGACAGTAATTAATAATTACTTATCATCTCTTGGGGAGCAGACTAACGTATTGTATCGCCCCAAAACATTGGACCCTTTCCAACAAAATAATTCTGGGTGAACACCTGCTTCAGATAGAGATCTTTTAGATGAAGTATGTCTAAAATGACCAGAAATGAACTTCACTCCCTCGCCATATATAATATGAGTCGAATGTGTCAAGAAAATATTCCATTTTCTATGTTAACCATCTACTCAAACCGAAGTAGTATAGAGCAACCAGTTTACTGTGTCAACGTTGATCAAGACAGAACGAGATGAGCACGGCTACTACACAGAGAAAAATCCGTTCTCCGGACAGCGGTATATTGTACAAATATACAGTATTCTTTTGCTATCTGTAGAAATCAGTACGGAGTATACGTTATTCGTATGCTACATAGGCACTGCCCTTAGATGTTACATCATGCCGTTGCAGGATGTCTGACATCTAATAGTTTTCCGTGTATCACATGCATATACTTATGTTACCTCCGTCATTTATATGTTATATACGCCCATTTGTATGTGAGATCCTGACCGCCTACATTGTTTCATACGGAAAGTACGTATAGATGGAACCCTTATACAGGAAGTATTATAAAACATGCATTTCCAGTTATACGTCTGCTGTACGCTAAGTTCAAAAACTACAGGAATTACGCATGTAACCTATCTTTAAGTACGCCACCTACATTTTTTTCTCAGTGCACCTCAAGACAACTCTTGGGTTACTTTCTTCTTGTTTTTATCCGTCATTTGGTTTCCGTTTAGTGAACCAATCATAGGTATAATATCTTTATCTCTATCTATATCTATATTTATATCTATATCTATCTATATCTATATACAGATATAGGTATATCCAGGGGCGGATCCAGGACGAGCTTCCGGAATGGAAAGGGGTCAGTTTTCTCTCGCACCAGGCTATATAGCACTGATGCCTGTACTATTTTTTATTGGTGGGGAGGGCGAATGATCTTGACCCACCTTGATCAGCCAATATATATATGTATATCACACGCGATCAAGGGAGCTTCTGTGATCTTGACCAAAGTTGGTATGATGTGAGATTTTAACAAACTTACTGTGTATTTGAAATGAAATATCATAACTTGCAAGCGTGATTTCCGAATTATGGCCTAACTTTCATTTGGATATAGTCAAATCTTTGCAATACACCTGTATATATTATGAAAATGTATAGTCATGTCAAAAAATATTATCGCATATCTGTAACTGTCTTCTTGTAAGAATGTAATTTCATAATGATTTTGCAGGGTACTTTTAATACTGATACTATGTGTATAATCGGGAAATGGTTATTTGTGGTAAATTTCATAGGAAAAGAATTATAAATACGAAAATTAAAATGAGGAAAACAAAATGTTGCTAAGTGGACAATAAAGTTCTATTTTCGTTTTATTGTACTTATTTACTGCTCTTTTCACATGAAATTTACCACATACATGTCTTTGTCGATTATATACGTACTAACACTATAAGAAATACTGGGCGAATTCATTATCAAATTATATTCCTACAACAACAAATTTAAAGACATGTGACAATAATTTTGGACCTGAGTGTACATACTATTCAAAAGCCAAGCAAGGAAACTTATTAAACTTTAATTTCAGATGAAAGAAAGTGAATGCTCATACGGTTGAATTGCTGTGTTAGAAATGCTGAACGTACTTATACAAAGATTTGAAGAAATATCAATGACATTGTAGTGAAATGACATCTTTCAGTTTAACCTCCCACAATTAATCCCTAAAGGCTAAGGGAGACGATGGTTATGGAAAGTGAATGATGATGGACCCCATCAGGTAGTCACGGTCGGAAAGAGAAATTGCCGCCGGAGGCAGCTGGCACCCATCCGCGGCGGCACCACGATCTACTTGTTCAAAGTTGCCGACCCTTTGCCGAGGTGGCAAGCGATCGAAAATCGTAAAATAAAATAGTCTTTTGCCGACCGTTCTTTCCGAACCTCTGCCGACTCATGCCGGCCTCTTTCTGACGGTGAGGACGGTGCATTTAATGCTCATTCCCGGCTGTTTGCCGACTGTTCGGCAAGGCAGCTATTCGTCGCGGTCGAAAATCGCGTGGAAAGACGTCGATGTCCGGTGCCGGCAATCCGAAGCGGCATCTGGTCGGCATGAACAAATTGGCCGACTGTAGGCGGCAGGATCATGATGGGGGAAGATTGGTTAGAATAGAATGTAGGAGGAAACGGGAGTACCCCGAGAAAACATTCGGAAACGATATTGTCCACCATAAACTTACTTGGCCTGGGATTAAACCTGAGACCCCACCACCAGAGGTAAGCACTATTCCACTGAGTCAATATGCCCTCAGAAATATCAATGAAAGATTAATTTTGCCCGAACATAGAAGACCCTAAGTCGATTCCCGGTGGGAGTTAATGTGGTTCGGATTCCGTGTTAAACTGTAGGTCCACGTTTTCTTCTGGCCCGGTACTGAAATTGACTCAAAACTCTAAATTAAACAAGGGGCCGTGTTGTCTCAGTGGGAGCGTTCACGTCTGGTGCATGGGGACCCTGGTTCGATCCCAGCTCGTTTCAAATGGATTTTGTGGTGGACAAACACCGTGTGCGTGGGTATTTCCGGGGTTCTTCCGACTCCTCATACTTTCTTCATTCCACCATTTCATTCATTTCTCATCATCACCGTCTCCTTTAGTTTACACGACATAAACGTGGGACGTAAAACCCAAAGATTTCATTTCATTTTGTGTTAATCATCCTTTCCCATAGCCTAAAAAGCATCATTGCAGGATGTTAAACTGAAATATTCCATTTCACTGTTTTTTCTAAAACAATCTACGATCTTTTCTCAATAGATAATTATTAGTTTTATAATATACCTTGCTGTTTTTAATTAATATTGTATATTATAATTTTTATTAAATCGGATATTTAATAGAAAAGATATATTTGTTTTCTGTTTATTAACTAAACAAACACATTTAAGGACAATTAAAACCGAGGGAGGAAAATTAGGAAGAACGAAAATTTCAGATAATCTAAATTTATTATAATCAAATTTCGTATGCTTTCAGTTGTAAGAAGGGTTTAGAGCACGCACTTTCTATTCTGGGAATTAGTAGAGATAAAACGGAGAAGGGATGGTTGTAAGAAACGTAGAACGTAGAATTGATTCTGTGTGTCGCGTAGAACAAGTTTATGTTTCAACAGTGAAATTGCAATTTTGGTGCTAAATAGCGTCATAATGTTGACCTGACGTGACAGCATTATGGTCGGAGACTCTGCTGCAACACGAGATATTAAGCGTAATTTCTTCGCGTGGAGCTTTAAAAGATCAGAAGACTAAACCGTAGAGCTTCGACTATCTTCTCGAATGCTCACAAGGAAAGCGATGCAGTTTTGTAAGTAAAACGCCTTAATTTAGCAATAAATATGCTTATTAACATTTTGTTTGCAGAAGACAAGTCACCAGCAAAATAACGCTGTGTATCTTCAGCGAGGTTAACTCGCCTGGTTCACTGATAGCGGAAGCTTAAGTTTCAGATGGCTCTACTGCTTTAGGACTACAAACATAACCCTAGCATTATTTGTATAAGAAATAAAATCATCTTTTAAAAATCATTGCCAAAATATTACTGATACTTCACTGTAAGATTTTTCAGTAGTTATTTATTAATTCCAAATATATTGACATTATTTCATCGTTAAATTACAATCGAATATTTTATGATAGACCATAATTTAACAGCAGAATACTGGCAGAAAATCTGTAACCCTTTATTTTTTAGATAAATCTTAAAGCGTAATATCATTATTTTAGGCTACAAATTAAAGAAAGCAAGCTCAATTCGTGGGATGTTCAGAAAGTTTTAAAAATCGCTCAGAGAAGTCGTTGCAATTGGAACAGTGCATTAATTTTGCAAGGGCACATCTATTGTGAACGTTCAGGAACTTGTCCAATAGTCTATTTTGTAGAGACATTTGAAGAAGCAAAAGTGCTACTGAACTGACATTATACAGAGTATTCCAAAAGTCCTGCAAGAAAGTAAAAAGCTGTAACTTTGTAACCGTTTATTGTATTTGTACAAAACTTTTAGTGGACTTGTAAGAAAGTCTGAAATTTTGTTTCCAAGCAGTTTTCAACGCCAAACCTCCAGCTGAGCACCATTTACGTCCAAACATTGCTGAGGTCTCTTCGGGAATGCAAGAATGGCGTTTCGACGTACTTTATCCGTAATACTCTCAATCACATCACGTATCTTCTTCCGGGGGTTCTGAACATCTTTCGGTGTTTGCTTGTAAACTTCTGTATCATTCTCTTACGAATGATATTTTGTAGCGTTGCCATTGGCACTCGCAGCTCCAAGGATCTGCGTTTCAACGATTTCTTTGGACTTCGCAACACGCTTTCCAGCACGGACTGAATCACATCAACATTGGTTGTTGGCCTTCCGCTACGAGGCAAGTCCAAGACACTTCCGGTAGCTAGGAACTTATCGTACCATCTCTTGATACTTGAACCTGCAGGTGGTTGTTTCTGACATTTTGTCGGAATTTTCTTCTCACTGCGCTTTCTCTTGTGTAGACGCCATCTTTGTCATGTGATTTGCGGTTATGACGTCAACGTTTACATCCGCTCATTATTGCCAACAAAAATTTTAACATTTCCACTAAACATTACAAACAAAATACAAAATTGTAAGTAGTACTTTCAAAGTTACAGCTTTTTACTTTTTTGCAGGACTTTTGGAAGACTCTGTATATATAAAGTTCGTATGGTCATCAAAGTTTTTTATACGAAATGGACTATACTGCTGCCAAAATGTCTTGAGCTGTGTCAAAAATGCGAACTAAAGCTCACACCCTCGACACACCCACACGTTGAGCCAATAAGGCCAATAAGAGCCTTAGTTAAAGGGAGTGGAATTTCTTCAGCTGATAGCAGCGGTTGGAGTGGAAGATTAGGTGCCAGGTCAATGTGGTATATCTATAAATGCAACAGCCATCAAGACCGAATTGATCACAATGTTGGGTGACTCGGCACTATTATTCGTCTTGTTAGCAAATGGACGACGCTGTTCAAGCATGGACGGTACAGTGTTGAAGATGACCCCTGCAATGGACATTCGCCAATCGCCATTACACCAAAAAACAATAGTAAAAATCCATGATATGGTGTGCTGACTGACGATTGATAGTGTGTTAGCTCTCGTGCTCCTTTTTACGACCAAATATCTCAACTTCCGGAGAGTTGATTATCAAGGTGAATGATAAAAGTCTTCTCGGCTTTAGTACTAACTACAAGGTTTAACAATCCTGGGCTGAAGCAGCTACGCTCTAACTGCTAATAAGAGAAAATTTTTATAATAAGAGATTAATGCAAAGGTATTCTTCTTTTGCAGGATACGTGAGCATTTGGTAAACAGAGCATTTGTGTCCTTCTGAATAATAAACATCAAAGTCACTCTGGTTGCCGTTAACATGGATTCTTATACAATCTGTGCTTTGATCATCGACAACTCCATGTTTCCCAGTTTCACATGTTCTTATATTGATAACACCAGGTTTCGTAGTTTTGACGTTGTAAAGGGTACGATCCCAAGGACCTTGTCCACTCTGCCCCACTTGACTCTTTGGAATTTTTCCGCTTCAGTGAAAGAATGAGGTAGACAATTTGCAGTTTAAGGGGATGTGCTTTTGAGATTATCTCAACCATCATCACCTATCATGAAATCGGGATTACCACGGAAATCCATGATAATGAGAAAGGCATTATTACTATTATTATTAAGTATTTTGCCTTTTAGCAGGTCCTAGTACTAATGAGTGTTTTTCTTCAATTTTAAATTTGGGCCTAGAAATGTTTCTTCCATGTTTCTCAATCTTAAGTTTCGTCTCTTAACTCACAATATTTTCTTCTATTTTTCATATTATCGATCACTTATGTTCTTCTTCTTCCTGTTCCTCATTTTCCTTCCATCTTTCCTTTATTGTAGTACGAAGAAGACAATTTCTTCGCAAGATGTGTCCAAACCAATTGGCCTTCCTACAAAGGATGCTCGCTAGATGCGGCCTCTCCTTTCCTATCCGTTTCAAAGCATCTTCGTTTGTTTGTCACTCTATCCATTTTATCTTCTCCATCTTTCTCCAACACCACATTTCGAATCTCTCTAAATATTTCTTCTCTAGCTTCGCAATGTCCAACTCTCTGAATCATACAGTACAATCATCCATACATAACATTTGACCAACTTCTTTTTTAGTCCCATATTGAGCCTGCTTGTTAAGAGTGATCTTTTTTTGTTGAATGGTTCTTTGGCTATAGTTATTCTTGACCTGATCTCCTTGGTACAGTAATCACTCGTCAAAATACGTCCCAGGTAGTTCAAATTATCATCCTCTTCAAGTTCTCTTTGTTCTACTCTGACCCGTAAAGGCATCTTTCCAAGAAATATTCTCATGACTTTCGATTTTTCGATCTTGATTTCCATTCCATATAGTTTACCAGGTATATTCGTGGTAAACAATTCTGATCATCTTGTATATCTCTGTTGTTGATTTTACTAAAGGCGAAACGAAATCTGCAATTAAACAGAGGAAGGATAGCGAAACCAAGGCAGAAGGAGTCAGGAGAGGATGTGTAAATAAAGAAATCAGTGTATTGACTGTGTCTGTTGGAGAGGTCTTTGTCTATCATGTGCCTGAGTGAATATAACGTGGTACGAGGCTAAGTTAGGTTGCTCACAGTATTGAACCTGGATCGAATGTCTTGTCCTCCAGTCGATATACGACCGGCCTTAATGTTCGCTCTTGCTCCATGTATGAATTCATGGCAATGGGAAGGAGCGGAATTTGATGACTGAGGTTTGGAAGTGCAGAAATGCTATTTGTATGAAATATTTTCATGTCCTGCAGCAGAAGAGTATGATGACATTAATCTTACATGATAGCAATTTTCTGCTATTAGCTGCTATGGAATAGCAGCATCAATCTTGAAAACTTATTGTCAAATCTTGTATGTCAAAAAATTCATTTCAAGCAATTCAGCAGTTTTCTTGTGGAAAGATTTAATCGCGGGATAAATGGATAAACTTCTATTCCCAGAGAGATAGATAAACTACTATTCTCAGAGAGATAGATAAACTACTATTCTCAGAGAGATAGATATACTTTTATTCCCAGAGAGATAGATAAACTACTATTCTCAGAGAGATAGATAAACTACTATTCTCAGAGAGATAGATATACTTTTATTCCCAGAGAGATAGATAAACTACTATTCTCAGAGAGATAGATAAACTATTATTCCAAGGGAGATAGATAAACTATTATTCCTAGGGAGATAGATAAACTATTATTCTCAGAGAGATAGATAAACTATTATTCTCAGAGAGATAGATAAACTATTATTCCTAGGGAGATAGATAAACTGTTATTCCTAGGGAGATAGATAAACTATTATTCCCAGAGAGATAGATAAACTATTATTCCTAGGGAGATAGATAAACTATTATTCCTAGGGAGATAGATAAGCTTCTATTCCCAGAGGGATAGATAAACTACTATTCTCACAGAGGTAGATAAACTACTATTCTTATTTGATCTTTAGAAAAGAAGACATTTTCATTATATGTTTCGTTGGCATACTGTTTTTCCATATAAACTGATTTTTCTTTTGTTTAATTTTGCGTGAAACTTGTTGTTTTCTTCTTTCCTCATTTTCTATTTATGTTAATTTATTATTCATTTCCTTTAATGTTTAGTTTTCTTTTTTGTTCATAATTGTGTTCTGAGAAACATTTCTTTCGTCTTTGGCACATGTTTCTCAACGAAGTTCTAGTTGCAATATGATACAATACACAGCGAATAGAAACATAAACAAGATGGAATAGGTTTATGGAAATAATCGTAGACGTGTCTTTTTTTTTTTTTTTTTTTTTTGCGTCAATTGAGGAAAAATCATTTATCTCTAACGATGCCTATTCTCCTTCGATGAATGTTATGAATTCCAAATTATTGAAGAACCTAAAGAGAATTGTTTATTCATTCAAGAAATGTGTAGAATAATATTGTTATTGCAAGTAAGCTGTAGTTTACATAAGAATTTGACTTTTTTTTTTTTTAAAAAAAAAAAAAGAGAAAATAGACAATTTCTATCCGGTCGTCAATTTGTTCTCTTTTATATTCCGAATGGATTTTTTTTTGGTCTTTTTTCGTTGATGGATTTTCTTACCTCATCCCCAGCACCTAGGACCACGATCTTTGAAAGGCGTTTAAAGATTTTTTTTTCATTGAACGTTGTCGTCTGAGAGATTCATTCTAAGCGTCTCTTCCTTTGTTCTCCGTTCCATCTTTAAGAAAAATCGAGGAAAAGAAGAAGAAAAATGTAAAAGAAGATCCGATAAGGTATGACTTTTGGGTTCTTTCATTTCTTCAACTGACTCAGATGACGTTGAAGGGAGTTCTCACGGGGGGCGCGCGGAGGAAGGAGAAAGATGCTTTAAGAACGTGCTTTTTTTCTACTTTTAAAAAAAATAGCAAACGAAAAAAAAGGAATGACGTCAAGTTTCTAGACCATTAGTTAAAAATGCCGGAGACTTCTTTTCACGAGTTTATGCAAATGAAACATTCAATCTCGACCTGCATATTAAATGAGATTTTTCTTCTCTCTCGCTTTTGTTGTTGCATTTGCTCTGTGAGTCGCAGGAATTAAGGAAATAAAAACCGTCTCAAAAAGAGCAAAAACCGCTTGTTTTCCATAAGCTATCCACGGACGCCTGATACCTAATCACGCTGCTTTCGTTGTACTAACAGAGATTGCTATCTTTATTAAAACCACTTTTGTTCATCTCCCACTAACACCTTCTTTCTTCATTATAAGCATTCGTCTTGATTTTTAACCTTAGAAACCTTAGTTTTTTTCATGTTGTGTGCTGTTTTCACATTACACTATAACAAAGCGTTCGTTAACCTTTTACAGCTTGCGGGAAGTTAAGTGACGTTACGCAAAAATACTGATGATCTTTTAACAGTATGTAAAGAAGTCGGTCTGGAAGCATAGATACAAAAAAGAAGAGCTATATGATGACCCACGCTAATTCAAATGAAAGTGGAATTGTAATTAGTGTTTGTAAAGTAGAGCATTGCTCCCAAGTCTTTTTAAATTATTGTTGTCGACACATTTTATTTGACTCCCACAACATCTCGTTACATTAAGTTAGGTTTCCCGTCGAAATTAAAATACCGCTAATTTTACAGTAATTATGTGATATCTTCAAATAGATAAAAGATAATCGAAATGTGGAACAAAAGCGTCCTAGACAATATCATTTAACATGAGAAACCGTTATCACGACTTACTTATCTGCTTTCGATTTCGAGCCATTTTGAAAATCGGCATTTATTTTCGCGTTTCTAAAGAGATGAAAACATAAAGTCACTAGGTGACTTGTGATAACGGTACCTCACGCAAAATAACATTGTCTAGGGCGCTCTTGTTCCATATTTCAATTATCTTTTATCTATTTGAAGATATCACATAATTACTGTAAAATTAGCGGTATTTTAATTTCGCCGGGATGAAGACTCTTAACTCTTTGAAGAACATGTGTATTCTGAATAAAATATGTTTCATGTATATCTACAGTAATTTAGATGAAACTTGGAGAACAATTGTATCTAGAAAATTTTATTTATAATTCATCACTATCGGAGGTCAGAGTGACTCAGCGATAGATCGCTCACCTGTTTTGCTTCGCTATCCTGGTTTGATCCTCGACCAAGTAAGTTTGTGGTATACAATATGATATCTGTGGGTGTCCTCCCATATTATCATTCTTCTATCATCATTCACTTGCCTTATTCATCAGTCTCCTTTAGGCGAAATGACATAATCTCGGGATGTTAAAGTGCAAGATTTCAATTCAACACTATTGATTTTGTGAGTGGTTTTTCTTACTGATCTAGGTAAGAGTTAATAGCATTTATGTCCAGCAAATTACGCGGTAATCAGTGTTTCTACATTATATTACCATGTAACCAGCGAGAAACAGAAAGGAAACATTCGGAATAGGCTCTATGGCGTAATCACTGGATAGAAAGAGTTAAGTTAGAATGAATACTGTTGCTGCGTCGAAACATGTCACGCCTTCTCACACTTTTACCGATGGGGTTTGAATTTGGACTTAAGAGTCTTCATCCCGGCGAAATTAAAATACTGCTAATTTTACAGTAATTATGTGATATCTTCAAATAGATAAAAGATTATTGAAATATGGAACAAGAGCGCCCTAGACAATATTATTTTCCGTGAGGTACCGTTATCACAAGTCACCTAGTGGCTTTCAGTTTTCAGCTGTTCAGAAACGCGAAAATAAATGCCGATTTTCAAAATGACTCGAAATCGAAAGCAGATAAGTGAGTCGTGATAACGGTATCTCATGTAAAGTAATATTGTCTAGGGCGCTCTTGTTCCACATTTCGATTATCTTTTATCTATTTGAAGATATCACATAATTACTGTAAAATTAGCGGTATTTTAGTTTCGCCGGGATGAAGACTCTTAAAGGTCATTGAAACTGTAATTATTTAATGTCGAAAATTATAAATTACGCAATAATGTTGGTCGTTTTCGATAACTTTTAAAAGGTACTTCCTTCCGATATTGTGATAACTACGAGGGCAATTCAAAAACAAAAAAACTCTGTTTGCTCATGTGTGAGAAATGGCCGGGAAGAGCGACGTCAGCGTGTGGCGTTGTGTGCAGTAGATCAGTAGCAGTCAAAGGAGAAGGTTGTGTTGTAGTTTACTTGTTCGCAATGACAATTGAAAATGAACACTCCAATTGAAAAAAGAAAACTTTCAAATGTGAAGTGCGCGCGGTAATACGATTTCTAAGTGCGAATAAACTTTCCGCAACTGCTATTCATCGCGAACTGTCTGGTATTTATCGACCAAACGTGATGACTTAAGTTGTCGTACGTGAATGAACTCGCATGCTTAGAGATGAACGAACTGGCATGCATGATGCGGCAAGAAGTAGGCACTCATCTGTAGTCAGCAATTATAAGGGTACTGGGTTCGATTAACACATGTCCCTGGTCGGGAATAGCCATATATAAGAGGGTGTTTGGGTTCGTTTCCTGTGGGCTACCGTTTGAGTAAACAGATTTAATGGTATCGGGTTTGGTCCCTGAACGTCCTTATACTGATACATGAATTAAAACAGACCTTTGGACTACGAAATACCAACCCATAAGTAAACATTAACCAACTAAGAACTAAGCTGGTGAAACTTGGGATTCGAACCATGGACTTTTGATATATACCGTGTTCGTGATTACCCCCTGCGTCCACCTCAGCTGGATCAGCTGATTGTTCCATTCGTGGTTACCCGGTATACGGTCAGTGTTCGGGGAATGTTGGGTGCAATATTTATTTATTTATTTAATTTATTTAACAATCACCAGATACAGCTCAGAGGCCATTTTATACTGGATATCTAACAACAACAACAACAACAACAATGGAAAGGATTTGGGAAGGTATCGGCCAGGGTCTGTCTTAGTAGGTACCATCCCGGCATTTTCCTGGTAGGATTGAGGGAAACCCTGGAAAACCCCAATCAGGATGGTCAGCCGCGGGAATCGAACCCGCGACCTCCCGAATGCGAAGCCAACGCTCTACCACTTGAGCTACTTCGCTCGAAATATACTGTATGTATTTCTTTCCCCTGTATTCCATGCAAAACAATACCAACCTGTCGCACTGCTGGAACTGTAAACATAATAAATAAAATAGATGCACAATACTTATCCTCTAACACAAAATATTATTATATAGCATGCACACTTTTACGTCACTTGTGTATTAATTAATTCACACAAAAGATATATTTGATACGTATATTTTAAACTTTTCACATATGGTGGCACTTTACATATTATAAGCACTAAGATACTTTTCAAATTGTGGTGATGTGGCCCCGTATTACGCGACGACCGAATATTGATATTTCCGCGCGCGTACTCTCGGTTACTAAAGTCGAAAAATTGATAACGTAGGCTTGAACACTATTCACTGATGTCAAGAGTTAATAGCACTGTTTATTAGAATGTTCACTTCTAATACATGATGGTTCCATTTTTGCTAGCACTGGATATTTAGCTACATCTTTCGTAGATTTAGTAGATAATTGTAACTTCCTCATATTAAAATGAGGCCTTCTCATATTAAAATCTTCCTTTTAAATTACATTTTGGTTGAAACATTACTAATGAACTTAACCCAAAAAATTGCATTGAAACTTTTGAGCTTGTATTTAGCACTGTATAAAATATTGGAGTGGTTAGTCGAGTAAAAAGTAGATATCACGATATCGTTATACAATAAACTCGGCTGCACCTCTTGAGACACGTGAAACAGTGGTTTGCTGTTACCTCTTCGAGAATGAAATGCACTCCACGAGATGTTAACGAGTGACTTCATTCCCAGGCTGTGGCTTTCATTGCAGAAGGAATTTTAAACCTTGTAAAACGTGTGCCTCAATTTGAATGGCGAATGTGTTGGAAAGTAATGTAATGTAATTTTCTAATGTGTATAATAAAATGTGTATGTGTTCCGTATCAGCAAGTGCATATTGTTAACCAAACGGCGTTCTTTTTTCGAGTTACCTTCATAACTAAGCTAGAACATGCTCCATTCATGTACCAAAACTCATCAAATTGGGGCAGCAGTCTAGGAGAAATCTACCGTCAAACATTCTTACATTTCATTTTCATTTATATTGGAAATACCTGTCTTAAAGAGAGAAATTTCAAAAATGCTGGGACATGGGTTCGTTTTAATAAAGAGTTTATACATCGAGTTTCGTCCTTCTAACTTGACGGGCTCCTGACATACTCAAATCTTCGAATAAATTGTGACCCCTTCTCCATTAAAATATAGATTTTAATCGAAGTAACGCAATAAAAAGAGTTCGAGATGATTGATAACTATGTAGAAAAAGTAATTTTGAACGGTTCAGACGGTTTGTGGTGATTCGATCACACTGAAAATGAAATTAGGAAATTAATGTGAAAAGAAATGTCCATTCAAAAGTAGCTTTTTCAAAAAAAAAAAAAAACTATTACCAAATTTGTAATACCATATATGTTCAATAATTTCAGTTTATTATTATTATTAGATTTCCAAACTATGATATCCATAAATGTCGGAAATGTTATAGAACGGGCTTGTCCGTTCGTCCGTCTGTCGACAGGTATCAGACCAAAAACGGTAAGAGGTATCGAGATGCAGTTTTCTGCAACGAATTAATTGTCCGAAAAGTAGATTTCTAACTTCTTCATTAATCCATTATTCAAACAGGAGGTGTTTGAAATTAGCCATTTCAGGTTTCAATAGTGATTTCCATTGCACAAAAACGATAAGTGATATCAAGATGCAGTTTACGCAGTTTATTCAGCTTCCCAAGAAATAGTTTCCACCTTTTCCCTTAACCCTCTGTTGAATTAGGAAGTGGTTAAAATTCATCATTTCCGATTTCAACATCTATCTTCATTGGATAAAAACAGTCATGTATAGCGAAAAATGGATTTTTGATTCAGTGTTCGAGGAATATACTCCATTTCTGATCTTATTAATCTATTGCAACCAGTACATATATATATATATATAAAAGTTTTTGTATCAATCTATTCCACTGTTGGTCGATGATGAGTCCTGAGTTCCAGTTCATTGCTTTATTACCCTCCATTTCTATAAACATGCCTCCTTCCATTTCCTGACTATTTTTCTATCTTGTTGGCCTTTAATTTTTACTTCATTCCAATTAACTGCATGTTCCGTCTCCCTTACGTGTTTGTAGACCACATTTTTGTCTCTCTCTAGCCTAACGTCATCCTTACGTTGTTTTGTAGTCTTCCTTATGTTGTCATTCTTAGTCCTTTTCCAGTTTCCCCAATATAACACATGTCACATTCGCTGCACTGAATTTTATAAATCACTCCTTTTTTCTCCACCAATACCCCTTGCTCTTCTTCTTTCTTCTTCCTTCTTTTTTCCCTTATTACCTCCAGTAGGTTCTTGCTTCCTTTTCTATAAGTTGAGATGCCTCCCATCCTCTTAAGTATTCTTTTTATGATTTCTGTTTCTTCTCCCAAACTTTCTATCTCCCACCACATTTTTCTCCTATCTTCTATTCCTTCTTTACTTTGCTCTCCTTCCCAGCTTCTTTCTTCTCTTCGTTGTTGTTCTCTTATCTCCTTCTGTATTTTAACCTCTTTCTATCGTATCCATTATTCTCCAGCTGCTTCTGTTCTGCCTTGTCTCCTTCACTGCTTATTTGCATAATGCTATTCTCCCTGTTAATAATGAAATTCCTCTTGGTCGAGTAATCTATATCACTTCTGGCGTGGCAATAGTTTCCCGACGTGCAACTTTTTTGATGCCATTCTGTGTATATCACTCTTTGTTATCTCCTTGTTCTCATATCCAGGAAAACTATAGCCTCTTCCTTTTGTACCTCTAGCTTCAGTTGTATGCCTTTCTCTAGATCCTCAATTTCTTTTACAAACTTTTCCAATTGCCCTACAGTTCCTTTTCAATTCTCCAGGCAATCATCAACATATCTAGCAAAAAACACTAATCTGTCACTTCCTTTCATCCTTACTTTCTTCTCCCAGTCATTCATAATAATTTCTGCTAGCACTGGACTTAACCTGGAACCTATGCTTAGTCCTCCTTTGATCTTCACTAACTTATCACCTATAACACAATATCTGTTATCCCATATAATCTTCAGAGCCCCCTTCAGACCTTCTTCCCTCCAACCATTGATCTTTCTATCCTGCATCAATTCAGTAATAACTTTAACGATGTTGTTCCTTCTTAGACTTGGAAACATAGCCTTCACGTCAACACTAATCATGTTCAGTGGAGAAGGAAGAGGCTATAATTTTCCTGGATATGAGAATAAGGAGATAACAAAGAATGATATACACAGAATGGCATCAAAAAAGTTGCAAGTCGGGAAACTATTGCCACGCCAGAAGTGATGTAGATTACTCGACCAAGAGGAATTTCATTATTAACAGGGAGAATAGCATTATGCAAATAAGCAGTGAAGGAGACAATGCAGAACAGAAGCAGCTGGAGAATAATGGATACGATAGAAAGAGGTTAAAATACAGAAGGAGATGAGAGAACAGAAACGAAGAAAGAGAAGAAAGAAGCCGAGAAGGAGAGCATTGTGAAGGAGGAATAGAAGAAAGAAGAAAACTGTGGTGCGGGATAGAAAGTTTGGGAGAAGAAACAGAATACTTAAATCATTAAAAGAATACTTAAGAGGACGAGAGGCATCTCAACTTATAGAAAAAGAAGCAAGAGACTACTAGAAGTAATAAGGGAAAAAGAAGGAGGAAGAGAGAAGAAGAGCAAGGAATATTGATGGAGAAAAAAAAGGAGTGATTTATAAAATTCAGTGCAGCGAATATGACATGTGTTATATTGGGGAAACTGGAAAAAGAATAAGAGAGCGTTTAAAACAACATAAGGATGACGTTAGGCTAAAGAGGAACAAAAATGCGGTCTACGAGTATAAACATGTAAGGGACACGGAACATGTAGTTAATTGGAATGAAGTAGAAATTCTAGGCCAAGAAGTATGTCCATCAAGCTGGCCCGCACAAATTTCAAATTCAAACCAAAACGGTACCAAAAATTTGTACCCAATATGTACCAATTTGTACCACCAAACTTAGAATTTGTACCCCTACCAATTTCGAAAAAAATGAATTTTTGATGGCGTCAAGCTGGCCCGCACAATTTCTTTTTCTTTCCAATTCGAACCAAAACGATACCAAAAATTTGTATGCAATATGTTCTAATTTGTACTACCAAAATTAGAATTTGTACCCCTACCAATTTCAGAAATTTAGAATTTTTGATGGTGGTTCAGCTTGATGTCAAGCTGGCCCGCACAATGTAATTTTCTTTCTAATTCGAACCAAAACAGTACAAAAAATTTGTACCCAATATGTACCAATTTGTACCACCATAATTAGAATGTATATCCCTACCAATTTCATAAAATTAGAATATTTGACGCGCAATTTATTTTTCTTTCTAATTCGAACCAAAACAGTACCAAACCTTTTTACCCAATATGTACTAATTTGTAACACCAAAATTAGAATTTGTACCCCCTACCAATTTCAGAAAGTTAGAATTTTTGATTGCGGGCCAGTTTGACGTCAAGCTGGCCCGCACAATATACTTTTCTTTTCAATTCGAACTAAAACGGCACTAAAAATTTGTACCCAATATGTACCAATATGTGCCACCAAAATTTCAATTTGTACTCCCACCAATTTCTAAAAATTTGAAGTTTTGTTGGCGGGCCAGTTTGACTATTTTTCTTTCTAATTCGAAACAAAATTAGAGTTTGTACCTCTAACAATTTCGGAAAATTATAATTTTTGATGGCAGGCCAGGTTGATTTTAAACTGACCTTCATAACTTATTTTCTTCCAATTCGAAAAAAAATCCGTAGAAAAATTTGTACTCAATATGTTTCAACTTTTACCACCAAAATTACAATGTGTACCCCTACCAACTTCGAGAAATTTTATTTATTTATTTATTAGTTATTTATTTTTGCGGGTAAAGCTGGCCAGCACAACTTGTTTTTCATTCCAATTTGAATTAAACATTACCAAAAAATTATATTTAATATGCACCAATTTGTGCAACCAAAATCGAAATTGTACCTCCACCAATTTCTAGAAATTTGAATTTTTTATGGCGGATCAAATTGGCCGACGACTGTATTCTTTCGACAGGCTAGAAAGACTAAAGGGAACCACCATCACAAAATAATTCTTTGGAGAGGCCGTAGATTAAATAGATAGCATTGGCTTTTGTACAACTTGGTTGAGGGAGAGAGTCAGATATCTACACATATTCAGAACCCCAAAATATTTTATGGGTGGATGATTCCTTTCTCAAACCGTCTGTGATTATTGAGAAATTTAATTTGTATTATAGAACTCGTTCAGAGGATCAGTTTTCTATGACGTCGCCACCATCCACACATATCTCCGTTTCGATAACAGTCTAAATTGAAATTTTGCTGATAGAAATTGGTACAAACTGAGTCATCATCAATAATAAGCACCAGAGTAAAAATGTGAATGGAACCAGTTAAAAATTCGTTTGGAAAATGCTGACGTCAAATTTAAAACAAAAAATACAATTTTGCTGACTACCTTGATATCAAATAGATACACATATTAGAGTAAACAATTCAAATTTATTGAATTGGTGTAGGTACAATTTCCAGCTCTTTGTTACAAATTGTCTAAATTTTTTAAGAGATTTTTCATTTGAATTCTAAACAAGCCCTTGCGCTGGAGGATTTGACTTGGTGACAAATTGCCTGTTCGATGAATAACAATCTCTGATCTTTAGTCCTACATGATTTTCCTGATGCAAGTTATATGCAAATTTTTCGTGCCGTTTTTACGAATTCAAGGAAAATCTAATTACGCGTGCTCATTCGATTCGAATGCCCCCCCCCCAAAAAAAATAAAGAAAGAAAAAGGTTTTGCGTGCCACCCAGATCGCAATGAAAATGTAATTTCTAGAAACTGGTGGGGGTACAAATTCTAATTTTGGTGGTATAAATTGGTACTCCTTTGGAACAAATTCTCGGTAACATTTTGATTCCAATTTGTAAAAGAAATGCGTCGCGAGAGGCAAGATTCGACATCAAGTTTTCTCGAGCAATCAAAACTCAAAACTAGATTGTTGCGGGGTACAAATTTCATTTTGATGATACAAATTGGGTACAATTTTTTTCCGATTCGAATTGAAAAGAAAAATAACTTGTGCGAGCCAATTGACGTCAAGCTAGCCTGCCATTAAAAATTCAAATTTATCGAAATTGGTAGGGGTACAAATTTAAATTTCGTGGTATGAATTGGTGTAACTATATTGGGTACAGATTTTTGGTGCCGCTTTGCTTCGAATTGGAAAGAATAATAAATTGAGGGGGGCAGCGTCAAATTTTGGGGCATTAACGTCAATCTAGCCCGCCTTCAAAAATTCAATTTTCTCGAAGCTGGTGGGGTTCGAAGCTCTAATTTTGGTGGTGCAAATTGGTACATATTGCTTACAATTTTTTGATAACATTTTGATTCGAACTGGAAACAATAATAAGTTGTGCAGGTCAGCTTGACCTGCTACAAAAATTCAAATTTTACCCAAAAATTGATTGGGTAGAAATTCTAATCTTGTGGTGAAAATTGGTATATACTGGGTGCACATTTTTGGTACCCTTTTGATTCGTAATGGAAAGAATAATAAGTTGTAGAGACTATTTTAACGTCATTTGTTTTACCTCAAAAACTCAAATTCCTCGAAATTGGTGGGGGTACAAATTCTAATTTCGTGGTAGAAAGTGGTATATATTGGGTACAAATTTTTGGTACTGCTTTGGTTCGAATTGAAAAGAAAAAAAAATATGCGGGCCAATTTGACATTAAGCTGCCTGCCATCAAAAGTTCTAATTTTCTGAAATTAGTGAGTGTACAAATTCTAATTTTGGTGGTACAAATTGGTACATATTGGGTACAAATTTTTGGTACCGTTCTGGTTCAAATTGGAAAGAAAAATAAATTGTGCGGTCCAGCTTAACGTCAAGCTGGCCCGCCATCAAAAATTCAATTTTTTCGAAATTGGTAGGGGTACAAATTCTAATTTTGGTGGTACAAATTGGTACATATTGGGTACAAACTTTTGGTACCGTTTTGGTTTGAATTTGAAATTTGTACGAGCCAGCTTGACGGACATCAAGAAGATAGAAACATAGTCAGGAAATGGAAGGAGGCACGTTTATAGAAATGGAGGGTAATAAAGCAATGAACTGGAACTCAGGACTGATCGTCGACCAACAGTGGAATAGGTTGATACAAAAACTTAAAGTATAAGATTTGAATACATATATCTATCATGGTTGTATATATATTGATTGTCTTACATGTGTTTATGTATTTATTAGTCAATATTAGTTATCTATATGTATGTGTGTGTGTGCGTGTGTATGTAATTGTATATTTATATATGGATATATGTATTTGTATATGTATATGTGTATATATTTTTAAGTGTATGTGTAATTATATGTTTATATGTTTTTATATAGATAGATAGATAGATAGATAGATAGATAGATAGATAAATAGATAGATAGATGTGTATGTTTATATATTTATTTAATTATTTATGTTAATTAATTGCTAGTTTAGATTAGTTGTTCTAAGATCGTCATTTTTGTGTGTGTTATTGATAACAGATAGAAAGCTTCGGTGTAGAAATATTCAAATCAGAATACTTGAAGGGAATTCGCTGCCGCCAGGAGCCAATCAGAAGCAAGATGTCTCAGCTCTTGTTTGTATATAAGAATGTACATTTCTCCTTACCTCATAGTGTCTGATGAAAGTGTAGTAATGTTAGTTGGCGAAACTGTAACATGTATGTGGTTTGTTTATGTGAATATATTGTTTTCCTTAGCAAATAGTCTGTTTGTGTTTAAGTATATACAAAGCAAAGCTTCTACTTATGGAAAAAATTAAAGTCAATTGTATTTAGTAATACCAGACGTAATATAACATCTACTACAGTACAGATGGTAAAACATATATCACAAAATATTTTCAAAACTGTTCGTGACAGAGCAAAACAAATTACAGATTCGCATCTAGGATGTCTGTTGACATATAATTCAGCTATTGCAACCCCAGAAAAAAAAGTTGAATTTTGTCGAACAGTGTAGCTGACATAATAATAATAATAATAATAATAATAATAATAATAATAATAATAATAATAATAATAATAATAATAATAATAATAATAATAATAATAATAATAATAATATGGTGGGAAATCACATCAAACTCTTTCTTAAAAGGACCTCTTCCGTGGCTAAGCGGTTAGCGTACACGCCTTTGGCGTGGGAGACCCGGGTTCGATTCTCGGCGGGAGCTCATGTGGTTCGGATTCCACGTTAATCAGTAGGTCCACGTCTCATATAGCCTCGCTGCTGAACGGGACGTCAAACTCAAAATCAACTCAACTCAACTCTTTCTTAAAAGAACTTACAATATCACAATTATTCTCAAACTACGCAATATGTTATAGTAATACATTTCGTTGTTTTCACAAGAACCACTACTATGAACTTGGTGGGTTTTGGAAATGACCTTCACAAATAATAATCTCTATTGGGAATAGAAAATCAATATCTACTTAATTTAATTCCGAGTAGAGAACAGAATGCAGGTCTTTTCAAGGAAAGGTGGGTGGAGAGCTTTTTAAATATGAAACCCCTCTTCTTCCAATTCCATTTTATAGCACCAATTGATACAAATAAGTACTTATTAAGCAATCCTTTCTCTTCAAGTTCCTCATTTTTAATTTTTTTCTATATTTTAGAGCCACAGCCAAAAAGAATTGGTCAGCTTAAGTCTACTGTATTGGGTCAGTGGAATCCTGTAAATACATTACATAAATGGACCAGAACCTACGTCCGCAAAAGATACTTAGAAAATACCTTCAGTGCATGGGTATCTGTTTGTTGTAATTCTATTTCGGGATGAGAATATTAGATATGACATTGATACCAAGAGTCACGTAAAATCCTCTCCTTTCTGGTGGAGCAGAAATTGTTTGCCGAGTTAGAATTCTGTGAAGCGCAAACGTCGACTCCCGAAATTAGTCGAAGGGATCCATTTCAACATTTGTCAAGTAAATTACCGTCGTCCTCTTCGTTGCCATAACAACCGAAAGTTGGCTGCTTGTAATCTCACGGTGGCTGGAGCTCCTTGGCGCTTCCGTGGTGTCGATACAGGGGTCAAGTCACCGGCCCTTGTTTAGGCTAATTGGACGTGCGCATGTAAGGTGATTAATGAGCTCTGCATAATTTTCATAACTCCCGAGAAACACTTGACAGTTCACCATTCTCATTAGATATTAAAGGGAAGCTCTTCCCAGTTAAAACTAAAATGAACAATACGAAAGATATTTAAAGGAAAGCAAACCAGCTTCTTCCTTAAGCTTTAGTTGAGGATGTATGAATCAACTATTTGGAACTAAATTTAAATGGTCTAACTTAACACTTATATTTATTGAAAATCCAATACTAAAGTTGTTATATGAAATTGTGTAAAAAATATTGTCTTTAAAGGTCAAAATTAAAAAGACATTTATTGTGATTTGAAAATATCATTATGAAAAAAACATATTCAAGATCTCGCTCGATAGCCTTCTCATATACTTTCGGCAATACCATAACCACGACGCTACACAATTTCTTTGGGTTTCCGTCAAAACAATGTAATTCGTCATTTTCACAGGCCTCTTTTGAAATTAACTTAATATCATTCAATGAGTTCTGTAGAGACCTCATTCAAATGATAGTCTGATCATGGATGCATTAAAATCTCCAATCTAAGTTCTCTCGATTTCTGATGGGTCATTAAAGATGTACACGATATAGTGGTGTCAATGTAGTATACAGTCTTTGTGAAGACCAGTTCCATTTGTTTCTTTAAAATTCCAGGTGTTCTTGCACTAAATGTCTACAGTATGGGTAAGAGTCTATCGTTTTCTCAATTTATGACGGATCGCTAAAGATATCCCTAACAGCACAAATACATAGCAGGCATATGTCTATCATGTTCCCTCAGGTACACGGGAATAGGTTCAGTATGTGCCTTATGTACCTCTGAGAAAGAAATCACATGGATGGCAATTGATAATCACAGTCTATGTCCGACCCTAGGTACATGCCTCACATGTTCCTGCGGAAAGTGCCTATTATGTTCTAGGTATATTAGCAATGCCGTTAGCGTCAATGAACCACAAAATTACTCCACCAAAATATGTTAAATCGCCTATATGCGTAATTAGTTTACATTAAGGCGAGTCTAAACCGCATGTTAAACAAGTAAAAAATGTACCCAGGGTGGACGCGAGCCACCAACCTTTGGATTACTAGCCGCATGCTCTTTAGACTTGTGCACGGAGGCAATGAACATACCGTCATTTGTAAAGGGATAAATTGTTGAGGTCTTTTGAATTTGGCTAATCAGAATGCTCCTTTAATCGCGTATATTCGACTATAGCCTTTTGGGATAAGGTAAAATCTGCTCGCCATGTAATTTTATGACAAAATGACGAGTGTCTATTTACTTTATTTCATGATTCTTGCACATTCACTTTCAAATGATTGGCGACAGTTGCCATCTAATAAAGTTGATGTGTTTGTTGCTTCTAGTACACAATCGCTTAGAAAAAGAAGCAACAAATGCATCAAATGTGGGAGATGAATTTATAAGACCTAAATGGCTCATGCGTACCACATGTTGTGCTGTTAGGGTATCTGAAACAGTATGTACCTAAAGGACGTACATAGAACATGACAGATATATGTCCCAAGGGACGACATAAAAACAAATGACTGTTAGAGTGCGAAACTGAACGAGGTATATAAATGATATGTTTGTGGTACATAGTTGCAAATATCAATTAGATGTAACAAGTACCTAAAACTGTAGGAAGCTGAAATACATACTTAGTATATGAATATCATATGTGCCAAGTGTTGGGTACCTAAAAAGTAGCTGGGACACATAAATGGCGCATGCCTAACACATCTTGTTCTGTTAGGAATATGTAGTCTAGTAGTGTCAGCTTGATTTCCGAATCCATTCTGTTGACCAATTTCAGTGGTTTCTTTTAAATTTTAGGTTCTCGTAATAATTGTGATTAGTACAGAACCGAATCTATCCTTATGCCCAATAGCTGCAACTAGTGATGTAAGATCCCCTTCCAATCTCACCAAATGCACTGCATAACTTTCCGTGACGTCAGTGTGGACTTTGAAACAGACTATGGAGCTTGTCCTTGCTTCGATCATAATCTTTTTCGCACGTTGTTGTTCTAATTTATCCATTTCTCATTAGCCATAATCAACCGCTTCGGAAATTGCTGGAGTTCGTTATGTTTCAGTGGGTAATTGCAGTTTGATATTGGATCAAGTGAATGATTTTGTGTCACTCAAACGTCAAGTCTCTACTGTTTGGTGATGGATATTTAGGTCATTGTCGATGTTCTGACTGCTTACGGTGCGATTGCTGTGATTGGTCGCCCACTGCGAGATGCATTTTGTATATCGAAATTTTGAGCACGAAAGGGACTGAACAATATTTTTGATAATGTATATTACCTAAAAACAGCAGAAATTTCTTCACATTGAGCAAATTTTCATCTTTATATGAAATTAAATTATCAACTATAACGGTGTGTCAAAGAAAAAGAGAATTCATCTTTGCGGCATAATACCTTACATCTGACTATAGAAATTATGACCCTGTTTAAACATTCAACTAACAGCTATCAAATGATTTAAGGTTGGTTTAAAGGGACAAGTTTTGCCGATAGATGGCACTACAGTCTTCGTATCTCTCCCATGTATTTTTTACCTTTCACGAAAATTCACGATTTCTCATACAAATTTCAACCTACAGACTTCAAATTTTTAGAAATAGGACTTCATAATCTATCAAAGGCAATAATCTGTGCCGATTTTTTATTTAAAATTTTCTTCATTGTTGAAATGGTTTGATTGTTAAAATAGATATCCAAAACTTTAACAATTGAACTCTTTCAACAATGAAGAAAATTCTAAATAAAAAATTGGCACGGATTGTTCCTTTTAATAGGTTATGAAGTTCCTTCTCCAATAATTTGAAGTCTCTAGATTGAATGTTGTAAGAGAAGTTGTAAATTTTCTTGAAAGGTAAAAAAATTCTTGGGGGAGATACGAAGACTGTAGTGACATTTATCGGCAAAACTTGTACTTTTACACTAACCTTAAGGCCTGACCCACTGCAACTCATATGTCCTGAAATTTTGGACATTAAACCAATGTTATGCACTGAAAGCTCCAGACTACGTGGTATACATATATCTTAGGGCGTGACTTTAATCTACTGTGGTTACATTAGGGACACTACAAAATCAACACTTATGCAAAGATATACTTCTTTTGAACCACAAGAACCAGAAGTGTCAATTGGTGACCACAAGAAATTATCTTCAAGTTTAGGTTACGAAAAGAAGTCTATCGTAGGAACAGACAAACAGCAATGGAAACAATCTGCTGATTAACAGTATATTGTATTCAGTACATGCATAAATAACAATAACTTCCGAAGAAATAAAAAAATCTATCTGTTATTGTTTGCAACGAAAAACACACTTTATTCCATTTCTTTCAATTTTCTCAAAAACTACGCATGAGAGCTTACTCTGAAGCTTTTTATTTTGTTCAGCATGATATGATCTATTTAAATATTGTTTTTAATTAAACAGAAAACGGAAGTTTACAATTAACGATAATTTTATGTTTTTTTTTCTTATTAACATTACTTTGTATTTTTCCTAACCTCAATCGACTCCCTGAGACTCACACTCAATCAACTAGCTCATTCTCAGACTCACTCGCCCTCGCCCTCACTCACTTCATTACTACTCGCTTACACTCACACTCACTCGCCCTTGTACTCAAATATTGTTTATTCCCTCACCGCCATTCACACCTTCATCTATTAAAATGAGGGTGAGTGAGGCAGCCCTCTTGAGGGTAAAAATTTGTGAGAGTACCCATCTCTGCTTTGTACCGTCATGTTGCTGGTGTCATGATGAAGAACTTAAAGGGGGCACAATTCATTATCAGTTACGTACATTTCAATGAGAGACATACTGATGCAGGATCAGTTCCTAACTTTACAAAAAAATCGTTTTTCTCCATTTTATCGGAAACTATGCATGAGGTTTTGCATTTACGCAAGTCATTTTCTTCATCTAAGTTAGATCCATCATTCAATATATGTGGATAATTCTTTTCCATTACACCCTCGTAATATTCCTAAATTTAATTAATTGGCGTATACATGCAATATAACCGCCATATAAATAGTATGCAATACATCTGCAATAAATCTTCTATATATACACACGATAACAAGGTAGAAATCATCTACAATATTATTAATATTTAACAAAAAACTATCCAAAGATGTTACATATACCAAACCTATACATATCACCAAGCACCCCCAAAAAATAATATAGAGGAGAATACATCCCAATCCATAGTTTTTGGAGAAAATTGAGAAAAAAATTGTTTGTAAACTTTGTACTTTTTGTGTAGTAACCACTCCATCTTTGAAGATAAAACTGATACCCGCTATCAACCTTTTCATTATGACACCACCAAAACACCAATAGATCGTATAGCTAATGAAACATAGACAAAAATTAGATTGACTTTGATATATTAATTGTTCTTTAACTATAACATCATGCAAAGATAGGACTATGCGTACCCCAATCGATAGGTTATATTAACTTAATTAAAATTGCATGCCTGCGGGTAAATTAGGAGAAAATCGAGGATAACTGTTTCTGACGGTAAAACGTGCGTCATTCCTTCCTAATACATTAGCATCAAAGGATCTACTTCCACATTTTACACGCGCTAGCTAGATGTGCTACAGCCGTTGGGTCTAAGGTTTAAACCGGCTACGCTAAATGTATCCCGTCCGTAGTTCCTCAGATGTAAACAATGGGTCCTCGTGCACTTAGTACACTGTCGAGGTTATGTCCTTTTACCTTGATTTGCAATTGCAATGCAACCCTATTCTGTAAGGGAGTGGAATACGCCCTCGGCGCTTTCAGACCGAAGTTCTGAGTGCCTACCAATTAACCTACTGGTGGAGGGGATCCTGCTAGCGAGTCAGGTTCTCCTATGCTCTGCACGCACAGTGCACGGGCATGATGGAAAAGACTGTTTATTTATTTAAAAGTACTCTGTTAACTAGCAGATTACATATTTTGTTGTTTGCCTTCTAACGAAGATACATGATTCTAATACTGACACACTCCTAACAATTACTCACATATTCATTGTAAGGTTTTTATACTCCGACTAAATGTAACTTAATTTAACCCTATTCATTTGTCAACACACCTTTAAAGTCTTGAGAAGAAAACCGAACCCAATGAACCAATTGGTTCTACACGGTATGTGTATATTTTCTAAGCAGCCATCATCGAAACCAGAAACATCTGTGGCAGCAATTTCCCAACAACTTGTTCAAAGAGTCAACTTTTATTTTTAGCTACAGTCATTATGCTAATCAGCATCATAAGTATTCTGTTACCACAGAAAGGTCTTTTACACCACACAAGTATGTTAACCTCATTATTTCAACGGAAGAATTACAATCCTCAATACGTTTCATCAAATATAATCTTCTTTTCTTCCCACTTCTTCTCCTACAAATGCACCTCTTATTCCCCTCCAATAAGACGTTTTCTTATCCAATTATGTCTTAATAGGTTTTACCTTTATATCAAGTACATTGTTATTTCCAAATTTGCCCCTCCTTTTTATTTATTCTTCACTCCACTTGACCAACTTGGAGGCAGGAAAGAGACGGAGGGGACGAAGGAGGCAATAATTGGACTTATCACTTTTTGTCAGTCTTTCGTGGCTTGGTTGTTCCTTCTTCATACAGTACTATTTGAGTTTACTCCGAAGTATTCATTCAGCTACTCAGTATGCTCTTCCTCCTATAGGACGTATTCCTATTCTTTCTTTCGCTTTTCATTCACATATCATATCTCTCATTACTCTCTATGCAAAAGAGAAAAGTCTCGAATCACTGACTGATCCATCAACGCCTAGGTCAAATAGCTTAAGATAGAAACTTCAAATTTAAACAGTACATAGAGTTTGTGACTTAAGGTATATACAACTAAGGAATTGTGAACAATTTTACGATAATGAGGAAGAAATAAAGGTGGAAATTATTATATTAAGATGTCTATACCTGAGAATCTCTGAAGGTTAGAGACGTGAAATTTGCTGTTTGAACTTCTCATTTAAAATAATTCGACACGTGTTTAAGCTCTTTTTTCATATTTGTCTAAGAAGAGCAGACAAGAGATAAGAAGAAATCTATATCTCTGAATTCCTTAGGACAAGAGACATGAAATTTGGTGTTTAGACTTTTCATCGAGAATAATTATTAAACATGAGGTTTTAATGTTTATAAATATTTGACTTACTTCTTAAAATGGAAGAAAACGTTGTGGAAGTGCACCTCTAAGATGTTCATACGATGCACTCGAATTTTGTGAGACTTTTGAGTTCGGACGGATTCTACGTGAAAGGTGCAAAAAGAAGAACCTGGAATATTGCGCACAGTATCACATACAGACATTTTATAGCTCTGTTATAGATAACGGATACTAGAAACTTATTTACCTTTATTTAGTTTAACGTCCCCGATTATGCCCGTTGGCTTAAGGGAGACGAATGATTAAGACAAGTGAATGATGATCAAAGTATCAGCGGAATGATAATGTGGGAGGAAACCGGAGAACCCCGAGAAAACGTACGATGTCTATCACAAATTTCCTTTGCCATGGTTTCAAATAGTTACCACACTCACCAGTGGCAATAGATCTACCACTGAGCCAACTTGGCTACTTACTTTTGGACATGTACCTTAAAATTATACATAACTTTATCTTGACCGAGTGGGTACATAACTAAACATTGAAGAGAAAACGTAGAATCGTGAATGGAGCAGGGGAAGTCGCTGACTCATTTTTTAAACTGAAAATCATGTAATTATGACAATTTAGTAAGTGTGAAATAAAAATAAATGGATTTTGAAATTCTTGCTTCATATGCGTGTTTTAGGATTTACTAATTCATATCGGACTTCCGAATAGGAATATAAAAGCAAGTTAATGACCGTGTCTATAGCGATAACTCCCAGTCACGATCCCTCTTCAGTTTTATTAGAAAGAGGAAAAGAAATAGTGAGAAAGAAGAGAAGAAGGTAGGAGAAAGGAGGAAAAGAGGAAGAGGAAAAGGAGAAAGGAAGAAGGAACTAGAGATAAAGGATTACTGGATAATTACGGAAATATGGTAAAGGAACTTGAATAGTTATTAAAAAGGTTATTCATATTCAAATGTTATTACTTGAAGATCATTTCTGAAATGATCCTGGAGAGACACATGTTCCCTCATACTACCCCGACCTGGATCCAGGCAACTGCACAAGTGGGAGTTGCCCTAACCCAGCCCAGGTGACGAGAAGTTTTAATTTAATCGTTTGCCTGTCATTTCCAAACGTTAAATAACCTTTATCCAGTATTTGAAATTTTATAATGAAGATCGAACACACATTTGAATCAGGCAAAAAAAAAAAAAAAAAAAAAAATCAAAGTCATGTACTTAATTTTCACAAATAGAACTTTTGAGATTTCTGAAAAGACTGTCGTTATTCAGAGTCATTCTGTTATTTTGGCTTTCCTACCAGAGCCGATTCAGACTAATTTAGAATTAGTTATCTTTCATGACCTCCTTCATACAGTAGTACACATAACATGCTATTTCACACTTATTATAAACATCATCATAGTAAATCAATATTAAATGCTACCACTTAAAACTAAATTTATCACACAC
The DNA here is from genome assembly GCF_964235325.1 of Thermobia domestica. Taxonomy (NCBI): domain Eukaryota; kingdom Metazoa; phylum Arthropoda; class Insecta; order Zygentoma; family Lepismatidae; genus Thermobia; species Thermobia domestica. The sequence goes on along the minus strand of NC_137461.1, from coordinate 296,267,826 downwards.
ACTCACATACATACAGGACAGCGTATCGACATGCGTTAAAATAGTTTAAAGAAACCATCTAACTACAATTGGCAAACATTTATTACATCTATTGAGAAATTAAACACAGAATTTTATGAACATGCAATAAACATACATATAAATATAGCAATCCACATACGAAATTGAACAACAGCAATGCAATGGTATATATATATATATATATATATATATAACTAACTAACTCTGTGGCCTATGGAACCCGGAGGTTCAGTGCCGCGTTCACAAAAGCTCTCCACTGACTTCTATCCTTAGCTAATTGGATCCAGTTTCTACTTTGTATTCCTATCTCTGCGAGATCCATCTTAATATTATCCTCCCATCTGCGCCTAGGTCTTCCTAATGGTCGTTTTCCGATGGGTCTACCAGTCAAGACTTTATTATATTAAGACAGATAAAAAAGAAAACATATATATTTATTTATTTAACTTTTGGGAAATATAAGTCCGTGAATATGATTACATTCTGCAATATTATGAGTGAAGAAAAAAAAAAAACGAGTTGAGGGTTAAAATGAGTCTTCATCTCAAATAAAATTATGATTTTTTTTTAGTAATTACACGAGTTCTCTCTCGTAGCTCTAGACGAACTATATCACATGTATTATTGCAGCACCCTTTCTGGTGTCCATGCATTTAACTTTATTTCATTTTCATACACACACATGAGATTATGTTTACACATTGTAGCTGACACATATTCTGTCCGTAGAAGTATTTATCGATACATTTCTCCCATTTCTAGGGTTTAGAGAGCAAAGTTTTGTCACTAATATCCCAGCGACTAATATTACTTATTCTGTCATTAACTTATTATCCCATTTACTGACTATCTTTCAGTTAATATCATCTTGTACTACCAGGTGCACACATTTATCGTTGGATTCACACAATATATACATAGAAGTTCAGAAGGACTTTTGTTTTTATTGAGAACACGACTACTGAGGGGGAAAACACTGATCAAGTTTGAAGATTCGTATGGAAGGGAAGGAATCGAAATGCAATTCTACAGGAGGATTTCAGTTTACTAACTTGAAAGTAGATTTAGCAATACATTAGGGTTACGATGACCTGCCTTAATTAAATGCTACATGTAATTAGTGTAATATAGACAATGTTAACTGTTACATATGTTACTTAATAATATTACAAAGATTAGAGAGAATATCTAACATGCGGCGGTATTTTCTAACACTTACAGTCTACATTTATCGGATATTACGGAACTATGGCAACCAAGAACCATTCGGGGTAGGTACCAAGACCATTTACATATATTTGTTTACTCAATTCAACATTATACTTTTTATTTTAATATCCTATTTATATTTCACACATATTTATATCTTAACATACATATACTCAATAATTATCTAAACTTTCAAATTAATAACCCCGACAAGTTAAATTTTTAGGTTGCAACACTTCACATAAGAAAATCCGAATATATCACAAGTTTAATTAAGTGTCCGCACATAATGATAAAATTAATATTCTCAAGCATTCTATTTAGACTAGTAGATATTAAAATCGTATGCCAGGCACATAAACACAAAATATGTATAAATATATGATTCTAAAATGTTAATACTACTTTTGGGCCCAAACTACTATGACAAAATTCACATTTATTGTTACCAATGCAAACAAAAGTAGAAATGACTGATAATTCAACGAAGAATTCCAAATGGATAATCTTAAAGAAACGAAAGTAAAATTTAATCGTGTACAGAAACATCGCTCGCTATTGCAGTGGGTCAAAATATGATGAAAAAAGTTTCCTTAATATTCAACATCAACGAATACCTAGACGAATCGTGTCTCCCGACATCTCAGTTGATAATTCAGGTTCGAAAGATATATGTTAAATGGTTGATATTTGTCAAGTTCAAAACTTGGGGGGTTGAAAAATTTTAAAAAATTGAAGATAATATATGGATATATAGAAAAGAGAAAGAGAAAGCGGCGCACCAAAAGAATAAGCTAGGACACTAAAACTGCAAAGATAAGTGGTCGAATTTCGACATACAACAATTCACAGCCAAATATACTTTCATCGGCCGAGAAAGGTGGCGTACTAAATATGTAGCCTAAAGGGTCTCTGAGTGACTAAATACGAGTCCGTGCCTTCTAGGCAACCATCTCACAAGGAATAAGCCCTGTGAAATGATTGAATAGTAACCGTTTCCGGCACCAATTCACTCAGACTACGGCCGGTCCGGTCGGAAGGTAAGTGTGGTCTCTTAATTTAGAATTTCTAAATAAAAAAATATCCGACCTCTTAGAAACTGAGAAGAGTTACGAGTAAAGTATGGAAAACTAGACTTAAAAAAAACAGAAGAAATCCTAACATGGATATACCAAACTTTAAAGAAAATTAAATAAAATAAATTTTGTACTAGTACGTTGTCTGCCAAATCTTACTAGTGGCTCCCAAATCCGTAAGGCGTCCCTTGAGGCGTCAACTAATTTCAAATCTTTATATCTAATAGAAGTAGAAATGAAAATTCATGGACATTGGGGATTTTGGACGCCCTAGTACGGTATAACGAGATTCTACTGTAATACATTTTCTATACTATTCGATCCTATCCACCTTGTCATTTCTGCGAACAGCAGTAAACTTAGCTTAATCAGGTGATGTGGGAAAAAAATTTAGTTGCAGAGTAGTATCGCAAATATAAAATGAACGCGTATTTTCAAATTGTATCAATTCTGCAAACGGTTATTCTGTTCTGTGATTAACTGGAAAAATATCCGGAATCATTTGCTATATGACCATTATTCGTATCGTTAGGTCGGATGATCACTTAGTATGTATGTTTACTATCAAATGTCAAGCCACAAAGTAAAAATACAATCCATCATTTTTTCGCAACACATTATCCTCATACAATTACTGTGACGTAATGATTACTGTACTATGTATTATATATATAAATACAATCAATACCTTGTAGCAAAAGTTACAACTGGGCACATATATGCATGGGTGTCCTATTATTTATTCATACTCACTACCATATAACGGTATATATATATATATATATATATATATATATATATATATATATATATAATTAATATTATCATTACTCACATATATTTATTTTTATTCACTTTTCCTTAGTTTCGATTTATTTTCAGAGACCCTATACTCTACTAATATGCGCAAGACTGTTCAAAGCAGTCTCATTATATATATATTAAAATCAGCACATTAATATAGTATGTTAATCAACACACTTGAGCTTGTATGAACTGATATCAGATTCTTTCAAACAAACCATAATATATTTCACTTTAGGGCTTCGAATTATTTTGTATGTAACAAAAATTCAATATCATTTACTAAATGCAATTATATTTCGGAAAATGTTAACAATGCGATCGTTCACAGAAAGCAACGGAGAGAGATAATTTGAAACCGCAGTCTGACAACAAAATAAAGCCATATAGACAAACTTCAAGTTATGGGGAAAAAGCAAAGTTGACTATTATTAATAATTTGATTACTGGAAGATATAAATAACTGTGCTTTTCAGGAACGTTCATTTACAATGTAAATCATTTAAATACCTATTGCAAAAGAAGGGTCATTTTCATGTTGACCAGATCGTTAAGTATTGGAGTAACAAAAACCTAGCGGCGAATAGTTTTTAACCCGACACTAGATGGTATTAATAGTTCGAAACTAACTTTGAACTATTAAATAAATTTTTTACTTTGTCATCGATAACTATGAGTAATCTACTAAGTAATTACGTTACAGTGTTACTATGAATTTGCGCTGCGAATTGGTTTATCTATTTAAACTAACTACAAGAGATGACTAATTAAACAATATACTGTCCATAAATAAATGAATCACACTTTCGATCACACATCACTTCTAAGGTCAAAGTACTAAGCTACACATACGTACATACTATATCCAATATGCACTAAGAAAACAAATATTAATACATATCACTACACATGTTAAATCATCTTATCACACACTGCAACTATATGTACACTGAACAAATATCCAATTTCACAACTCTAAAACATCTCGGGAACTAAGAAAAGGGGAGGAGAGATTCAGAGTCAGGTTCCCCTTCTATCAACTAAATTATCTTTTGTCAATGGCTATTAATGAAGAGAAAGATAGGTCCCTTTCCTGATGGGAAGAGAACCCTCACAAAAAATCGTTCAGCCCATTTCTGTTGGAGCTTTGGTCAATTTAGGAATAAATGAGAGTCCCTGTTCTAACTTACACTGACATCATGAAAATTAATTTAACTACAAAAGAACCTACACATACCGTCATGTTAATAACAATAAAAAATCACATATACTATATATGCAAACTATAAATGGACAGGCCTATCGTACCCTACACGAATTTGGAGGGGTAAAAAGGATATTCTAAATGTTTTAATTCACTGAATTTCAAACTATCTTAAAGCCGAAATTTAATACGTTCATTACAATTCATGTTCATAGCTATTTGTAGATGTAATAATGGTGTCATTGACTTGAGATTCCTTATTTTACGATTTTCACTCTATTTTATGTGATATTTCAATACTCCTGGGACTCTCTATGACTTTCCAGTCTTTTATATAACTATTTTTGGCAGTTTTACCTGAGTTTTGCATCTTCTCCCATCAAAAGTCCAATTTTTTTCTGGAGCCGAATTTACTTGGTAAGGCTTGATGCTTTCCAAGTAGAGAAGTGAAAAGAAGCGCGCCTTAATATTAGCGTCGGAAATAGTTCCAATCAGAACAAAGAATTTTCATAGCGGAAAATATAAAGCGAATAGAAAATAGTAAAAACTGGATGAACCCGGATTTTGGGAGGATATGAGCATCTCAGAGGGACGAATTGGGTCTAAATTATTCTGCCAAAGATCAGATTGGTGAATAATTTCAAGAATTTATATCCAATTGCGGGCCTATGTTTTCGTATAGCATTAATGTGTATAATTTTAATACTCATCCATTTGAAATGCACATACACAGGGTTTACAATAAAATAATGTATAAATAAAGATATTATTCCCCGAAAAATAATTCCTACTAGGTTATTTAAAGCTTTCCACATCGATTTTAATTTAAGTAAAGAACAAATGAATTTACTACATGGACCGAAAAATATATATTAAAAAATCTACAGGACACAGTATGTTCAAAAAATATTGGGTCCCTCCAAACGAAATTTTTATTACGTTGATTGTAACGGCACATTAGAACGTGTGTATAGGGATGGGAACAGACTATTCACGATACTTTAGAACAAGATTGAGAAATCATTATTCGAGATGAAGATTAAAAAAAATCGCTGAGGTGAATGATGTACTGAGTTTCTTAAGAGTGAAGGGAATAGTTATATCTATACAATGATGGATATATGGGGCGAAGGTGGCTCAGTGACAGAGTGCTTACCTCTGTTGAGTGGGGCCCCTGGTTCGATCCTCAGTACAACGTCGTGTCAGTGGGTTTCCCCGGGGTTATTCCATTTCCTCCCAGTTTCTCATTCCACCCATTCTTCCGTCATCCTTTACTTTAATCCTCGTCCCCCTTAGCCGAAATGGCATAATCGTGGGACGTTAAACGAAAAAGATTCCATCGTTTCATTTCACGATATAAACACCATTAACTAAACTTTCGACCCATTAATCGTGTGATATCTTTTTCATATACGTAATATGATTTTGGGATACCAAAAAATAGAGTTGAAAAGAACTATTTGAGTTTACAATCTGTAAGCATCAAATATATCGAATTGAAATTAGTAAAGCGTTTTGAAAAGTAGAAGTCAGATTGTATATTGAAAGCTTGTTGGTGTAAAATAGTGTTATGTTGTTAGTGCATAGATAAGATATTCGTTATTAAAAAGGCAATAAACCGTGTACATTGTAAATTCTTGGAAGATTTAATAGCAAATTTAACTTAATGTACGAGATATTTAGACCCAAATCATAAATAGAAATAAAACACTCAAAATTTGATTAACTGATGGCCCGAACTAGTGCTGCTGTTCCTGGGAACCTTAGAGGACACATGTGTGAAAGTAAGGAAATAAGAATTTTGATGTAGAAAGATGATAATGAATCATAAGTCAAACTTGGTCAAATATTAATGCATCGTGCTTAGCCAATAGGAAAACAATTCTCACCTAAGCCTTACCAATAATGAATTTGAAAAAAAAAAATGAAATCTTTGATTTTACGTCTCACGGTTATGCCGGTTAGGCTAAACGAGACGGTGATGATAAGTAATGAATTAAATGATGGAATGAAGAAAGTGACAGGAAACGAGAGAACCCAGAGACAACCCAAGCAACGGTGTTTGTCCGCCATGAAGTTCACTTAGCAGCGGCTGGGATCAAACCCGGGACCCCAAGCACCAGAGGTGAACGCTCTACCACTGAGCCACCGCGGCCCCATATGAATTTATTAACTTGATAATGTTTTCACTGTAAACTTAATTGAAATGTCATTGGTCTCTCACAACTTGATTCATTAAACTATTCATTTTATAACCAACATGAGAACAAACTCTATCATTAAGGTCTTGATATGAAGGCATTGGGGAAAGAATAATAGGGACAAGCAAAGGAGATTACAATTGATTGGAATGGTGTTCAGCTTACAACCTATTGTATATCTATTTTGTGAATATCTTCTATTTTTATATCTTGGTTTAAGGCAACGGTGCATAAAAGTACACAATCTGTCGTGTAGAAGAAGAAGAAAAGAATAGATATGTTGTTGATTCTAAATAGAAAGAAATAAGATTTAATCTCAATAGTTGAAATATATGTTGGTTTTTAGGTTTTATAGGTGTAATCTGCATTCATAATTATAACAGCAGATAGTCGTTTATTTAAACGTTGCTATAACAACTGAAAAAGCAAATAATTAATGGAGTTTGGAGAATAAAGGTAATAGTGATTTAATGTATTTTGATCGTGTTAACGTAACTAAAAATTACATGAACTGTGGGCTGGAATGTAACGTGAAAAATAATAAGTTAACAATCGTTACATTTTAAATGGTGGTTCCAATATACGTTACAAGCGGAGCAAATCTGTCTTCATCATTTGGGTGTGGGGACCGGTTAGACCGTTCGCATAATATTTTCTTTTTTAAGCGATATTCAAACTAACTATGAAGTTGAAAGACAATGCTTTGGAGATCAGGAGAGCAGAGTTGTCTTCAACATTGTGAGGCAGATTTGAGACTTATTCTGAGGGGGAGGGGGAAGGAGATGAGACTCATATTACAGTACGTGAATTTGATTTCTGAGGTGAACCTGTTGTATATTATATATCAGGCGATGTAGATGAAGTATTGGTACATATTAATATTACAAATGAGTGTTGTGAACACACTCTGAAATCTGAATACATTCTTATTTGTAATTCGATTGTTTCTAAGGGGCGCGTGGTGCTTAGTGGTAGAGCGTTCACCTCCGGTGCTTGGGGTCCCTGGTTCGATCCCAGCTCGTGCCGTGTGGACTTTGTAGTGGACAAACATCGTGCTCGTGGGTTTTCCCGGGGTTCTCCCGTTTCCTCCCACTTTCTTCATTCCACCATTTCATTCATTTCTAATCATCACCGTCTCCTTTAGCCTCACCGGCATATCCGTGAGACGTAAAACTTAAAAATTTCATTTAATTTTTTCGATTGTTTCTACTTAGGTACTTAGGCATCCACAATGATCCTCATTTACAATGTAGATGAAAGTAACATTTCAAATCAGATTATTGGGGGCTGTTTCCCCCAGATTCAAGATTGTAGGCATGTCCCCCTCATCCCCCCGGGATTTGGCCTAGTGATGGTATTAAACAGAAAATTGCTACATAAATATCTAATAGTTAGCTGTGATACTTAATAGTTAAAAATCTTAATTTTTAGCAAGTGATTTACAAATAATATGAAAATATTATAATGAAATTCACGTATTATTAATTGTTATTCAAATATATGTTTTGTGATTTAAAAATGATTTTTGTTTAACATTATATTACAAATGCAATGTGTTCCAAGAAATTAAGCAATGTTTCAAAAGCTAACAAATCAAGCCTGCTAGGTGGAGAGATTTGAGTATCAAATAATTGGGAGAAACGGTTGTGACAAAATCACGCATGAGAGATGCAATGTAACTGCAGTGGACTAACCCGCATTAAAATCAGGGCGCAATTATTCATGGGTGTACAGAATGGATGGCGCCGGAGGTACACGTGTCCCCACGCGACACCACACTGGATTACATCAATCATCGCAGATTAGTTACAGAGCAGATTAGGAGTGGCCGGGCGGCGGTTATTGGCTGTGAAAGAGAGAGGGACCTTCCTTTGGCGGGGGATTTATATCTGGCTTCAATTGATTTACAACACAAAGCAGTGGAAAGTGTCCAAGAGAGGGGCAACGGCTAATATTCAACCGCTGTTCTTCATAACTGCAGCCTCCTACATTCAAATACCAAATCCCGTGTTCACAACAGATTAGCACTCGATTTCTCTTGTTTTCTTTTCCTGTCGGTTAAACTGAATACTCGGTCGCTATCGCAATGACTGAGGCCCCATTGATATAACAGTCTCTTCCATATTTAGTACGCAATCCATTCCAACAAATACACAACTAAATGAAATATATTCCATATAAAAACATGTCATGTTCAATCCTAGGAAACAAGGCGGCCTATTATTGCGATTGATCAAAGAACGCTTTATTGTATTTTCGTACTTAAATTGACTTTTTAAAATAAAATAAATCAATGCACAACTTAATTATGCTGTCCACGTTAGACAACGTCAACCTTGAAGTGCAGATTTCTATCGGTCCCCTAAGCCCAAAAGGGTACATGATATGTCGCGATAATTCGTCTTTCCTTTATTTTCTAGAAGCGACAATTTTCAACCAATGTCCTATATCAGTAATATCTACACAGAGGAAAAAGTAAATGGCGTACCTAAAAACGAAGGTTACATGCGTTAATCCTGTAGTTTCTGGATTTAACGTACAACCATAGGTAACATTCTGAAGCAAACGTTAAACTGAAAATGTATGTTTTAGAATACTTTTTCTGTAAATGTTCCATCTATGCGTACTTCCCATACGAAAGAAAAAAACTGTATATAGGCTATCACGATCCACATACAGATAGACTTATATAACATATAGCTGACGTATGTAATGTACGGAATACTGTTAAATAACAAGACATCCTGCTACGGGAAAATGGTAGTACCTATGTAACATATGGATAACGTATGCTCCGGACAGATTTCCGTAGTAAACATAAGGATTTCCGTATATTTGTAAAATATACCGCTGTCCGGTTAACGGATTTTTTTTTTTAGTGTAACAGAATGGTCTGTGACGTCATGAGTTGCTGCTCATTTTCTTTGTAAACCACACGGAGAAGAGAAGGAGCAAGAAGGCAATATAACGTTGATGAAAGACAGTGGTTAAACATCTTTAGTCCAGTCAATGCTTTTTAAGGCATGCTACACGTGGATCCATGACTTAACATATGCAGCCAATACCTGTTTGTTCCATTTTTCTACATCATCCCCCACTCTTCTACGTCATACACCGAAAATTTGAAAAATTACTTTCCTAGACGATCGAAATCAAACAGTTTCAGTACTGGTCAGTTCTTATATACAGGGTGATTATAATTAAAGTCCCACTTTCAGAATATCGATATTGTAAAAAGAGAACCACTGGTTAGAATGACTTCAGATATGAACTGAATATATTTGAAGAAGGGAGAAACAATATGGTTTAAGAAAAAAAGTTCCAAAGTGTATCAATAGACGGCGCTGTAAACGACATAGCAAACGTGCATTGGGCTACAAGTGACATTTTGAATCGAAATACGACGGCTTTGACATGAGTTACACATTAATCCAACTGTACTGTTAAATATGCATGATTGTTTTGGTTTGGTGATGGAAAGAATGACTTCCAAGTCATTCAACAGTTGTGGCACTGTTAGTGGAAAGCTCATGCACCATGGAAAGGTCTGACTTGGAAGTCATTGTTTCCGTTACCAAACCGAAACAATCATGCATATTCAACAATACAGTTAGATTAATGTGTAACTCATGTCAAAGCCGTCGTATTTCGATTCAATATGTCACTTGTAGCCGAATTTACTTTAGTTACATTGCTTACAGCACCATCTATTGATACTCTTTGGAACTTTCGTTTTTCTTATGCCATACCATTTGCCCCGTCTTCAGGTATATTCAGTACAAATTTGAAATCATTCTGACCAGTGATTCTTTTTCTTTACAGTATTTTGAAAGTGGGACTTTAATTACACAGTCACACAGAAATAATAAAAGTTCTCTGTACCAGACCCCAAGGTATTGATTGGACGTATTTTGTTATGCAGAACACAAATTTTGAAACCCCAAGAAAATCGACCGTGTCGTTTCTTTTTTATGGGCGAAAAACTTTAGCGATTCTGCATAGGAAGAATACACGTGAGAGCCATACCAAAAAAAAAAAAAAAAAAAAAAAAAAAAAAAAAAAATCGACTCCAGGGTATGATTTCGATATATTTTGGTACATATAATGTAAATATCGAAACCCCAGGACAATTAAAACTGTAAGTTTTCTTTTATGGGCGGAAAGCTTCAGAGAATTTTGGTGCGAATTTTGGTACGCAAGAGAGCACATACGTTTTTCGCCCATAAAACAAAATTGACACTGATAATCGTTCTGAGGTTTCAGAACTTGGATTCTGTGTACCAATACACATCAAATCTATAACCTGGGCTCCACTCAACAGAACTTTGTTTTTTGTATTTCTGCCTTAGGTGTATTCTCTCTATGCAAAATCGGTAAAGTTTTTCGCCCATAAAAAAAGACACGATCGATCGTCTTGGGGTTTCGAAATTTGGATTCTGCGTAACAAAATACGTCCAATCCATACCTTGGGATCCGATGCACAGAACATTTGTTATTTTTGTGTGGCTGTGTTATAATCACCTTGTAGATAACGACTATTAAAAACTATATGAATTTAGAAGGGGGCTCAGCCAATGTAGTGAGGACAATAGGGAATATATCTAAATAAGGAAGTGGTATTCGCTTATCAAAACTAGTAAAAATGGTGGTGGAAGTAGCGATAATAGCGATCTGCTTACTATCCATTTTTCTTAATTTGAAACCACTCGCTGCTTTGGTTAACAACTTTGGGACTTTTACAGCTAAATTAGCATTAACTTCATAGGTTTAGCAATTCGATTAATTTTATTTCTATATTTTTAACGTTAGGTTGACAATAGGAGGATAAAAACGATTTCGAGATGACACAATGTATTTACAGGTTCCATGAACTCTATATACAAAAAAAAAGTTGTTTTAAGATACTTGTCTGTTTGTACACTCATCTATTCTGACTAGTCTTAAGATTCTACAAAATTTCCGAAGAACCATTTGGGAATATTCTTGCTATACCTAAAAAGATGGGCACTTCACTGAGGAGTAAACATTTATAAAAAGTGTGAATTTCTCGAAAGGGCTCTTATAATTTTGTTCATATTTCATTACTAATCCTACACCTATGTTTTAAGTTAGTTTCCCGGAAAAATATAAAGAGAGATAGTTTAGTCCCTCAGAAAAGTTTCTTCAGATGTCTCTCTTGAAAACGTCTCAGGCGATTTTATTCATTTTTATGAACAAATATTTTATTTATAACCGTGTGTAATGCTTTGATTTAATTTTCAAATGAAGTGGTAAGGGTTAGTTTGTTCTTACGTGTGTTTCGTTTTTGGACAACATTCTCAAAAACAACTCAGATGGTAGTGTTTATATTTCATTAGTAGACATACCATTGACCATCTTACAATATTAAGCACGTGTTTTCTCATGACGATAAAAATATGCGTAAGGGGTAGTCTGTTACTTGGTTGAGTTTCCTTTAGATGAAGATATGCGAAGACTTTCTATTTTAATTCTTTTTCCGTATTTAATAAATAGAAGTTCCAGGAATTCTACTACAATATTGTAAAGTGACAAAATTCAAACATGTATTTTGGAAATTCATTTTGGCTGTTGTAAAATAAGGAAGTGATAATCAAACTATTTGTTAAGGAAATAAAAACAGATAACATAGGCATCACACCAGTTATAGGAGATTTTCCTCTAAGAAATAACAGAGTAAGGCAGTTCATAAGGAGACTTGAGCTAAGCTCTACGTTACAACCAGGAAGCGTCCGGATCCCGGAAGAAAATGGTGCTCTTTAATACTGAGAGTTAACTCGGTGAGTTTGAATTAAGATCTGATAGTGAAAAGTCAATTTTAGGAGATTCATCTAAGCTGAATTAACCCCTCATGTATTAACGATATTGGATAGACATAATGATTAAGTTTCTGTGCCATTACAATTTAGTGAATTCTGGTAATTAAGACCATTTGGAGTCGTGATAGCTTTTGGTGTGTCAAAAATATCCAAAGAAATTGTTTTGTATTATTTCATTTCTTATCCTAGGAAATTAATTAAATAAATTATTAAGTTGTCATAATACATGATGTTACAAATTTCTGATGAGCTATGCTCTGCCCCCAAGGCATAAAAGTTTCTAAGATATTAAGTTACTTCACTTTGCAATTTATAGGGCATGTTAATATTATTAATATGAAAACGTTCCTTTAGAACTGAGTCATATAATAATTTATAGACCTCATTAAACTGCATAAAATGAAAAGGGCGATTGGAAATGCTAATGCTTAGATATCGAGGAAATAATGAACAAATAAATTTATTTGTAAATCTAGACGTTCATGATATACAAAAATCATCACTTATTAAAATAAAACAGATATTAAAGTATAGAAACCAAAATTTTCGAATAAATTATCAAGAAATCAGAATACAATATTCTTAATGACGTATTGCCAAAAATCATTGTCATCATCATTATAAGTATTCTACCTTTATTGGCAGGTCAATTAACGCAGCCGAGAAACTTCCCTCCTCTACGGTCTTCCGCTCTTCGTCTTCAAATACGATCTTCCAGTTTTAATATCGTCCAGAAATTGCTGTCTCTTTTCCCCCCTCCCTCTCCTTCCTGCTACCATACCATTGAATCATCCATTAAATCATCACTTCTGGTTTTAAATTTAAATCAACTAATAAGTCTGCCACTTCCGATTTTAACATTAAATCAAATAATAAATCTATCACTTCCGGTTTTAACTTTCAATCAATTGATAAATCTATCGCTTCAAGTGTTTTAACATTAAAACAACTTATAACTCTGTCACTTTATTTTAACATTAAACCAACTGATAAATCTGTCACTTCCAGTTTTAACATTAAATCATCATAATTTTGATTTTTACCAACACTTTGAAATGAAACTCACGTTTTAATTTCTTTGACAGTAGTAGTAATGTCCCAACCAGTTTCTCTTTCTCTTCTTAAAAATATCCAAAATTGTTCTTTTCTCCTTAACCGTTTCTAAGACCCTCTCATTGGTTTTCTGCTTGACCCAAGTAATTCTCTCCATTCTTCTTCACACACACATTTCAGAAGCTTCCAATCGTTTTCATCATTTTTGCATAGTTTCCGTCCTTCTATCCTCTACAGTAGAATACTCCACACAAAGCACTATATGAATCTCCAAAAATTGTGGTTGACTCTTGAATTCTAACTTTTGTTCTACTAAAATATTGTCCAAAAATGCATGATCTAGATTGATAACTTCCTATTGAAATTTACTCATAACTTCTTTAATAGTTAACTTATTCTCATGAAACAACATTTTGTTCCTTGTACTGGTAGAATTGTTATATATTGTTAAAGTTTACATAAACACTAGTACCATTATCCACCAGTTTTCGTAAACAATTGTGGATGTTTAAGGCAGACTTCTGTGGATACTTCAGTGGTACGTTTGCAAAAGCTTCCATTTCACAAAAAAATTTACTGTTCCTTCATAACAGTTCGGGTGATGTATTGGGCTAAACCATTTTTGTGAGATGCATATCTTTGTGATTTCTGAGGACTTCCAGTAAACATTCCCTGAACCATCTACCTGGGGGTTGACGGGTGATTAACGTCTCGTAATATCTGCTACGGAACCAGTGTCCATTGGTTTCGAATGGCAATTTCTTCTGGCCTTTGCATTCACAAAGGCGCGAAGTCCCGTCAGAATTCGCCACCATCTCTGTACATATACCACCGACTTCCCTACTTCGTACCAGGATGCCAGCTGATTCTGCTTACGCAAAGTTAGAAGTTGCGCCACGATCCACCACTGATACCAGCAATGGCATAAATGAGACATCGTGTAACAAATCCAACCATTGCACAGTGGGCCAGAATCAGAATCTGACTGGAAAAAAGTAGTTTTGGCAACTACGTCGAATCTACATTCGAACAGCACGGTTGTGTTAAGTAATAAATAAGGTTTCTTGCTGCGTATCAGTAAACACGGATAACAGCATATAGTGGCGGCAGCAGTACTTCAAAATCGATAGTTCATTATCTGTTTTATAGCGCGCTGAATTGGGGTAGTATGAACGTAAGGTTTGCGGTTTAATTGCGCATGTGAAAAGGCAACCAACGATCGCAAAATAAGCTATGAGTAAAGGTATGTATATGTACTTGCTATTTAACTAAAGTTTTGATTGATTGGTTTACGTTGCTGTTCTGTAGAAGCATTTCTAGAGAGTCGAAGTATGCACGTATTGAAGAACTGCTATTGGGAATTGAAATTGAGATTTAAAAATGTACGTTCATGTCTGTATTGAGATTTTTCGTCATGGTGTAGTTTGATATATGTATTTCGAAATACAGTTGTGATCTACTGCCCGTTCTTGCCCGATTTTTATATTTATCGTCTTTTCAAAGTTAGGTGTAACGAGCCGGATACGCTCTTCGTGACGTGAAGAACCTGTACGAGGTATTGCGTTCTAAACCATCAAACGAAGCACTTTATAATTATGATACGAACAGTTATGGAATGTAAATTATTTCTGTGGATGTTCTTTGCAGTGTGAGAGTGACTTTAAGTGCCTTCAAAGTGATTTCGAGAAGCGTTGGAAGCTGTGTAATAGAATGACTGATAAATGTTTATCCAAATATAATTATTGGTTGGAAGGACATATTAAGTTCTCTGATAAAGTATTTACTGGTTTCAAAACGATCTCTTGAAGCCAAGAGCATAGGCCTTTGACAAGCAAATCAGGCAGACCTAGTAAACTCTGCGAAGATCCGGAAACAAAGTCGAAGAAAAAACTTGTACAATCACTCGTTACAAAGCATTCTGAGTAAGAGTTGGTGTTTGCTACCCAATGTTCATCGAGAGCTGCTGGAGAAGGAGATGCCGCGGTTGTATTAGGGGAAATTACTCAAACGACACCTAAGGGAGCAACGAAAATCAAAAAGGCTTATCATTCGCCAAAATTCTCTCAAACACTTATTCTCCGGATGAAGTCGTGGCACTTACTATAGATAACAACTTAACAAAAAGACAGTATGCACATTTGACACTAGGTGCAAAAGCAAAACATTGTGACAAATATCCGTCGTATAAAGTGGTGTGGGAAGCAAAATTAAAGCGTTATCCCAGAGAAAAGAATATTATACTAACTGACACGTCAGTCGAAGATAATTTACAAGCAATAGTAAATCAGACAATTGAGTGCATCGTGATTTTACATGAAGATTATATTAAACAGTGCACCAAAGATGGAGACATAATGAAATTAGTGTGTAAGTTTGGTTGCGATGGAAGCAGTTATCATAATGTATATAAGCAGAAAGTTCAAACAGAAGATAAATTGAACTAGTGGCTCAGATATTTTTGCTATCTCCTTCGTTCCCTTACAGTTGTATTCAACATCAGATGGGCAGGTTGATAAAGCAATTTTGTAGCAAAATCCCAAACCATCGTCGCCTAGATTTTGTAGACCCATTAAATTATTGTACCAGAAAAGAGAACTGAACTGTCGAGAAAAGAGGTATGTTCAATGGAAACGCAAATACGTAATTTAAAGCCTACTAATGTACCAATTCAGGAGAAGGAAGTAAATGATATCCTTAAACTTGTGTTCACAATGGTGAATGGGAAGATGTGAAACCCTGTTACAGAAACTTCCTCCTCAAACGTACTCCTTGAAGGCACTTAAAGTCACTCTCACACTGCAAAGAACATCCACAGAAAGAATTTACATTCCATAACTGTTCGTATCATAATTATAAAGTGCTTCGTTTGATGGTTTAGAACGCAATACCTCTTACAGGTTCTTCACGTCACGAAGAGCGTATCCGGCTCGCTACACCTAACTTTGAAAAGACGATATATATAAAAATCGGGCAAGAACGGGCAGTAGATCACAACTGTATTTCGAAATACATATATCAAACTACACCATGACGAAAAATCTCAATACAGACATGAACGTACATTTTTAAATCTCAATTTCAATTCCCAATAGCAGTTCTTCAATACGTGCATACTTCGACTCTCTAGAAATGCTTCTACAGAACAGCAACGTAAACCAATCAATCAAAACTTTAGTTAAATAGCAAGTACATATACATACCTTTACTCATAGCTTATTTTGCGATCGTTGGTTGCCTTTTCACATGCGCAATTAAACCGCAAACCTTACGTTCATACTACCCCAATTCAGCGCGCTATAAAACAGATAATGAACTATCGATTTTGAAGTACTGCTGCCGCCACTATATGCTGTTATCCGTGTTTACTGATACGCAGCAAGAAACCTTATTTATTACTTAACACAACCGTGCTGTTCGAATGTAGATTCGACGTAGTTGCCAAAACTACTTTTTTCCAGTCAGATTCTGATTCTGGCCCACTGTGCATTGTAACAAATAAAATGCCATTTTTTCATGAAAATTGATTAACTATTTAAAAAAGTTACATGTAAACTTATTAATGAACTATACCGCCAAACTGCGAGAGTGATTACTTACATCTAAGTAAGATAAGAAGTTCTTACGTATCTGTGGTAAAAGTGCATAGTTTGAGAGCTAGGGCTGCCCAAAATAGTCGAAAGATAAATTTCAATAAGCGCTATAGTAGTATAGAAGTTTACTATAATAATAATATTAAAACCCATAGTTTTAAGATTACCACAGTTTTGCGGTCTGAGACAAAATTTACTTGTTTCAGTGTGTCAAAGTATTAAACAATTCAGTTAGGCTGTCTATGAACAAAACATGTTGTTGTTTGCATCTGCTTGGATGTCAAGTGACTAAAATCCAAAATAGAAATTTTCCAAGAGAGTTATTTAAGGTTAAACACCACAGATACATATTTTTGTTATGTACGTAACCAAAACAATAACTATGTATTTTATACTCAAATTATTCACTGCCTACTAAAATCTTAAAAAGGAAGAGATATCCATGAATACAAGAAATGAATGAAGACATTAGGCCTTTTTTTCATCTTTTGGACCTACAGCACTTGGTATCCCAATGGTCTAAATTCCAATGAATATATAACATTGATCATGTCATCATCGTAGCTATTTTGTCAACCTACATGTTACTTGTCACCAGGTGCGCCTCAAAAATTTTTTGTTGGTCAGGGTCCAAGCTTTTGGAGGGAATGGATTTTAGTATTTTAGATTTCTGGGCTTTCGGCATCTAAGGCCATTTAGCCCTTCACGTTGTGAGGGATGTCGTCCCTCGACGAGCACACAATCCGGAGAAAGGAAAGGAAGAAAGGATTTGGGAAGGAAGGAAGCGACCTGGGACCTATAAGTTAGGTACCACCCCGGCATTTGTCTGGTGTGAATGAGGAAAACCCAGGAAAACCTCATTCAGGGTGACTGGCCTGAAAAAGCGTTTTACACTTTTCCGACAGAGTGCCTCACCGGTAATCCAACCTAGAACCGCTCGCACCGAAGGTGAGAACGTTGGCGACTACGATACGCAGGGTCACTTTTGTGGGGAGGGGTCCAATACTACAAGTCACTATATCTGCGTAGTATTGAACGGTCTGCACACGAAAGGATGGTAAGTAATTGTAAAATACTTCCAGCTATATTTTCAGAAAAAAATAGAACTAGATTGTTTTCTATGAGTGAAAGAGTACAGATGAAGTGTATAAGATCATTTTTTTCATGCTACATCAATCATTTCCCTATTAAACAAGTATATTTTTATTGAAAAAAATGAAATCTTCGAGTTTTACGTCCTACGGTTATGCCGGTTAGGCTAAAGAAGACGGTGATGATGAGAGATGAGCGAAATGGTGGAAAGAAAGTGGGAGGAAACGGGAGAACCCCGAGAAAACCCACGAGCACGGTGTTTGTCCACCACAAAGTCCACACGGCGCGAGCTGGGATCGAACCAGGGGCTCCAAGCACCGGAGGTTAACGCTCTACCACTGAGCCACCGCGCCCCCTTTATAGTTTTCTTGAAAAATTGTACAGATGAATGTTGAGTTACTAAGTTTTGGAGGGTCCAGACTTCCTCCCCCCGTGGGTGCACCTTTGTTCGTTACATGTATATTATTATAGTTTCTGCATTCAGAATTGTATTCAATGTCAAGTTTGATCTATATATTTACACCAGAACTACTGAATATCAAGAATATCCGATTTCAACACTAAGCTAAAACAGATACAGGGACCAGAAGCGTTCTTTTTTAATTGATTCAGCGTTGTCTCTATGCTGAAACCAGAAGCATTGAAATGTATTACCACTTCTGGTTCCACTATTGATCTTCGTACTGAAAGAACATTGATAGAAGTGACAAAAATTTTAAACAAATTTTAAATTCCATCTAAGCTCTCCTATTGTTCTATTTAAAAGATCTACTATAACTTTCAGTTTCACTATTGACCCTCAGAGAGTATCAAAGCTGAGAGATAGATACCAAGAAACCGGAAGTTGATAATGATTCGGCACCACAAGAAGTGATTTAACTTCTGTTCAGATGTAACTGTCGAAACTAGAAACAATAAAACTATCATTTCCGACTTTAACATTAAATCTACTGATAAATCTAGCACTTTAGGTTTTAACATTAAAACAAATGATAAATTTATCACTTCATGTTTTAACATTAAACTAACTGATAAACCTACCATTTCCGGTTTTAACATTGAATCATCCGAGAAATCATCACTTCTGGTTTTAAATTTAAATCAACTAATAAGTCTGCCACTTCCGATTTTAACATTAAATCAAATGACAAATCTATCATTTCCGGTTTTAACTTTCAATCAATTGATAAATCTGTCGCTTCTAGTTTCTTAACATTAACTCGTCATAATTTTGATTTTTACCAACACTTTAAAATGAAACTCACGTTTTAATTTCCTTGACAGTAGTAATAACAATGAAAGTATTTGTTTTAGAAGCTACTTTTCCCGCCATTACTCTTTACTTTTTCTTGACTTACTCTATAGCTGTTCGTTACTGCTATTCGTTCAATTTATCTTTTCCCCTTTATTACTATTGTTGTTGATTATGCTTAGGGACGAAACTTTTTCGTTAATGCGATATGTACGAAACGTTAAAAAAATGTGTATATGTATCAGGAAACCTCAAACTTCTCGTTTCAGAGCCAGAAATCATGTTTATATTATCGCGAATTTTTCTAAATTCGGCTTTACTTGCAATAAATGCGAATGAAAAAGTGGAATTCTTGCTAATTCTTGCTAATAATAACTAAAAAGCGCATTTTCAATTATTTAATTTAAAAATCCGAGTTATTTGATCAAGAAACTGTTTCACTTCATAAAGATGTAGACATCAACAAAACTGAACTGTTGTTTAAATCATTGACTGTGTTTTATGAAGAAAATGTTCATAATCTGTTGGTTGCTTACCGTGAATTTAAAAATAAGGTTATTGAAGTTCTCAACAGTGAGGATAAGGAAGTTGACATTGTATCATTGTTAAACAGTTTAAAAGTTAACCACAGGTCTTTTGTTGTCAGCTCGTTACGTTCAATATGGTTGCCAGTCTCGAGTGTTGATGTCGATAGATTCTTTCCAAGTATAATATGATTGTTACTGACAGGAGAACAAACTTAAAAGAAGAATTGATAATGTCTTGATGCATGCTACCCTTTAACTAAGGATGAGGTTACAGGAAATTTTTAAAGTTTTGCATTAATTTCTTTATTTCAGTAAATACATTAGTTAGAATGTGCACCTAATCGAGGTATATCCTCATTTTTGTATTACATACACCTTACTACCAACAATATACTGTTAACAAGTACCATATTTTTTAAATAAAAAATTGTGCTACATTATAAAATAAATAAATGCGACATAAATGCGAAAATTGTTATAATTAACGCTACAAAATATCAAAATAAATGCAAAAAGTTTCGTCTGTAATTACGCTGTATCGTTCCTGTAAGCGTAATTTCTCGGCTGGTCACAAGGTGTCTTTTTTAAATCTTTCAGTGGATTTGACTTATCAAAATAACTGTTTATGTGCTTTTATGTTTGATCGATTGAAGAATTCCCTATCTATGACCAAAACAAGGAGACACCCTACAACCTAAGTAATAATAGTGAAATTAAATTTATGTTGAAAATTTGGATTTTTTTAAAAAGCAAAATATAAATTAGTGTTATTATCTAGTTCTTTTTCGTATTATCATTCATCTAGTTTGAGCATTACTTTTTAAGAAGGAATAATTATTTCCGGTAATTAATTCCCTGCCGTGGACTTGTATATCTGTTAATCTTCTTTCTTTGTATTTTTGGAATAAAAAATAGAGAGAGAGAGAGAGATAGTAACGCGTATACTCATTTCCCAGTGCAAGGCAAGACCAGGGCAGGCGATTCCATTAACGCTTATGGCCATAATTAATATTTGTCGTATAATTGTCCTCTGGGACCAGGAGTCACGAGAAACAACTGTAAATTTGCGTTAGCACTGCGGTAGCCATATACAAAGAGTAATATCGTTTAAATTTTAAATTTTATGTGGAATGTTTGTCGTTTTGGCAGAGCCAATGAGAATTTAGGGTTCATTTCAGAAGCAACTAAACTTCTGTTCCTGAAAAAATCCCATTAATGACTTCAAATTTTTATCTAAAAATATAAATACTAAAAAACAGATTACACATCAATGGAAATAGAAATTAGATTGAGTCGCAACGAACAATTTCAAGTATTTCTGAAATAAGAATGATAACTTTTCTAAGCTCACATCGTAATGTTATTAAATGAAATTCTGATTGGAATTTATCCCACGATTTTCTCAATTTCTCTATGCGAATACTGGAATACTTGTTCAACTTATCACACGAGTAAATTTATTCCTGGGGACCGCAGTGGCTCAGTGGTAGAGCGTTAACCTATGTTGCGTGGAGTCCTTGATACGATCGCAGGATGCGCCAAGTGAATTTTGTGATAGACAAACACCATGTGCTTGAGTTTTCTCCTGGTTCTCCCACTTCCTCTCACTTTATTCATTTCACCATATCATTCATTTCTCATCATTACCGTCTTCTTGAGCCTAACCGTGGGACGTAAACTGAAAGATTCAATTTCATTTTTAACCCTTAATTAATAACTATTTGTATAATCACACAATTACTTACGCCTGGTGTATTTTCACCCTATGTTCAATGCAGTAGTCAAACTCCAGACGTCTGTACACTTCCACTGCCACTAGCACACTGAGTGATAGGAAAGAAATAAAAATACACCGAAAGACAGTTTTGTAGGTGCTAACCTCTTTTGGCGGTTAACTAAAATAATTCTCTTTAGTGTTTTTTCACCCTGGGTTAGTAATTAAAGGTTAAAAATATATTTCTGTCTACTTATCAGATTATTAACGTCGATTACTAGCTTTTAGGCCAATTACTACGTTAGTCAGTCACTTTTTACTATTACTGAAGCGTTTATACTGTATATATATACCCAAAATAGCATTGTTGAAGTGAAATAATAAAAATTATTGCAGGCCCGAAGCTCATGTAGCTCATCTATGTTCAAAATTTAATCGAAATCTTACAAGTGGTTCAATAGTTAGTAAGTCAAAAACATAGTCACTTTCATCTATACAGAGTGTTTCAAAACGACACCGACAAGGTTTGGGATGTGATTCCTGACACCAAGATAACACAAAAAGTATAGATCAACCTGGGTGCACAAATGCTTTGTTTCGAAGTTATAGGCTGCGGAAAACATGAAAAAATGAACTTTTAAAGTCCACAACTCCAAAACTATGGGACCTACCATAGTCGGGTCAAGACTTCACTTATCCATGCCCTACCAAAATATCCATGTTTCAGAACCCTGCGGTACTCATGCAACAATTTTTAAAGAGGGAGTTTGGCTGTGGGCATATAATTTGAAGTACTCACGCACTACCTCTGTAAATACTGTTGTAGAAGTGCCACAAGATTCTGAGACATGGATATTTGGATAGAGAACATACTAGTTCTTAAGTTAAGTCTTGACTGACTAGGGTACTACCTTAGTATTGGAGCTATGGACCTTTAAAGTTCATGTTTTCATGTTTTCGGCAGCCTATAACTCCGAAATGAAGCATTTGTGCACCCAGGTTGGTCTATAATTTTTGTCTTATTTTAGTGTCAGGAATCACCTCCCAGACGTTGTCGGTGTTGTTTTGAAACACCCTGTATACGTATATACAGTTCTAATTATCTTTGGGATGTGGTTTCTCTGAGGTCTAGGAAAGAACTAAATAATTGGAAACTGAAATTCTGGTAACAGAAGAGAAAATTGAGTGACAAAGAATACAGGAATAGTTTATGATGATAAATTTGGAGAAAAATGCCCGATTGTTGTGCAACATGGAATATATTTTGTTTAAGATTTCAAAATAGTGTCCATTGTTCGAGATTGTCATTAGAGATAAAAGAGTGTAAAGGCGATATTTTCAAATCTAGTTTGGAAGCTTCATCATATGTACACTCATGTCGAAAAATATTGTCGCATATCTATAACTGTCTTCTTGTAAGAATATAATTTGATTAGGATTTTGCAGGGTACTTTTAATACTGATACTATGTATATAATCGGGAAATGTATATTTGTTGTAAATTTCATAGGGAAAGAATTTTAAATTCGAAAATTAGAATGAGTAAAACAAAATGTTGCTAAATGGACAAGAAAGTTTTGTTTTCGTTTTATTGTTCTTATTTATCACTCTTTTGACATGAAATTTGCTACATACATGTCTTTGACGATTATACACAAACTAACATTGTAAGAAATACCGAGCGAATTCGTTATCAAATTATATTCTTACAACAACATATTTATAGACATACGACAATAATTTTGGACATAAGTGTAAAAGTCATAACGAAATATTATTCCATGATAAGAATCGTAAAAAATCCAATTTGAGTTCATCATGGCTCATTTTCACTGAGAATTCTGGAACATTAGCATTGGTTGTAGTTGAAATGATCAAGAATACATTCTTTATGAACCGTCTTAAATGCTAAGACAGCTAATTATTTCAACCAAAGAAACACAAAGTATGATGAAATGGGGATAACACAACTGTTCCTTGGGTGTCACCCATTCCATACCAGAGCCCTGCACGGGCAGGGCGCTCCCGGTTTGGCCCGGCCCTGCCCGTTTCAAACTGGACCGGGCCCTAACCGGGCCGAACCGGGCTCGGCATATTCCGGCCCAAATACTCTGAAAGACGGATCGGAAATTAATGTTAGCTTATGCTAATCGTAATGTGTTTGGAAAACTGGCTCTTTATTCAAGGCTGCAAAGTACTGTAATACTACTACTATTACTACTTGTACTACTAATACTACTACTATTACTACTTGTACTACTAATACTACTACTTCTACTATTACTACTACTACAATTGCTACGACTTCGCATCAGAGTTGACATGTCTGGTGGTACCGAATTTACCTTCCAAGTACAGAAGAAAAGGAGAAATACTAGTTACTATGGTCGGTCTGTGGAGAATGTGAACCGATGCTTGATCTACGAGGGACAACGGTACACTGAGAAAAATCGGTTTTCCGGACAGCGGTACATTGTTCAAATATACGGAATCCTATTGCTTACTACAGAAGTCAGTATGGAGCATACGTTATGCATATGGTACATACGCACTTCCCTTAGATGTTACATCATGCCGTTGCAGGATGTCCGACATATTACGCTGTGCTCATGTGACCTTACCGAAGTAAGCATGGACAGTCGCATAGGGTAAGGTGATCCCAGTCGAGAAATCACCCCACGTTTTGTTTGATTAACTTGTGAAACTGAAGAAGAGAGAGAGAGACAAACAATAGTTCACTAAATTCACCAGAATATTGTAGAGACCATATGACATAAAGCTTTCTTTCACTTGGAAAATTACTTACTTGCCGCGAAATAACAGATTAAAAAAAATGATCATTAAGAAATATATCACTAAGTTCTTCATTCGGGTTAAATGATAAGCTCTTATTAACGAATATATCTTTATAGGAATTAAATAAACCAACGAATGTACAAAACTTAACAAATCTTGAACACTGGAGTCTTTATCCACCACAAACATATGCTTCTAATGAGACTTACACCTTCCATTTAAACGTCCACAGAGTCACAGAAATCCATTAAATTTATTAATAATCCTCCTATTTAGTATTAATACGTAGAACAACCTTATATCAATGTTGTAATCAAATTTCAATTAACAAGAAGAGCGAAATATCACAACTCATTACCAAATCTGCTCAAACTCGTAGTAATAATGTGGATTTCGTTTAGTATCCAATTCTACACTGGATATATTTTACCCTTGCTATCACCAACTTCAGTATGAAGCGGCCTTACACATATTTCACATACATGATGGTATAGTTCGTCAACCAACCACTTGGCGGCGCTGATTAATCCTTTAACAAAAGAAAACTAAGACGCAACTCTAATACTATTCTAGTTACTTTTTTATTTTTATATATATAAAGTTACGATACGTAACAGACATCTAACAGTCTTCCGTGTATCACATGCAGATACTTATATTACATTCCTCAGCTATATGTTATATACGTCCATTTGTATGTGAGATCCTGTCTGCCTATATTATTTCATACGAAAAGTACGTATAGATGGAACTCATATGCGGAAAGTATTATAAAACATGCGTTTTCAGTTATACGTCTGCTGTACGCTAAGTCCAAAAACTACAGGAATTACGCATGTAACCTATCATTTTAAGTACGCCACCTACAATTTTTTTTCTCAGTGTGGCTCATTAGGAAAAGCACTCACATCTGGTGCTAAAGGTCGTCGGATCAATCGCTGCTCGTGCTATGTGAGCTTTCTGGTGGACAAACACCGTGTGCGTGAGTGTTTCCGTTGTGGTTCCGCTTCCTTCCACTGTTTTCATTCGCCATTTCTTCATCCATACGCCCTGAGCCGAAGTTACCTAAAGAACGTTTGATAAAGTGAAGTACTTGACCTACTAAGTAGAATTTGGTATGCTACCATTTGACCACGGAGGCCAAGACCGTGAACTGGCGTGCTCATAAGATCAGCGCAATTTGTGGTAATGTTCAATTAGCAAGGGAATTACCAAATGGTGTTACATGTTCCTGTATTATTTATAGTATGATACTTTTTTTTAATTAAGTACTCCAATACTCCTGCCTTAGCCATTTCATTATGGTCTTAATGGCAGACGCTACTGCCCCTGACTCTTTTAAATCTCTCTCTTTTCTTTTTATATCTCTACTCTCTTTCGTACTATATCACCCAAGTAGGGGGGTGGGGGCCTAATGTTTTTAAAGCCTGATGCCTAATATTTATATCATACTCTATATTCCTATATTCTTCTTTATTATTTATTTTATGCTGAAAAGAAATTTTTATTATTTTACAAAAGAACACACATACATACAATACATACAACACAAAATACACAAAAGTATCTCACAATCACTTACAGAACTTTGTATTGTTGAACATTAAAATTGACTAAATATAAGAATTAACATTGTAAAACATTGATTATTGGACTTAAAATTATACTTAAGACAACAAAATTGATATTTAGTTTGATCTCTCACCATAATATACATTAAAATAATATTATTAAAATATATTATTAATATTTAGTTTAAGTACCTATTCGGCTTACTCTGGTTTCCTCCTTGTGAGTATATTTCACTGATTTATCTCCTGTTTAAAAGCACGCTTAATAAATAATTAATGGTTTTTCACCTGTTTATTCCTATATTTCGCCTAGCATTGACCGTTGGTCCTCCAACTGTCTCATGTCAATCTTAGCGCACTCAGCCTACGGTCCTCCAGATAGACCAAGGAGCTAGATATTTTTTTTAAACATTATGCACTTCCATACACAACAGAACACTAAATTAAACACACAGCACATTAAAATTGAACTTTTTTATTGAATAACTAATTTGATTATTGTTATTAATATTGTATTTTAATATATTCTATCTTATATTAATTGGACTGAGCGTCAGATTCTTCCTCGTTAATATTGTTCAGTTCAACGTCTCCTAGCCAGATCTATTGCTATTTGGACTTTTTTAATTTCAAGGATTTGGGAACATAGTCTGTTGAAAAGGCATCTATAAATTATCATTACGAATTAATTCCAACATACCATATTGGTTTTTAACCTGACCTGATATACAAATATAACAAAATATAATGATCAAATAAATCACCAAGACGCCAGGGTCGATTAGGTGTTCCTGGAACTGTGGTTCAGTGGTTGAGCGTTCATCTCTGGTGCACGGTGTCCCTGGTTCGATTCCTGCTCTCGCCAAGTGAACTTTGTGGTGGACAAACACCGTGTGGGAGGGGGGTTCTCGGCGTTCTTCCGTTTCCTCCCACTTTATTCATTCACCATTTCTCCTTTTAGCCTAGCTGGTATAACTGTTGGACGTAAAACTCAAAGATTTCATTTTCATTGCTTTGTTTTCGTATTACTCGTAAAATCAGTAGTGGTATTCGCTGTCGTATTAGTATAGTAATGAGTAGTACAGTATTGGTAGTAGTAATAATAGTAGCAGTGGCAGCAATAGTGGAATTAGCACTAGCATTCGTAATCGTAATAGTAATAGTAGTATTAGCAGTAGTAGTTTTAGTATTAGAACACATATGGTGTAGCAGTTTTAAATATCTTATCTGTTACTTGTAACGCACTAACTAGTGTAGTATAAGACTTTTACGTCCATGAGCTGTATTATTGTTTAATAAACATGGCTGGTCAGAGCAAACACAGATAACACATAGACAGACAGAATAAGGATATAGAAAACAAACCTTGGGTAACTTTTCACACGATTTTCCCATTCCAGAAGGACAAATAAACATTGCAATATTATGACGACACATTTCTCATTTTCCATTGCATATTGAAGCATTGACTTGACTTATCAGACTTGGTTGTTCTCAGGCCTGTTACGCCCGGCCCGGTTACAGCCCGGCCCGCTCTCCGCCCGGCTCGAGATTTATTACAATTTACTTACAATTATAAATAATACATCAAGTGAAAGAGGAACTCAAACAGTTTTGTACCCATGTATGCGCATGCACTGTTTTCTCTGCTTGCTGTTAAAAGTGCTAGTTGCAAAGATAACGACTAGTGAGCAGAAAGCTTTTTGTATTCAACATTTAGCAACGACAGATACAGTGCAACCGTCTGTGCGAAGATTTTTAAAAAGACGTTTATTACAACTACGTCCTTATCGTTTGCAATCACTACAAGCTCTAAACCCTAAGACTACAGTTTACCTGACAACTTTCCCAATGAGATGTTGCTGCATGACGAAGAAGATTTTTTTTAAAAAATCATTTCGTCTTCAGTGATAAATTGACATTGAAACTAAGTGTCAATGTGAACACTCATAATGTCGCATTAGGTGTCAGCAAATCCTCACGAGATGGTACAGTTGTAACGAGACTCTCTTAAATTGAATATGTTTTGTGCCATATCCCGGCGGAAAGTTTATGGCCCTTTCTCGCCGATCGACTTGATGTGTGCCGTGTGACGAATGGTGCTTATATTGGACAATTGTAGCAAGAACTGTTTGAGTTGCTCTTTCATTTGATGTATTGTTTATAATTGCACGTTAAATGTAATAAATACTACAAGTTTTAAAACTCCAAGATTCATTTTGAAACACCCTGTAGAAAGGAATTCTGGTAAATCAAGCTCCTTAAAGCTATTTATTGATATATTTTGCCGTCTCTTCTCTATGAAGATCCAATATTCACACAAGAAGTGATTGCGTTTAGTACTTGCGGTCTTGATAGAAAGAGCTAAAGGCAGAAATTGAACTCCTCTTGGAGCATTGACTTCATATGAAGAATAATTTCTTGTGTCTTTCTGTTGTTGATGCATTTGAAAAACTATTGAAACTGATCTTACACTTCCGGTTTCAAAGAGATACAAAGGCAGAAATAAATATGCTTCTGGGACATTGGATCTATATAAAAAATACCACGCGTGTCTGTATCTTGCTCTGTGAGTAACCACTACTAAAATAGGAAATGTGTCTGAAGAAGGAGATGTTACATAGTCGAAAGTATTAACTGTTATTAGTATACTGAACGAGTAGACTTGATGCTTTGGCCAGTTTTGTTTCCTTAAAAAGAAATAGTTAAAACTAGTTACTTCTTTCGGTTTCTAAAACATCAGAGATAGAACGTACTCTTAGGGAGTTAAATAACTAACTCTATGGCCTATGGAACCCGGAGGTTCAATGCCGCATTCACAAAAGCTCTCCACTGACTTCTATCCTTAGCTAACTGCATCCAGTTTCTACTTTGTATTCCTATCTCTGCGAGATCCATCTTAATATTGTCCTCCCATCTGCGCCTAGGTCTTCCTAATGATCGTTTTCCGATTGGTCTTCCAGTCAAGACTTTGAAAGCGTTTCTACTTTCTTCCATTCTAGCTACATGACCCGCCCACCTAAGCCTCCTAGACTTGACGACCCTAACAATTTTGGGTAAACCTTATAAATTATGTATTTACTCGTTATGAAGTTTCCGCTATTCCCCATTCCCGTTCCTCTTGGGTCCGAATATTTGTGTCAGGATATTGTTGTCAAATACCTTTAGTCTATGTTGTTCTATCAGAGTATGCGACCATGTTTCGCAACCCTCAGGGAATTAAATATACATATAAAGAAAGAATTGTAGCTGTCTCTCTTACTGCTATTGCTAGTATTGAATACTGTTCTAGAGTCAGCATTACCGGTTTCAATAGAGGTTTAAGATGAAGAATGGGATAAGTTACCGGATGGCTGAATCCGAATCAAAAAGTCCTTTTTGTGTAAGTTTTACAATTTTTACTCTGATAAATGTCTACAGATAGATAGATGATCAGTGTTGCCAGGTATGAAGATTAATAAATACAGAGATTGTGCTCTAAAAGTAGCGAATTTGAACTATTTGTAGCCCAAATATTAAAATGAATTATTTTGCAATTATACACTTTTACTAATCATATAGACACACATACAGACCCTTATAGATTTAATGGAAATATCTGCAGATGGAAATGCATAAGCTATCTGAGTTGGCAACGGTCAGGTGGTGATCGCAATTTCGGACTGTTGGCCGTGGTATGTTAGGGCAAACTTCATACTACGACAAGAGCAGTAGAAGTACAGTGTGCAATGAACTGGGCAGACGTTGATAGTATAAGTGGGTTACCTTTCTGTCTTCCGAGAAGACATATTGCTTAAGTTAGTCTTCTGGGCTCTGAAATACATTACAATCTTCACGTCCTCGCTGTTACAGCTCACTTTTTTAATTCATTTGCTAAATTCTTTATCTGGAATTCATGAAATCTGAAAGTTTTTATTATACTTATTATACTCACTCATGATGTTAATATGAATAACATAGTAAAATATTTACATTTGCAATGTTCACGTTTATATCGAGACCTAGGCATTAGCTGAGACAACAACAAGGTCAGTGATACTGCAATAGCGCAAACCCAACGAAAGTCTTGTGTTGTCAGATCTGGAGATTAAAAAGTATTAAAAATTCAACTAGTAAAGCTGTTGTTCATTGTCAATAGAATAGTGAACAAACAAAACATTTAGGCCTGTTATATTATATAAAACTAATTTAAATATTAACAGGAGAAAACCATGTTCACGAAGAAATTAAATGTCGGCTAAAAGCAGGGAATTCGTGTTATTATTCAGTTCAAAATCTTTTGTCACCGCAAATTCTATCGCGGAATTTGAAGCTTAAAATATATAAAACGAAAATCATGTATGTTGCTCTGTATGGTTGCGAAACATGGTCGCTTACTCTGAAAGAAGAACCTAGACTGAAAGTATTTGAGGACAAGATCCTAAGACGAATATTCGGACCCAAGAGGAACGGGAATGTAGAATGGCGGAAACTTCATAACGAGGAACTACACAACGAGGAACTACTATCGTTTACCAAACATTGTTAGGGTCATCAAATCTAAGAGGCTCGGATGGGCGAGTCATGTAACCAGAATAGAAGAAAGTAGGAACGCTTTCAAAGTTTTAAGTGAAAGTCCAATCGGAAAACGATCATTAGGAAGACCTAGGTGCAGATGGGAGGACATAATCGCATAAATAAAAATATAAAGTAGAAACTGGATCCAGTTGGCTAATGATAAATGTCAATGGAGAGCTTTTGTGAACGTGGCATTGAACCTCTTGGTTCCATAGGCCACAGACGTACTTAGTTAGTTATAAAGTGTTATACTCTGCTGATAATTAAAAGTAGCCCAAAAAGTAGCTTGTCTCCCAATTTGAAATTTTGATATCGAGGGCACTTAAATAATCGTCCAATACTGTACTTTAGCCCACTCTGATAACACAATAGGTGAACGCAAAGAGACATTCTGTAAGATCTTTCATACTTACGCGTAGCATAGCTTAGATATCTAAAACTTACAAAAAATGGCGATATTTGTAACGTACTGCATAAGGCATTGTAAAGATTTTTCGTAGTAAACGAGTTAAATTCATATGTTTGCTAGAACAATGACAAAAAGATACAAGTTGAAATTCTCCCGTCTCTATAAAACGAGAGAAGAAAATTGAAGGAATAAATTGCGTTATCCACTTTGATCCCTTGAGAATAAAAGAGTTTCCCAGAAATCTAGTCCACGCAGTTAAAGACAATACTACACTCGTTCCTGACTCTTCCGTGCCTAGCGGCGTGTTTTAACCCCCCGTCCTCCCGCTCTCCCCCTGACACCTCCGTTGTTTCCTCTTGTCATGACTTTCAATTTTGCTGCCGGCGCACTTCTTAATGAGTTTGGGAACTTCGCTAATTTCGGTCACGTCGAATTTTTATGCTACGCTCTCTTCTTGCCAACTAAAAGCTACGAATCAACAAATTCCTTCGCTCGTTTTGATCACGTTTGCACTGTTCAGCTCTTAGAAATTAAAGCAAAATGGACTTTGAGTATTTTGTAAAACGAACGTGTGATTAAAACTTTAACGGAATATTTTCTTGAATTAGTAAATTATACTATAGCCATAACATCAAGCAGTTATAATCCTGTATGTAATATTTATAATATTTTACTACATTTGATTTTCATTTATGTGACTTACTTTGTAAAATTTCAACATTTAAGACCATAACCGCTGATATTGCAACATTATCTAACAAAATTGCTTCATTACAAAAATGCAGAGCTAAATATTTTTAATCTTTCCATAACCTAAAAGTCAAAACACATCCATTTACACATAAAAGTTTATCACTAATGATTGTGGCAAAGTTAATAACTTGACAATCAATTTTATCTAGAAACTTCTAATTGAAAATTCGAGAAAAGTGGTTATTAATTTGAACAAGCGTATAACAACAAATAATTAGAGATAAATTGTTCTAGTAAGTTTTATCGGACTATCAGCCAGGTGAAAATGTTCACTTCCAATGTTTGGAACGCAGACTTTGCCTTCATCTTCACGGATTGTGATGAAGAGTTATGAATGGGAACCTGTGATTGGCGGAGAGAAACATTGACTTCTGATTGGCTGTTGTTGTGGTTACGAGAAATTCCTTTGTTAAACTCCTGTTTTGGAGTTCCTGAAGTGCCGATTAATTTTTTTTATTTCTCTTTTAATTTAAGTGTATTAAATTGAGAATAAGTTCTTAGAGCTTTGCTCTGTTGTATGTAAACTGTCTCTACAACTGATTTAGAACACATTGTCTCTATTTAAAATGTTGTTTTTACATGAGAAGTTATGGCTTTCTTTATTATTCTGTCTCAAAACTTCTACATTTGACTACTATGGTGATACATTTATAAAATTGACTCTATGTCCCAGCCTTAAACCATGCTCTTCTAGTTATGACTTCTCGTGTTGCTGAACTTTGATGTAGCTTTCGTGCTCTTCGCATCGCTGATGTTTGGCGCGTCCAGCTTTCCTTATGTATGATCTACCACTTCCACAAGGTATACAAAGTATTACAGGAGTGCGCTCGTGAAGGCTGACTGTCACTGCTTTGATGTTTGCTGCAGGTGTGAATAACTCTTATGCCATGTCTGGCAAGTATTCTGCTAGCAGTGTAGCCGACAAAAGGCAATATGTAATAATCCTTACTCTTGACTTTATCTATAACATTGTGTTCTGAAATAATGACTCTTTCTATGGTCATGGTCATGTATGTATGCCTCTTACAAAATTTCTTCTCAAAACTGTTTCCTTAATGCTCGTAGAAGTTCTAAAAGTTTAACATTTTTGTTTACAAGGAAACGAACCAAAGCGCTGTGCAATAAAAGCAATCTATTTATCGTCCTTAACACCAACCAACAGTT
The DNA here is from genome assembly GCF_964235325.1 of Thermobia domestica. NCBI lineage: Eukaryota > Metazoa > Arthropoda > Insecta > Zygentoma > Lepismatidae > Thermobia > Thermobia domestica. The sequence goes on along the minus strand of NC_137461.1, from coordinate 296,234,996 downwards.
TTTTGTTAGCTAAAGATGGTTTATATGAAGGTATACTTTCGTGAATACTGTCTAGTTAACACAAAATAGACAAAAGGGGAAAAGAAACTAAAATTGGAGTGATGTGGATTTCTCATTTGCTGAACATTATTCAATAGATTTTCCATGAAACAACACATTATATTGATGAAAATCTTCCAGGTGTAGAAAAGAATGTGTTAACTTCTGTAAGTTACCAACGTAAAATACTGAATTTGACGAGCTGCATCAACGCTAAGCTTGTCCAGGTGACACCGATTTCCATTTGAATTTGTCCGCCTTGGACAATCTTGAAAATAGTTTATCTCTGCACAGACGAAATCAGACAGAGTGTCCGTCTATTTTCTCTCGCCGACGTTATTTAATATCTATCTAGATGAGATAGTGAAAAAGAGGGTACGTAATGAAGATGGTATTTTAGCAGGAGGTAGAATAATTACTTGTATGATGCTGCATAGCAGATGATGCTGTGTTGGTTGTGGGATCTGTAAAAAAATAATAATAACATGTTAGGAAATTTGAGGAAGGGTTGTGGAGGATACGAGATGAAAATACACGTTAGAGACAAAGAGGCCATGGTGATTAGAACAAAGCGGTTGGTGTCAGACATAGAAGTAGGAGGGGAGAAAGTAGAGCAGATGGAAAATATTTGATCCTCTTGTACTGTTATTAGTGATGAAATGAAGTACGAACGTGAATAAAATCAAAGATAAGAATGATAAAAGAAGCATTTAGGAGGAAGAAAAATCTATTGTGTAAATCCTTAAATAAAGGATTTAGGAAAAGACTCACGGAGTGCTTCTTGTCTAGTTGCACTATATGTAGCAGAAACATGGACATTAGGTAAAAGTGATAACGAAGATTGGGGGTTTTCGCAATGTGAGTGTGGAGAGGAATGGAGATAATTAGCTGGATCAATGAATGCCCTTCAGTTAGTTACTTTTCATTATCATGTACATAATATTTTGAGAACAGAATTGGAAGGTAAAATTAACTCCTACACCCACACGAAAGAGCCAGAAAAAGGTTTTGGTTTGTAGGTAATACCCAAAGAAATTTCTAGTGGACATATAGTAGTTTTTCTACATACATCTTTCTGAGTCAATTGTAAGTCCACCATTGTGAGCATTTTTATGTAAATGTAAAGCGTTCAATTATGGATTTACCACTGCGAGACCAGAATTAAACTTTCAAGTAAAGAATTGAAATTCTAAGGATTCTACCTACTAAGAAACACAAGCTGATGTCAACAGAAACAAAATTCGTTTTTGAATGCATAAGTGTAATTTTTGAGGTTATTTACAGGGAAGAATACAGTCTATTAACGAGCCTTGTTGTGTCCGTTTAATTATAAACTTACATGCTATAATCGAAGAAGAACTACGCGAAATTTTGGATGAAGTAGTTGACATGGGAAACAATATAGAATAGAATTCAATATCAAAAAGTCAAGTCTGCAAACATGCTCTTACGGATCGCAGTAAAACAAAGAGAGTTTGATCGATCAGATCAAATATCTGGGAAGTGACTTGACGAGAAACGCTTAATACATCAAAGAGTTCAGGTTAAGAATCGCATTTGTCAAATAGGTATTCGAAAAGGAAAGATTATTCTGTACTTGCAGGCTTAATATTAAACTAAGTAAGAAGCTGATTAGGTTCTGTATATGGAATATTTCATTGTATGGTACGAAAGAAGAATTAGAGTTTACGGAAATTACAGAAGAAATCTTTAGAAAGCTTTGAAATGTGATGTTGGATGAAGACGGAAAAGATCAAATGGATGGAGATAGTAACAAACGAAGGTCTTTTAACACAGGTAGGAGAGAAGATAACACTTCTAGCTAGCATCCTTTGTGGGAAGCTTAATTGCAATGGACACATCTTACGATGAAATTGTTTTCTTCAATCACCATAGAAAGAAAGATGGAAGGAAAGCTAAGGGTGGAAAGATGATTCGAAAGCAGAAGAAAATATTGGAAGTTAAAAGAGGAACTTGAAAACCGACAAACATGGAAGAAATATTTGCAGACCTGAACCTAAGGATATGAACTGTTGCACGGTCTGCCGACAGGTAGAATACTTAATGGCGATACAGCAAAGTTTCGGTTAAGGAGAAGCATAAGGAGTAGCATAGCGTAAGGTCCTTCATCACAACTACTTCAGCCGCTGGTCATGTGCTGCAATGGCTGTGATTAGTAATGTGACCTTTGAATTGCTCGATTGAAATGCTTATTTAGCTGACTTGGTCTCAGGGCTACTCGCTCTCTCTAAGACTGATAGAACGACTTCTCTAATTTTTATCAGATATTGACTTCTAGATGCTGTAAATTAATTGCAAAGAGCAGTTGAAATATTAAAGAATTAATAAAACAAGTGCATCGTTTTTCAAGAAGACAATATTGAAAAATGAGGTTAACTAGCAAACTAACTTTATGGCCTATGGAACCCGGAGGTTCAATGCCACGTTCAGAAAGACTCTCCATAGATTTCTATCCTTAGCCAACTAGATCAAGTTTCTATTTTTTGTATCCCCATTTAGGAGATCCATTTTAATATTGTCCTCTTATTTGAGCCTAGGTCTTCCTAATGGTCGTTTTTCGTTGGATTTTCATTTTAAACCCTTTATTCTGGCTACATCACCTGCTCACCTGAGCCTCCTAGATTTCATGACTCTAACAATGTTTGGTAAACCGTATAACTTATGTAGTTCATTGTTATGAAGTTTCCGCCATTCCCCATTCCCGTTCCTGTTGGGCCCGAATATTTGTCTCAGGATTTCATTCTCAAATACTTTCAGTCTACATTCTTCCGTCAGAATAAGCGATCATGTTTCGACACCATACAGAACAACATGCACAATTATCATTTTACATATTTTAAGCTTCAAATTCCTAGAGAGAATGGACCTAGGATATCATAAATTGTTGGAGGTGAGTCATGGTTGCAGATAAAGAGATCGCAAGGAAACGGGTGATTGGTGGAGATAAATAGTTAATACAAAAATGGATCATGATTGAAATATAAGGATGAACCTTCGTATAGATGTATATTTTATACACCGACCGTCATGAATTGTAACATTGATCTAAAATTTCCTCACCCTTTGGTTGAGATTCTTAGTTTGACATTAAGTATTTGAAAAGCAAAAGAACGATAGGAAGTTAAAGTTAACAATATCTCCCGAAAATGCTGGCAATTGCTTTTTCTATTTATCAAAAATAAATAACATATGAGAAGTTGCTTTCTAATTTATTCAATAAGTTTCCTCTCGCCCAATAATGAAATAAAGAAAATATAAATCAAATAAAAATGAATTGAAAGAATTATTTTTCTTCCTCTGATGTGTATATACTTATTTTAATTTGCTTTTCCTTTGATGGGTTAGGTTTAGGGAATATATTCTGTTTGGTTTCCCATTGGAAGTCTTGAATGCCAAAGGCTTCAATACTTAAACAAATATTGGAAAACGTTACCAATTATGTTATTTCATTTCTTTAGAAGGAAGAAAGGAAAACTTCCATTCCTTAAATGAGTGTTCATTGAAAATTCCTAAAGGGAACAATTAAATTGAAACTATTCTTGTTAACTTTAGCTCTCCAGAGATGGAGTTACAAGTCTTCACTCACGAGCAGTGTTGCACTACCAGACAAAATTTCATTCCCAAGGATATAGAAAATGTGTTACTTTGTATCTGTATAAGAATATTGTATATGTACAATAGTTATCCTGCAAGCTGCTGGTTTAATAGATAGAGGACAACTTTTGTGTATACAGTCCTTGATTTGATTCCCGGTAAAGAAGAATTGAAGTTTGACCATATTGTGGTGATATATATTCCATCTCAAATTGAAGGTCCATTTCTCATATAGCCTAGAGATTGAAAAGGACTTTAAAAACTAAACCTAAAATGTGATCGTAATGGTTATTACACTATTTTCTCTTTACGTCCACGATAACGTGCAATCAACAGCGTCTAATCCTGCGTTGCCACATTGTGAATTTTGACATAGATACATTGCTTTTCTTGCATAATAAGTCAAATAATTCCTCTGCACGCAGTAGACCAAAATCATTAGCAGAAATAGCAAGATCTTTTGTGTTTGACAACTGCTGTCTAACAACGACGCCGACTTTCCAAAATTTATGTGGGTACATATCAATGGCAGGACATTATATGTTTTCAGGAGACTGCATATTTTTTTGATTGATTTCCTTTCAATTAAAATCTTTTATGAACACTGTCATAAAAGGCTGTGATAAAGTAAAATATACCGGTACTATAAGGATAAGATGGGGCTGCCCTAGCTCAGTCGGTAACACAGCTGACTTAAAGGTAATGAAACAGGTTCAAACCCAGGTTCAAGTTTAAGTTACTATAATGAATATTCCCAACATTTGTAATCGTAACATTAAGTGTATACTTTAAACAACTTCCATGATGCACAATGATTGCAAGACACAATAATATTATCAACACCTTACTAAAAGAAAATATCACATTCATACAAATTGAAATGAAAAAATCTTCATAAAAGCAAATATTTTAAATTATATTGCAGAAAGAACTTGCAAGGATTTTGTTGTGAAAATAAACTATAAAGACACTAACTTAAGTGTATTGCTTGGTTGTCTTTGCAAAAACTCATTTGGAAAAAAAAGAACAATTACGCTGTAGATGTTAGAAATTTTAATCTCCATCTCAATGTTTTAATTTCTTATTTTTTGATAATTGCATGTGAGAAATATTTTAAATATATTAAATATTTATTTTAATTTTATTTTATTTCTATCAAATTAAAAATCCTGTAGGTGCGCCGCACCCACAAGATTATTTGTGTGGGTGCTGGAGCCAAGGAGCACCAACGTAAGGGGCGCGCATCCTGTCGAATTAGTTTGTTTGACCTTCAGGTCAACTCCTGTCTGGCCTCTTGTTTTTTCTTCTTTTTTGGATGAAAAGATCCAATATATTTCAATCAACAATTTTCTTGTAGACCTTATATCTGGAGAACTACTTATAGTGTAGCCAAAGTCAAACTATCACTTAACTCAGTATGATGTGCTTATTCCGTAGAAAATGCCAAAATTCGATTTAGCGGTCGTTCAAAAATTTTGTGGCCCTTGGTCCAAAAGCTATTGTTGGTCAAGATCGAAATCTTTTGATCCATTTTTTTGATCGTTCCTAAAATTCTTAAGTTTTCCTAAACTACCTCCAGTTTGATTTTTTTCTCACACAAAAAGAATTTTTAATCTCCTATGTACGTATTTACTCTATTTTCAATTTAAGAGAGATTGTGCGTATACGATAATGAAATATTTTGTCTTAAGGATAATGGATGGTGCTTTTACAACGAAAAATCAGTCTACTAGTGTTAGAAACATTTTAACATTATATGCGACACCAAAATAGATTTTCTGCACTCGTCACATACTTTTGTTTACGATGACTGCATACCGCCTCTTATTTATATGCTAATGGTCTACGGCCAACGAAACCTCACTGCAATTCTCAAATGGACGAATTGTATGTGTGTGTGTGTATGTGGTCACGAGATACCTCTGTCACAATATTAAGTTAGTGAGGATCGTAGCTCAAAACCCTTCTTTGTTTCAGAATACTTTTAATCTACCAGGTTGCGGTTAAACTGTGAGATTTCCTACCTGGTGATATTAGAACGCCTCCTGACGCCACTGAGGGAAGTGCGTCTGTCTTAACGCCCCGTTACTAGTCTAGACGCGTTGCCTTCATCACTATAACTAGGAGATTGGCTTTGGTAAGTCGTGTAATGGACATATTCCACTACTATTCTTCAGAAGTGTGTTAGCAACCGCATTTGAACTGCCGCATGATTAGTTCTGAGCAATGATAGTGAGAAGTGAGTTTAGTTGTGGGCAGCGAAATCGTTGTAGCTAGTAATTAACTAATTGGAGAGCCATACTCAGACGCGAATCAGGCTCAACCCAGATTCGTCATATCAGATTTGGACTTTCAATTTAGACAGACGTATGAAACAAATTTGTAAACACTATATTTAGTTAGTGTTTTAGATAATGATTTTTTTTCATAATTTACGTCACTCTTTTATGTGCATTAAGAAAATGAGTTTAAATATGATAAACATAACTGTACTGCTTGGCAAGATGTTCTGAACACATTAAGACTATCAGTCAGAGTTTTGAAGTTCGGCAAATGAGTAGTTAACGAACCGCTAGTCTTATGCATCGTTACTTCTTAGTGGCTAAGTGGTTAGTGTACCGCCTTTGGCTTGAGGTTTAATTCTCAGAGTTAGCTCTTATGTACTTTGGAACCTACGTTAAGCTGTAGGTCTACGTCTCATATAGATTCGCTGCTGAAACAGATGCTAAACTGAAAATCAAATCAAATTACTGATTTACCTGACTAGGCAATGTTTTGTGATGCATATATTTTATTAATACCTTTCTTAGGTATTAGTTTATATAACGTTTACCTACGTAATATTCGACATGTCCACTTTTGGCTGTCAAGACAGCAGCATTGTGGTTTGACATGGAAGCACTGAGACATTGTTAAGTGGTTTTAGACATGGCGCACCATGCCTGCACACACAACACTCTATAATTCTGTAGGGCCATGGTGGTTCAGTGGTAGAGCGTTTACCTCTGGTGCTTGGGATCCTGAGTTCAATTCCATCCACCCTTGCCAAGTCTACTTTGTGATGGACAAACACCGTGTGCGTGGGTATTCTCGGGGTTCTTCCGTTTCTTCCCACTTACTTCATTCCATCATTTACTTCATTTCACATCATCACCGTCTCTTTTAGAATAGCCGGAATAAATGTGGGACGAAAAACTCAAAGATTTCATTCTTTTTAATCCTGTAAATTCCGAGGAGGAGGGCGATGAGTTTGAATCTTCCATTGAATGACACCTCAAAGGTGTTAGATTGGGTTAAGATAGGATGAGTTGAAGGGCATTGCAGAAATTGAAATTCTGCACTGTGCTCCTTGATTCACTGCAGCACAACTTTGGTCATGTCACAAGAAGTATCTCTTAGTAAAGGATATCATTCCAACTGGAAACACGGTCTATATAAATGGGTGTACATTCTCGGCGATGACCTGCTGATAGCTAGGAGCCGTCATGATGCCCTCAACATGCATTAACCGGTCCATTGATGACGATGTGAAGTTTCCCCAAGTCATAGTGGAGCCACCATTGGCTTGTCGTCATCCATTGGCGTCTCTGGCATGTAAAATTTGGGGGGGACATCAAAGATGTTATTCCGTTGTTAGTAAATAAATTAAAATAAAATAAAATATTGAATATTTCGTATTTCAAAATATTGGGGGGACGCGTCCCCCCGTCCCCCCCGCCAGAGACGCCCATGTCGTCATCTGACGGTTCAGGTTTCGAGCTCCTGCTGCACAGGAAAACAACGGATTCTGATCCGATCATCGATGTGATGAAGAGTGTGTTATGGTTTGTACCACCATACAACCTTGTGCAATTACTCGGCGGTCTATGACGATTGACACATGCCTATTCTAGTCATATTCGACTATGCCATGCGATTAAAATTGATATATGAGTGAAACGTCGGCTACGGAGGTCCATATCTAACACTTTACGGTGAACTATGTTCTCAGACATACTTGTGCTTTCTCCACTGTTATATTTACCTATGTATTGTGCCACAATTTGCGCCCTATTCTGATTTCTGCTTGGCAGTCTACGACATCTGACACTTTTAATGAGGTGTTGCTGCCACATGTCTTGTGGTTTTGTTCTGTTTCTCCGTTCTTTACTCATCTTTGAAAGACATTAACCACAGCAGCTCGAGAATGCCCAGCAGGTCGAACTATTTATTAGATACTCGTTCCCAGTTGTCTTGCTATCACAATCTGACTCGTATCAAACTCTGACATACCACTGGCCTTCTCCATTCTACGCATAAGCATCACATTAGCTAATCCCTGTCTCTGTCTAACGAATGATTCTCCTGGGCTTCGTGGCTCTTAAATTAGCCCAACAACTTCAGTGAAGAAGCAATGAGTGCTTAGTGTTTTCTCTGATCAGTGTATGTCTTACTGATTTGCCTCATCAACTCTAGGATGAGGTCATACAAATACAGTATTATAATGAAATTTCTTCCATACATAAATAGCCATGTGAACATTTTCTATAAAGTAAAATTATGAAACCAACAAAATGTAAAGCCATCATATTATATGAAAGAAATATGTCTAAATAATTGTGACAGAAGTTAGCACCTCAGCAATCATTTGTATATAGAAACTCCAGATACTAAATTCAAAATTAAGTTACTGAAGTTAGGGAGAAATGTGGTGTATATTAATTTGAGTGATTTATCAGTGGTGAAAGATACGTCTGTTTGAATCCAGATACACGTCAACTTTAAATGTATCCAAATTAAACATGAGTGAGGTTTCATTCTAGAACAAAATGAGTTTCTAAGCTCTCAAGTTCTTATTTCGATTGCAGAAGTTAGTTTAACTGCAAAAAGTGTACAAACAATTAAAACGAAATATATATATATAAACACTTCGCTTTAGCCCTGATTCGTTTTACGTATCTTAAAATCACTATGTCATTATAATAAATATACCAACTATTAATCACTAACCATAAATTGCATCTAGATATCGTCGATTTATTCTTCTGTTTTATACGTACATTAAATATCAACAGCAACCATAGCTTTTGTACATATCTTTTAATTTCGTGCGTTTCCCTGCGTAATGAGCTTTTCCATAGCAACTAATAATCTTGTCACTAACAACATGTCCTATCAATAACAAACTAATAATCTTACTCATGACAACATGTCCTGTCAATAACAGCGTTCTTTCTTTTAATTATATATAAGCTATATGCTTAATTATTGCGCCTCTGATCAATGTTGATAATATAGGTACAGATTAATTATAATAGGGATATATAGGGATATATCGCTGTAAATGTCGCCCAGAACGGGAATTCCGTAACAGTATTACAGTGAAGGAAAGAACCCTGGATATTTTCAAAACACTCACTTTTTGAATAGCCCTCGTAGTAATTATTATTACATCAATCCTCGTATTAATTATTATTATTACATCAATATAAATATTTTTCTTTTCTCTTCTTTCTCCATATATATATATATCAATTCATTTATAATAACATTTTTCTTTTATTACTAATTACGTATCATAAAACGTCGATTCATTACAAATATCATTTATGGGTCTATTCAAAATTATAACTAATTGATGACTTACGCAGAGTTACTAGTTAGTTGTTCCTCTTTTACATTGAACGATAACATCCATATACAAACAACATTATTTATAATTAAGATCGTCATCTTACCAAAACAACAACAAGATCAGAAGGCAATAATTACATTTAAAGGCTTCAATTTAAAATCAATGTCATAGATTTCAAGTTAACATAATCAAATCTCTTTTGAACATGTAAAGTAAAATAAAGGTAAACATAACACTCAAAGTTAATACAAAGATAAGATAAATTAATCACATCATAACATGTTGCAGAAATATAAAGTCCAAATGAAGTATTCACAACACAACTCGTAACATCTGGGAGAATAAATTAAGAATTGTTATCCAAATTTAATTTAGTTAACATATCAGGGTTGAAATTTTAACCAGCTTTAGCCGTTTACCTGCTCCAGCTTTTCATATCTAAATTATATTTATCATCAATATTATTCACAAATAAATTAATAGACGAATTTTGCGTTGAATAACCGTGGGAACCTTCGGCTGGTATGGGATTAACCCCAACCATATCAGCGGGTTTTAGTTTAAATTATGATTAACAAATGGGTCAATTAAAGTACATTGAACACCACAATCTTGGTTATTTTCTCTTGACCCATTTCCTGTTTCATTCATTACTTCGGTCCTATTCCGGCAGTTCCTGCCATCTCGAGATCTCCAATTGGATCTGTTTTGAGTCACACTGGTATGCATCACATTGTTACTGCAATTGCGTCTTCCACGAAAGTTTCTTCCGTTCGTCCAACTGTTCCTCGGATTATTATAATTCGTTCCATTTCTACCGCTAGAATTGAATCTTCCATTAGCTCCAGTTCCAGTACGTATAACAGATCTTTCACTAATTCCAATGCCAGTATTGTCACGTGACCTCTCATCGCTGCGAAGATTTTCGGTATTTTCATTAGTTATATTCAGGTTTCTGACAGGAATTGGATTGGGTGGATTACGATTACTTCCGCTAGGGTTCGGGAATTGATTCTCGAAGTTTTGAACTAAAATTATCAGATGATTGAAGTTTACGCATTGAGCAGACAACAGAATCTGTTGTAATTTATACGGCAATAAAATGCGTACGGAAGCGATTATTCTGGATTCGGGCTGAAGCGGATTGACGAGTTTAAGTTCATTATATGCATTGATTGTAAAATCCGTAAGAGATTTATCGACCCGAGGTGAATAGTGTCGAGTTCGCACCATCGCATCACGGTTAGCTAACAAGAAATCATTTTCGTAATTAGCCAACAAGGCCCGTTTAAATTCTTCGTAGGATTTTATATGGTCGCGAATAGCCTTAAACCACAAGGAACAAGGAGGAAGTAACAGATGTGGTAACAACTTCATAAATTTAGATTGATCTACACCCATAATTTCACACTCTGCTTCAAATTTTTCTAAGAACGAGCTTGCGGTTTCGTCACACTTACCGCTGAATTTAGTCATGGCCTTAATTTCACTGACCTTAACGTTTATTTTACTATAGTTATGTTTTTGTTGGCGTTGATAATGGTCTGGAACCCTTTCGCACTTATTTATCTCCTTTCTTCTTTTGCGATCTGGACTTTGGAATCGCCTACTGTGGTTTTCCACAACTAAACCATCATCAGTAGAACTCTTAGAAGAAGATATCCCGTCAGTTTCTATTAATGGAGTTCTCGGGCGGTGATGCAATGTTTCCTGTTGATGATGCATTGTTTCCTGTTGATTGGAAGTACCCAAAGCCTCCTTATACATAGGATTATTGTAGTCACATTCCCTCTCTTGTAACGATCTGATTTCCTCTTGTATGTTGGATATCAGTATGCTATGTGAATTGACCTGGGCAGTAATATTCACTATCTGATTTTTTTGTTGGGCTGTCGTCGATTCCACGGCTTCAACGGCTTTCTTTATCGACTCTGTTTCTAGAGCTAGTTGATCCTGTCTATCTTGCCATTTGTTACTAAATTGTTGAAACCTAGTATCAACTTCTCGCGTCATATCATTTGTAATTTTGATGGTAACTTCATCAGCTAATACTTGCAAATTTTCTTTCAAATTGTACTGCAAGCGATCAAAATTTTCTTGCACACCTTGTACTTTATCTGCAAGAGATTTATGCTGCGCTAGTATCTGTTCTAGCTTTTCATCGTACAATTTTTGTTGTTGGTCAAATTTAGTTTGTTGCTGATCAAATTTCTTTTCTAGCTTTTCATCGTACAATTTTTGTTGTTGATCAAATTTCCGTTCTAGCTTTTCATCGTACAATTTTTGTTGTTGATCAAATTTTCGTTCTAGCTTTTCATCTAGTAGTCGACTAAACATATCAATAAGATTAGAATAGGAATGTTCAGACAGAGTTACGGCATTTTCAGATATGGTTTCATTTGAAATACTGGGTACTTCTTCAATCTCGGAATCCTGCATATTAGCAATTCTTTGTATTCTCTTCCCACTTCTCAAAATAGTGAAACTCATAAAAAGGTATATATACGTATGCACATAAACTCAGTTCTTACTATTCTTCGGAACTAAATAGTATAGTATAGTCCCGTGTCTTCGGCACCAGATAAAACGAAATATATATATATATAAACACTTCGCTTTAGCCCTGATTCGTTTTACGTATCTTAAAATCACTATGTCATTATAATAAATATACCAACTATTAATCACTAACCATAAATTGCATCTAGATATCGTCGATTTATTCTTCTGTTTTATACGTACATTAAATATCAACAGCAACCATAGCTTTTGTACATATCTTTTAATTTCGTGCGTTTCCCTGCGTAATGAGCTTTTCCATAGCAACTAATAATCTTGTCACTAACAACATGTCCTATCAATAACAAACTAATAATCTTACTCATGACAACATGTCCTGTCAATAACAGCGTTCTTTCTTTTAATTATATATAAGCTATATGCTTAATTATTGCGCCTCTGATCAATGTTGATAATATAGGTACAGATTAATTATAATAGGGATATATAGGGATATATCGCTGTACAATGGTGTTATCCAGTCTATAAGCTTATCAACCTACTTTGCATAATGTTTAATGATCACTCAGAAATACACATTCAGAACATAACCTGTGAATCAAATTAAATCCCTATTGTTTAAGAGTTCAGCTTTTAGCGTTATTTTTTTAAACTACTGTGCATTCCAAATAGTACTATGAGCAAAGTAAGTGCCAGAAATCCCTTCTATTGGCGTAAACAACAGATAAAAACATAAAAAAACTATCGCTTTTTATGAAGTGGTGAATTAGTCACCAAACTTGATACATAACACAAATTATGCATAAATATGCATATACTAAGTTTTGTATTGCTAGACTGAATAGGTATTAGGGGAAAGCGTGTATTGGTATATAGACTTTTCCCTCATACCTATTCTTATATGAATACAAAACTTGCTATATACATTTCTTATCCCCTATACTATTTTTGAGATACATTGTGCTTTTACCCGGGGCCACTCCAGAGGGGTTAAAAGTTGATATGAGGGATTTCTGGAGGAAATTTTCCAGACATTCTCCCAATTTTCCCTGTTCAAGTACGTTATGGGTCCCAATACATATCACCTCTGGAAAGTTCGTTTCATGCTGAAGAGAATGAACTATAAACCATGACTTTCCAATGAACAGTGTTGTTGCAATAGCTATTTCACTGCGAGTCTACGGTTTTCTTTATACTAACAGGGTTAATGAGCCCCAGGGACTTACTCCATTGTTCATGGCATCTAATTTTTTGTGCATTAACATATCTTTGTTATGTTTATCGAATGGACTAGGTTTGATTCAGATGTCTGGATAACAGGTTCATGTCCTTTTCTTGTGAGAATGTATTATTATCATCATTTTCACTTTCTCATCTAAGGGCAACATTGTAATATGCGACTATCGAAGTATATAATTGTTCCTTTGAATTTTTTCCTTTATCTGAAGTTTGGAGGAAATTCCTTACAATTCTGCATACTTCCAGGGATAGGTTCTTATTTATCTTCATACTGTTTTTGAGTCCCAATTGTATCAAGTACGTTTTTCAACATCTTGTGGTCCACTCCTATATCCGGTTACTATTTCTATTACTTTTACATTTTCGATCCTTTTCATTGCTATTTTATCTTTATTTTGTTATGTCTTCCCCCAGGTTTATTGTGTTCGCTATTGTGATGTCTATTAGATGTACCTCTTTCTCTATACTTATTACTGTGATGTCCGACCTGTTATTATGTCCTTTGTTACTTGGTTAGTGTTGTTCTGTTCTAGTAAATAGTCTGTTTCTATTATGGTTACTGGTTGATATTTGTACTTCTTCTGGTACCATTTTATGTCCCATTGCTATTTCTTTTTATGATTTTTGCCACTTTGATATGTCTCCCCTCGTATTCAGCTTATTTTATCATCGGGTATCCACTTTCGATACGTTGTATTATTTCTTGATATATTTGACATCTGCATTTGTCATTTTTCTGTTTTGATGTTTTTCTGGATCTACTTTCTGTAGTGCTTTGATTCTATTATCTGGTCTTATATACTTTCAATAAAGGTTCTATCTTTGAATGCAAGTGTTTCACTTTTATCTAATGAAATGTTATGGTGTTTGTGTAGATGTCCTTGGTTGGCTTGCTCTGCGAATCATTCATGAAGTGACTTTTCCCTTGATTGGTTCCTTAAATGCTCTCTGGTTTTTAATTATTCTAATACACTAAGCAGGCAGAATATTATGACCACCTGTACTTTTTAAACGAAGTCTTTGTGATGACGTAAAAGGCATGGAGCACTGCAGAACCACTCGCTAGACGGTGACAAGGATTTCACTTGATCAGTCAGTGGAGGCTTCTGCGTAGACTGGGGAAAGCTGGTGATATGTCAGAGGTTGGAGGAGCTAGATTGTAATGGCCGGACACGTGGGAACCAGCAACTTGGAAACAGCGAGACTTGTCATATGTTCGCGAGTTGCCGTGGATATTCTCTTCCAAAGGTAGTTGGGGATGGTGAAAGCAACATCAAACCACAGAACATGAGGCAACTATATCTTTGTCAAAGGCGTTGGACGTCTTAGATTGTCGAGATGGATATAACAGGATAAGGTGCAAACTGTAGCACAATTAACAACATACCTTAACAGATTTTAACAGTGGAAATACCTTTTTGTGTGTGTAAGGACACAGTTGACCATACAAAGAATATAAGTGCCTCTGCAACCGACATTTCATATACGTATCAATTTTAAACATAGATAACGACTGGAATGGACACCTACTCATCGAGATTGACCACAGACCAACGACACAACGCTACATGGTTTGATGAATCACGATATATACTGCCTTCATCATATCGATGACTGGATCAGAATACGTCGTCTTCCAGACAAACAGCTGCTAAAGACATGCACGGTACGATGGAAACAGGTAGGTGGAGCCCCCACTGTGATTTAGGGAACCTTCACATATTCATTTATGGTCCTGTGGAGGGCATCATGATGGCTTCTAGCTATCGGCAGATCATTGCTGATTACCTACACTTTTTCATGTTGGCCACATTTCCACTAGGAGTGGCATCTCTCAGCAGGACAACGCATCTTGTCATAGGACCAAGGTTGTGCTGCAGTGTTTCAAGGCTCACAATGCTGAATTTCAAGTACTAAAATACCTCCAAAACTCACCCAATTAAACACCTTTGAGGTGTCATTAACTTCAGATTCGAGCTTCTGACGAAATTACAGAAATTAAGTGACTCGTGTGTATGAATTATATTTCCAGTCACCCACCAAAAGATCATTGTCTCCATGTCAAACCATAATACTGCGATCCTGCGAGCCAAAGATGCACATACCAAATATCAGGTAGGCGGTCATATTGTTCTGGCTGGTCAGTGTACTTTTGATTACACCTAGGTTATTATTATTATTATACTTCTTAGCTATGCTTTGCATAAGTGTCAAGAGTCTTATAAAAAAACTATGTCAGTAGGTCCACCTGTCTCTCGACAGGTATCAGAGCAAAAACGGTAACAGATATTGAGAATCATTTTTTTTAATCGATTCAGCATGCCAAGAATATGTTTGCATCTCCTCCGTTAACCCTTCATTCAAATCGGAAATAGTTCAAATTAATCGTTCTGGTTTCAATATTATCGTCAAGAAACAAAACCGGTGATCAAAAGAAACAAAGGGTTTTCTGGAATTGATTCAATGTCTCAAGAGAATACATTATCACAACCCGCCTAACTCTACCAAAACCAGAAGTTGTTGTGGTTTTACTTATGCTTCCGGTCTCAATATTGACTTCAATATAGCAAATACAGTAAGATACATTTAGAACCAATTTGTTGCAATCGATTCAGCTTCCCCCTCCATGAATAGATGTTATCTCCTCCATTAACCCTCTATTCAAACGGAAAGTGGTAGAAATCAACCGTTTTTGTTTCCAAAGTTAATCACCAAAGACCGGAAACGGTAAAACATAGAGACAAACTGATTCTTGCAATCGGTCTCAAGAGAATATATCATCACTACGTGTAACAATATATAGAAATCAAAACTGGTTGGAATTTACTATACTTCCGGTTTTAATACTGACTTGTATGGAGCAAAAATGATAAAATATATTAAGAAACGGTTTTATACAATAAATTTATCGTCCTCAGAATAGATTTAATTTCTTCCGTTAACTATCTAGTGAACCTGGAAGTGCAGAAATCAACCGTTTCCGGTTTTTCATCGATAGCTATAGAACAAAAACGATAACAAATAGCTAAAAGAGTTTTCGGCAATTGATTCAGCATTTTAAGGGTAAATACCATTATCAAGCACAACGTTCTACCAAAACCGGAAGTGCTTGAAATTTACTGGTACTTTAGATTTCATTCCTTGTTTAGGGGGCACTATGGCTCAATAGTAGAGCACCTAGTTTGGAAATTTACGGAAGTTTCATACTGTGAAACGAAATTCACTTTTATTAGTATTGGCAACAGTATCCGCCCTGGTAAACCGTTTAACGTGAGGTCACCAACGTCTCACAGATTTTCTGACTAAATGTCTGGAACATGCTTTAAATATTTATACTATATGCCACAGACATTTACGATATATTTACTGTGATTCACTTCTGTTCTTTATTTGAATATTAGAAGTAACGAAAGTAACGAAGTAATGAGAGTACTCGCCAAAAGTGAGTGCCACAGTTGAGCTGAGTCGATTTTGAGTTTAACGTCCCTTTCAGCAGCGAGGCTATATGAGGCTATATGAGACCTACTGATTAACGTGGAAGTCGAATCACATGAGCTCCGCCGGAACTCGAACCCGGGTCTCTCACGCTAAACGCGAGCACGCTAACCGCTTAGCCAGAAAGGAGCACGTGAGTACAAGAGATTAGATGGTTGATATTAGTTGATTATCGGTGACTAATAAAAGTGATATTTTAAAAATATCTTACTAATAATATTAACTTATGTTTTGGAGAAGAACTAGGACATTTGAACTGTTGAGCAGTGCTTGGCGGCAGGGACAGTCTGTGTAAATCCAGAACTGTACCAACTAAACCAAAACGTTTGGGACCTGTTGATAAGGCTGACCTATTCTAGATAGATGACTCCTTTTCTTTCTCACCTTAATCATAGGTTGGTGGGCAACATGGAAATTTTAAAACTTTTCTCTCCCTTGGGTCAGCTGTTTTATAAGGTCTCTTTTTCGTAACTGCATCTAAATATTCTATCCGTGGTCTTTCGCTTCCTGGTTTTCCTTCTTCCTTTCTCTCTATTAAGACGGTGATCCAATCGGAGTGCCCAATAAGATAGCCAAGTATACTGTTTCTTCTTTTTCCTATTATCTTCATGATCTGTCATTCTTCATTAGCTTCCTTTAGTATGTCTTCATTCCTTTCCCTTTCGGTCCATGATATGCGCAGCATTCTGCTCCACCACCACATTTCACACCCTTCCAACTTGGATATTTCAGCTTTTCTAAATGTCCACGTCTCTGATAGATGATTATAAATGAAAAATTATTTGATAAAGAAACAGCAAAGTTTAATCTAGAAGCCGATAAGAATTACAGTAAGACTCGGAGTGAGTTGACCATACATCAGCCAACTTAAAATCGCCAGCTGATCCTCAGAGCTTCTTTGTAGGACAGTATTATTATTATTATTAAATGCAAAGACCTGGAAGTTTAATTCATGCTTTCCTACTAACAATCAATTCAATTCAAGCCAGTAATAAGAGTGACTACGCCAGTTATTTGATAGAAGCTGTAAAAGAAGACTCCTAAAGAGGTATTTGAATTCACAACCACAAAGATTTTTCTTTCTAAACGAGTCTTTACTCCGTTTTTATTCGCATCTAAATGTAAATAAATTCACTTAATTAGTTAACGTAGTATCATATGTATGTACGTATCTTTTATGACTTTGCAAGGGGATAAGTAAACATTATGAAAAGTTTGCAATCAAACTTTTAGTCTTTCTTTCTCCTTTTTGTCTGCCTTTAGTAACCACTTAAACCGATTTGTGATGAGAGAATCCGCTAATGGCGTCACTGCGAATACCAACAAAGTACGATCGGAAAAGAAGGAAGATATAGAATATAATGAAAAAGAATTTTGAATGTGAACAGAGAAAATCCAGTTGTGTGACGTAGCAACGCTGTTGAAGGTAGACTTTTATTGATGTTAGAGAAGTCGAAGTTTTACCTCGAAGGTAAACCGAGTAAGCGGCAGTGTCACTCAGGGCCTAATAAGCAGGAGGCAGACGAGTATTGACATTGCCAGACGTCTGTTTAAGCTTCCTCAAGTCCTGACTCTACTCCCTCGTCGCTCCCTACGCAACCCTCTCACCCCCCCACTAGGAAGATCTCTCGCAAAGAACAGGGAAGGGAATCGGGTGGGGGGTAAGTGGAGCGAGGCACCAAATTAGTTGCAAATACAATTTCACAAGCTTCAAACTGGTTGTTTAATCGCTCGCTAACATAATTCCTTCAACCACCAAGAAGAAAGACGTAGCATTTATTTCGAGCTATTTCATATTTTATTACTCAAACAAATTTACGCCATTCTCCTAAGATTACTCTTCCCTTGTTAGAAATAATGGCTCTTGATGAAAATGTCATTGGTATCTGAATTGAGATATGATTTGTTTACTTTTACGTTTCACCTAGTTCGTTTTTGGTTTACAGAGAAAACTAGAATCAACTCTGAACCTCTACAAAACATTTGAACTGCAAGCATTACTCAACCAAAAGTCTGTTTATTTTCTGAAAACGACTCCTGATATTAAACATTACATTACAGAAAAAAACATAAATACAATACACATTTAATTCGAAACTAGATGATCGACTACCATAGTTTCGGAGCCATCTTCTTTTACTAAGGCAAAGCCTTGTTTTCTGGTCTACTTGTTAGCGCACTCACTTTTGCTGTGGAGTCCAGGATTCGATTACAGGTGAAAACCCATTGAACGCATTGTGTTCGTTCGGAGTCCATCTTAAACTGTAAGTAAACATCTCATATACCTTTGATACTGAAAAGGGAAGCTAAATTTCAAGAAACGAACGGCAAATCTACTGAGTTAAAATTCGACAGTATGGTATGTTATACTTAATGCCTGGTGTTCGCAACAAAAATTTTAAGACTTTCAATCCCTAATACACGAACTCCTCAGTATCATGCAAGTTCACAGCACCATTTGACCATACGAAAGGAAAGCTATTGAAATTTTGTACCATTAACCCACATTCTCAAAACATTCTCTTTAAGATAAAAAGACGCCGAACCAACCGTCTATAATAAGTTAGAAGTTATGTCCTTTCAAAAACTGCACTGCATCAGTCACCAAAAAATAGTGTTGTCGGACGCATATGAAGAAGGTGAAATCTCTACAACATAGGTAGGTAGGGACTATGTAAAGAAGGGGATGCCAGTACCACATAAGTAGTTCTGAAGCATGTAAAGAAGGGAGGTCAATGCCACGTGTAACTTTGGAGTGTAACGTTTATTATAAAAGTTTATTGTGTGTCTTTTATTTTTATTGCAAAGTTCCGTACACCCACACATACTATTAACATGTGTTTTCACGACATGCAAATAAATAGTGGCAGACGATAGAAGAAAACCACGCCTACTGAAAGAGACAAACAGGACACGGAGAACCACAAAGACTCCGACAACCCCTCTACTAGTTCTCTCTCCACAAGATGGCTATGCATGTTGAGACCAAGAAGTCATCAATGCCCTGTACTGATTATAACCTACAATACCTAGTCCAGAGACCGTTTGGATTAAGGAGCGACCAATCCAGTCTGAGGCCGCTTTCGGCTAGGATAACCAAAACTAAGGTTCAACTTACGGAAAGAAATTAGAAGGTAGTACAGCCTTATCGATCTTCGCTCTTGAGTAGAGAATTACTATGATTCTGAATACTCAACAACAATCCAATATGAACAAGTCTCTATCTCTCCCTCTATTCTTTGTCTTGCACCCAGTTTATATATCGTTTTGCCTTTCACCTGTTATACTCATACTTGTATTTGTTTGTTTGTTTGTTTTTTTTTTTTTTGACTTACACTAATTTTAGAAGTCTTTGCTTCCTAGAAAGTGAAAATTTCCTATTTTTCAGGAAGTATTACTTAATCCTATTTTTACAATAACATATTAAATTTTTTCTCCCTCTTTTTTATATATATATATACACATTTAATAGTCCAAATCACATCACAATATCAAGCCCAAGGCAACGTAGTATGCCGAGGGGACCCACTTTATCCATACTGAAATCACTTATTTTAAATAATTGAGACCGTTTAATAATTGAGACCGTTTAAAATTTCTAATAGAAGGTGAAGGCCTAAAATCACTTGAACTTTATTAATTCTACCTACGCAACATGTGTAAAGAATGTTTAGAATTGATAAAAGTTTGGAAAGTGAGTCCTTGTATAAAATGAAAGAAAATAATTCTAATACACATGGGTTGTCATGTTTCACAACTATAAACTGTCGAAAATGCGAAATATAATGGTTTAAAAATCTATATCTTAAATAATATGGAGTCGAAAGTAATTCAAGGAATCAATCAGGAACTAGTGTATGCTCTTTTTAAGTATCTATGTTTCAGAATTCTTACTTCTCACAATCAATATACATTTAACAAAAACACCAAAAGAAAATTATAACTTAATAGATTAGTGTTGCGTAGAACATTTCTCCCTTAGAACACCTTAGATTAGACGTAAAATGGAGTCATAGAGTTAATCGTGTCAATACTAGCAAGTGGCATATCACACCATTCTGCGTCACTCAGTTCTTTGGACAAGATCTGTGCCGATTTCCTGTTTACAAAACGGACGACACATGTTCAAATGTGTTCAAATCGGGTGATTGAGTGGGCCATGCCAGGTATTCAACTTTATCTCAATGTTCGTCAAACCACGCTACAATAACTCTGGCTCTCTAAATAGTCGCATTATCCTCCTGGAATGTGGTATTATTGTCTGAATAACAAAATTAGACCAAAAGAAGGCACATAGTTTCCTAAAATGGTGGCATATTCACGGTCAGTGACGCGATCAGCCAATGTCGTTATTTGACCGACTTAAAACAGGAATTTTGTTCCACTGTAAGGCGAAGAGAGACTACAGATCATACGCTTCTTTGTGTAGTCCCTAGACATAGCACAGCTCGTTGTTTGACATAACATGAACGGTGACACGTCTGACCATATTATACTTTTTCAGTCATTAGAGGCCTTTATTGCACGTCCACGCACCTTTGGCGTTGTGTTAAAGAATGATTGTCCATTATTAGCTGGCAAATCACTTTAACACACTGCGGGAACTGTTACTGTGGTTTTTCTTCCGACCACTCTTCTTCTTTGCTGATGTGATTTTGCTGTGAGTTTTCATAGGCCACCTATAGCTTGAAAATTGTCCGTTGCTACAAACGCAGCACATTTGGATGTGAAACATTGTATGTAGTGATAAGCCTTATAAAGGAAACATTTCTGAAAGCGTGGTGTACAGTAAAGTTCTGGATATTTTGGAGAATAATGCAGGCAAAATGTACTATGATTTTCAAAATAGCTAATAAAGACCGCGGTGACTTAATGGTAGAGCGCTCACCTCTGGTACATGAGGTCCTTGGTTCGATCCCAGTTCGCGCCAAATGAACTTTGTGCTGGAAACCAACGTGTGCGTGCGTTTTCTCGGGGTTCTCCAGTTTCTTTCCATTTCCTTCATTCCACCATTTACTTCATTTTACATCATCATCGTCTCTTTTAGAATAGCCGGCATAATCGTGGGACGTAAAACTTAAAGATTTCAAAATAGCTAATAACTAATTAACATGGCTTATGGAACTCGGAGGTTCAATGCCGCATTCACAAAAGCTCTCTATTGATTTCTGTCCTTAGCCAACTGGATCCAGTTTCTACTTAGTATTCCTATTTCTGCGAGATAAATCTTAATATAATCCTCCCAACTGCGCTTAAGTCTTTTTCCAATTAGACTTCCAGTCAAAACTTCGAAAGTGTTCCTACTTCCATTGTGGTTACATGACCTGCCCAGCTGAGCCTCGCAGACTTCATGACTCTGAGTTGGGCATTAATGAATTAAAATCAATTGTAATTAATCAATCAATTGAAAGTAATTGCTATGGGAATTAATTGAAACTTACATTTAATTGCAATTGAATCTTCCTCCATGTTGACTCTGGAATTATTATTTAAATATTAATTAATCTTTTTGTGACCAGAGTATGTATTTCTTTATGGAAACTTATATTTCGTAACAGTTTCCATAACGTAACGTTATCTTCCTCAGGCGTTCATATTATGTATGTTCATATTAATGTAGGTAATAAAGACATCAGAATAATAAATCATTTATATACAGTTCTATATAATGTACTGTATATAATACATTATATATACCCATTATATAATTTTAAATGTTTAATATATCAATAAGATATTGTTATAATGTACTGTTTCATTTTAAAATGTTATATTATAACTGTATATAATCACTATTATTATCATTTTTCTGTTTCTTTTATTTTTATTATTCCTAAATATCCTTGAATTTTTATTCTCCTGTTCTTTCTAACAACCTATTTCATAATTACTGAATTTGAAGTCAATTTGCCCAATTTATTAATATTTCTTTTCTTCTCTCTTAATCCTTCTCGCTTCTTTCCATTTTCTTATTAATGTTCTATTCTCTTTTTCTAAACTTGTATCCCTTCCCAATCTATATCATGTCTTGTTTCTTTTACATGTTTATATATATCGTGTTATTTTCTGTTTTAAGTCTTGCGTCATCGTTATGTTGTTTTATTCTTTCTTTAAGCTTTTTTCCTGTTTCTCAAATATATATATATATATCATATTACATTTCTTATATTTCACTTCATACACTACTCCTTCATTTTCTTCTTTTATGTCCTTCTTCCCATTCCTCATTTTCTTAATCACTTCTAGGATTCTTATTCCAACCTTTCCTTTATGTGTTCACGCCGACTTTTCTTAATAAGTTCTTTAGTATTTCTGTCTTTTCTCCAATGTTCTCTATCCTATTTTCTCTTCTCTCTTCCTTTGTCTCTTTTCCCTAACTTTTCTTCCATCGTCTTTGATTCTTTATGTTATGATCATTTTTCTCTAGAAGATTGTGAACCTTTTCTAGGTCTTCTTTCTTTTACTCTTCTTTACTATCTATTTCTTCTATTCTCTTAGAGAGCGAGAAGCGAAAAGAATTAAGAGAAAAAGAGAAATATTAATGAATTGGACAAATAGATTTGAAATTCATGAATTATGGGATAGGTTAGAAAGAATTGTAGAATAAAAATTCAAGGGAATAAGAATAAGAATAAGAATAAGAATAAGAAGGAAAGATAGATAAAATGATAATAATTATATAATTTAAAATGAAACAGTAAATTATAACAATACAATATCTTATTGATATATTAAACATTTAAAATTATATAATGGACAACACTTAGAATAAATGATTTAATATTATGATGTTTCTATTACCTATATTAATGTGAACATACCTGTTAACGTCTGAAGAAGATAACGTTACGTTATGGAAACTGTTACGAAATATTATAATTTTTAATAAAGAACTACATACTCTAGTCAGAAAAAATATTAATTAATGTTTAAATTATGCAATTGAATGACTGAATTTAATTGCAGAAAAGTAATACAAATTCTCAATGACAATAAGTTATAGGATGGATGTACCTGAGTACAATAAGAATTTTGAATGAACTGTGACCCTTTCGCTAAGTCATTGTTCTTAGCAAACAAAAAGTTTGGCGGACCACTGACAAATAATACAACTATCAATATAAGTTCATCAAATAATTGATTTCACCACGGTAGCTAGTTTTTTTTTCTTTTTAAGACAGGATATGTGTTGAAACAACATAATCCTGTTGATGTTCCTATTTCCTAGTTTATTCGTTCATTCACCCTGTTCTTAAATACAGCCGCGGTGTTATTTTTATACTACAAAAATAATACCGGTCAACACCGGCTCTGTGTCAAACCGGTAAAATCGGGCCTGTGTTAACCACAAGGTTGAAGCAATACGTTAAAGTGGTAGTCAAACTGAAAACACATGCCTGTGTTAAAAATGAGTTCTTATAATGAATCACTTATTTTTTTTATATAATTTGAAGTAACAGCATTGAATTCAACTTATCTCAACCTTCTTCCATGAATTGCGTCACTATTCAGACGAAATATATCATTATTTTTAATAAAATATAAGATTAAGATCGATTTTTTGGTTGCTTATGCTTATTACAGAACTGTTGAATTTCAGCCCGAATAAACTTGATGAGTTCATGATATCATGTTCAAGGTAACCTTTTAACAGCACAAAGTCTTGAAGTATTGAGTGAGAAAGCAGCTTATGGGTGGATTATCCTAGCAAGAAATATACTTATTTGGTTTCTAAGGGAGTCTGGGAATATAAAAAGATGCTATTTAGAAGTTGGACTGGATAGCGGTCAGTAAACAGTTGCGCTGGATGACTACTTTTCTTTATTGAGAATAAGGGATTTTTCAAGGAAATTGCCCAAAGTTGTTCATTTGCTTGTAAACACCGGCATGGAACAAACTTCGTCTTAAGATATATTCGATTACAAAGAAAGACAGTGTAGTATCACTGGCGTAAATCCCGGGGGAATGAAAGGGACATGTCCCCTCCAATCTTTAATCCGATTTGAAATGTGTTGTTTGGGCAGAAATGTGATGATTTGTGTCCGATTGCCACAAAGGAAAGTGAGATGACATTGATGTTCTCCAGAATAAGCCTCAAATCTGCTCGCCTCCCAATGTTGAAGACAACTCTGCTCCCGTGATCCTCTACAGAATTGTTTTTCAACTTCATAAATATTTTAAACATTGCTTAAAAGAAAGATTATGAGAACGGTCTTACCCGTCCCCCCAATGCTGAAGACAGATTTGCGCCACTGTGTGTAGCATATGTGTCCGGTATAAATCAAAACATTCAACTAAACGCATTACATTTTCTCATTGAAAAGAAACACTGAGAAAGAAATTGGCTTTCTTCATCTCAGGTTATATAGGATGTCTCTTAAAAGAAATCAGATATTGTTATGAAACTTATAGATATTATATAAAAATCAGCTCTACTTTTTAATATTTAATAATTTTTCTGAGTATGTGTACAACGAATAAAGTGCGTATAGCTTCCTGTACTTAATAAATTGAAATTTCATAAGGGAAATTTCATAAGGAAAATTCTGCTGAAATGTCCCTCCATCATTGCAGTCAGTAGTACTGCTTTAGAGGCTTACTTTTTAGAAAATAAAAGCCAAATCAAGATCATAAACAATGTGAAGCTATTAACGTAAGAATAACAACATAGTCCTTCATTTTTCAGGGTTTTTAGCTTCTTTCCTTTCTTGTCAAAAAAGGAAGTATGTACAGTCGTTTCATTCCAAGCGAGGGCGTGGGGAAAGCCAAGAAATACAGTGTCAGATTGAGTTGTCTACCACACGTCATGACCCCAGACCTTTTTCTACTTCACTGCTCCTGCATCCAAGAAAAATCGTTGATCGGTCAACGAGGGTCTCAAGTTTTTCGACTTAAATGAAAGGCCATGACGCTCCTTGCTCCATGATTATCTGGTTGAAGCAGCCCTTGTGGTGGATGCAGTTGAGTCACTGCTTGTGATTCAGAGGCTGATTGTCTGGGCGGATGAGAACGAACAACTGCATTTGTTAGCAGACCGTCATTGCTCACGGAACACTCATTGGAATGCAAGTGCAAATAACGACAATCAATTCCATTACTCAACACCAGACAACAGTTTCCCAGTCTATTTAATTGTGCGGTCTTGTTCAAAACATCTCCTCACCAATCTGCAGTTAACGGGTCATATTTGTAAAACGGTGCGTTGGGAGTTTAATAGCGTATTATCCAAAATACAAACTGCATATTTTATCCAAATTATCTTCCCAATCTTACAAATATTAGTTCATCACGCATTCGTACATATTATTACTATATTTTAATTACTATTATTACTATACTTAAAATATAGTAATAATATGTAATAATGTATGATGAACTATCAATGCTATCATATTCTTAGACTAGAAATGAAATCACTGAAAAAAGCAACGTTTCTTCCAAAAATAATAACTGTGTAACAGTTTCGCCAACTAACTGCACATATCGTCACTGCGTCTCGAAGAACCGCTATG
This sequence comes from Thermobia domestica, assembly GCF_964235325.1. Lineage (NCBI taxonomy): Eukaryota > Metazoa > Arthropoda > Insecta > Zygentoma > Lepismatidae > Thermobia > Thermobia domestica. Next base: position 296,208,962 of record NC_137461.1, on the reverse strand, counting down.
TGACGTTTTTGTCGAAAATGATTTATGTCATGCATATAAACCTGAAAGCTGTCAGGCAGTCTCCCTTATAATGTGATAAGTGAATATTCAATTGTTTCGCCATAGCAATGAAAAAAAAAAATAATAGATTGCAATTAAAGGCTTCAAGTTCTCATCACGTACCTATTGGCCCTCTATGTGCTTATGAAGTGGCAAAAGGTAAATCGACATGTGCCACGTAAACTTAAAAATAATAATATAATATTGTTGAAGCAAGCTACAACAATGTCCAGTGCATAATATATACAGAATCAATTTTATTATATTTTTCAAATATTTCCGTGCATATTTGGCAAAATTTTAAGTTTGGATTTTTTTTTTTGCGTCTCCTGAAAAGTTGTGGTTTTAACGTATCGTTTTAACATAGCGTTTCTTCGAGGCGCAGCGACGATATTGGCTTTACCACACGGTGTCTACTGTTGACAGTATGAGATGAAGCCAACACTGGCGTCTCTGGCATGTAAAATTTGGAAGTGGGAGGCATCAAAGAAAGCGATTTAAACGGTACTATGTAGCCCAACCTGTTTATTATGTTCGATTGCACTTGTTGCCTTTCTGCTTACCTTCACGGACCCCCTAAGGTATATCAAGAACTCTGTTATAATCGTTTAACAGCCTGAATATTATATTCCAAATGAATATAATTATTATTATTTATACTATATTATAAATAAATTAGAATAAACTGTCATTAGTAAATACATTAAATTAGAATAAAATGTTAAATATGTTGTATTTCAAAATATTGGAGGAGCGCGTCCCCCTCGCCCCCCTCTCAAGAGACGCCCGTGGAAGCCAATATGTTCAGTTAATTGGCGAAACTGTTCCACAAATACTATTTTTTTTTTTTAAAAAAAAAAAAGAAAACTGTTTCTTCAGTGATGTGATTTCTAGTTTAAGTTATTTAAGATAGGAAAGCTTGTATGAAGCAGATAGTTATTTTTGATATCCTGCAAAAAGACTTTAATTTGGATTTAGTATGTGAAAGGTCCTTCTTCCTGAAAAACACATGCAATCTCTTGAACCAACTTGGTGGCTAACCTCAGGAAGTAAGATGTCTAAGGAGTAGGTCTAGAATGGAAACGGTGAAAGAGAAAACTTCTACAAGATGAGAACAGGAAGATGTTTGAGTAAAATCATAGCAAATTGATTACTATAATAATAAACAGATTTCTGTCAGCTTTGTCAAAAGAAAATTCTTTGCATTTCACTCCCTTATGAATCCCTTCGTCTTCTCCCCTTTAATTGAATCCAAGTATTGCAATGTTTCCCTTTCCTTTTCCTTTCACCATAAATCCATTACAACTTCTGCTCAAACATATCTCATCCTCTTTTTTAATTATCTCAAGTATTGATTTTAACTCCCCTACTTTTTAGATGCAAAAAAGCTTTTTTTTCTGAGTGCAAAATTTTCCACATAAAGAGCCGGATTTATTAGAAAATATTGACTTTTTATGAAGTTCGTATTTTGTGCCAGTACCTTCAACTTCTAATAGTAAAAAGGGGTCTGGGATATTGTTTATATGGAACAAACCATATGAAGTCCAAAACAAAGAAGGTAAATCTCCACACACTTTACAGACTTCAACACACACTGGAGTCATGTAACCGTCACCACATTCCGACCACCTTCTACTTCTAAGCTTCCCTAGGAACCCATTTTACAGAAACTGGCTGAACCCCTGAACTGCATTGGAACAAAGAGAGCACAAGAAGAAATTCCTCCTAAGTCTTGGTGTCGAACCTGTGAGCTCGGTTGATAGGAGGGAGGAAAGTGGTTCAGTGATAGAGCGCTTATCTCAGATGCCTGGATCCCCTGGTTCGATACTCGGTCATGCAAATTTGCGGTGACAACATTCTGTCCGTGGGTTTTGTTGGGTACTTCCGTTTCCTACCACCAATTGTTCTATCATTATTAATTTGTTTTAAGAGTGTCATTACGGTATAATCAGAGTTCGATTTATCATTTTAAATGTAAAATTATTCATGAGCACAGCCTGTGGACAACACTGATGTTTACCTAACAATAGAAAAATGAAATGAACTAAAATCTTTCAGTTTAACGTCCCACAATTTGCCATTTAGGCTAAGGAGATGCTCGATTAAAAATCTAACTATGAGGAACCTAATATGAAACACTATTTTAAAATAATCCACTGTCACGCGAACGAAAGCATTGTCTTTTCATTGAAAGGACAAAATTTTTCCGGATACTGTAAGCTTATGTACAGTAGGGTGATTCTGTTTAAAAAGTAAGTAGTTCAGGATATCAAGAGAACAAACATCTTATGTATAAATGTAACCAAGAAAGTTATGTCGCTTTTTCACCCACCAACTTCGAATATCAATATGTCACCTAAGACGTAACTGGAAGATCAAAAATATTCCCCATCAGCATCTACGACCTTCCCTTCTGCCAATGTTCTGGAAGATCATGGATTCCATCGAGGTACAACTTGGTGGGCCGTGAATCGAAGAAGGTATCAAGTGAATCTTGCACCTCTATTAGGGATTTAAACTAGTGTCATCTAAGGTGACTGTCCAAGGAATGGAACAAGTGGTAATCGAACGGTGCAATGTACGAGGAGTATAGTGGATGCAATAGTGTTAACCATCGAAGGTGTAGAATGGTGTCCCGGGTCATCCAACCCACGTGGGACTTAGTGTTCTTCTGTAACAGGAGGACCCCTTTGCGATTCAGAGTTGTGTTGGATCCAGAGTTTTGAGTTCTTCTTGAACACGGCTCAACTGCTGACAGTACACAGTAGCATTGATGCTCTGACCTGCTAGTAGTAGTTCCTGATTCACGATGCTGCGAGCAGTAGACCAAATACACAAGAGGACCTTCTTCTGGTGCAGTGCTGGCTTCGGCTGTTTTGGAACCGGTTCATGGGATGCTAACTAATGGTGACGGCTCCGTGGAGCTTCGTACAGGACTTACTTCTCATCATATGTCAACACACAGGTGTCTGCTCGCGTTGCCTTCTGGCCCGGAATCAAATCATATGGTACTCAGCGACTCAACTTATAGTGTTTTCCAAGTTGATGACGGTGCTGCCGAAGGTTTTCTCCACTCACACTGAATTGTAGTCCCAGTTCCTCACATGTCTGCCCACTGTTCGCCTCAATAACTGCCTAAAAACCTTCATTTCGAGCATGTGTTGTTCTTCCGACACGTGGCGCGTCTTCGAGTGTTTCGTCACCATTCTTAAACTTGTTAAACCACCGCTGCACTGTCCGCGTACTCACAATACCCTCACCAAAGTGGACATATCTCCCCATATCTTTCACCCCACTGAAGTTCGTTGTACTCCAGTCTGAACTCGTACAGCGTACACGCCCTTATGACGCTCTGTGGAGGTCGCATGTTCACTCTATCATTACGGAAGTTCATGGTGTAACCGAATTGCCACAACCAGGCAGTATGTTGGATATACCCACACCAACTACTGACCTTCGTCTTACCTCCATTCGCATTCAACTCACGGTGTGATGGCCCATGGAACACAGACCTTCATAAAAAGCAACAGACCTTTCTTGGCTACCTTTATATTTCAAATGGAAGTCAGTCCCGGAACTCATTATATTTTGGGAGGGATTACGTCTCTTATACTACATTTTTGGAGGAGAAGGATGGTAAATTTGGGAAATTGCGGCCAACCTTTGGAGGAATGGGGACTGCTGTTAATCATCAACAGGGCCGGGTCCAGGATTTTCTGACCGAGAATGCACCAATATCTACCAGTACATTTGAATTTATTTTTTTTTACTAACGCCTTTAGCCGTGTGCAGTCTGAATGATGAATTGCCTAGAAAATACTAACTATCTGCTCTTTTGTGAACTCTTTTCCTTGAACTTTCAGAAACTTGACTTAAACTAATGATTTTGCAAATCTTTGCTTTCTTTTAAGCCCAAACAGAAACACGACAGCAGAAATTTTCGGAAAGTGTTGCTATTTTCACTGCTAGCTTCTGACTTTAGGTAGTGTATATTTCCAACGAAGAGGAAGTGCACGTGCACCTTTGCACCCCCCCCCCCTAAATCCGGTCCTGATCATCAATGTCTATATTTAGAACTTAAAGATAACTATATTAACTACTTTCAGAAAAGCACTCCAAAACAGAAAATAATTCACCTATCGTAATAATGTAACTACTTATTTCTCTTCATTTTTTTTTATAATTTTAAAACTAACTAACATATATATTCTAACATTATATCTACGTACTTAATTTTTTAAAAGTTTTATTACTACTATCTGTAATAAATGAAGTGTTTGTCAGTCAAATAAAGTAATGCCTTATAAAATTACAATTGAGACTATCAGGTCGTTTAAAGATACCGATCTTTTGGGCATGAAATAGCATTTAAGTAAAATTTGAGGGTGCAGCGGGTCAAGCTTAACGTAATTTTACATCTAAGAGTAAAGCTATTAGATTGGCAAAAGGTGTTGAAGTTATTATAATCAAACATAAGATGAGTAAAATTTCCACAAAACTGACCAACATTTTACAATTTTGTTTCTATAAAGACTCGAATGCTGCTCAGATTCATCAGGAATTTGTGCTTTTTGTGAGCAAAATTCATTGTCAATAGCGAGATCCAAAATTTGGTTTAGTCATTTCTATTCTGGAAATTTCAATGTCTAAAATGTTCTTTGCAATGAGCCAATCACAGCAAAAGTGGATGATATTCTGACAAACGTCGAGCAGGATTAGCATTTAAATATCCATGACATCACCAAGAACCTAAACAGTCTTTAATCATTTGAAGAAAAGTTGGCTTAAAAAACATCAACAACGAAGAACTCGTTAACAGATAAGGCACCATATACCGCGATAATAACTTCAGACCCCATACATCTTTAACCCCTTCAGTGTGGGTGGCGAGTTAATTCGTGTATTTAAAACGCACCTGCTGTGCGGATGGCGTATATATACGCTTTCATTTTGCTTTGGCTATTTTGTATTGCGTATGGCGAATATACTTGCCCATAGTATGAGTAATGTTATTCCCGACATTATTTAGCGAGTTTGCGCTCACCTAGGAACCCCAAGAGACCACATAGAAAAATTGGGCTTGATCTTTTGAGGCATTCCCAAATTTTGTGTAACCTAACCATATGATGATGATGATGATGGTGGTGGTGATAACCATAAATACGACAATGACAAGTTATAGTAGCTAATTAGAAGCAACAAAGATCATAATGCCGAAAATTTCATTGTGATTGCTTGAGAGGTTCAAAAGTTATTAAAAGGTAAAGAATTCCAGTTCTCAAAAAAACTACACTTTTTACAGCGGTTCGCATCTGAAAATTACGCACTGAAGGGGTTAACGACCTGCCAGAAATTGACAGAACTTGGCTGGATGGTTTTAATGCATCTGACGCATGTTTATTTGCCACATAGTTTCAACCATCTGTATTTTTTTTTTTTTTTTTTTTTTAGGCTCAGGCCCGTCTTTCAGAACCGGTATCTGAAAATTAAAACCGGCACGGGTTATCATCATTGCCTTTTATTTCTTTAATTTATTTTGTTTTGCATTTTGAAATAGGTGAAAGGGGATTTGAATTGGGGAGGGAAAGGAAACCACAAACAAGAAACAAGAGACGAGAAAACGAAACAAAAACGAAACAAAACAAAGAATGAACAAAGAATAAACTATGCAAAACTCAACTATTGACTGTTGTAATTTCCAAAGTGCTATAACCATTGAGCTTGACCCTAACATATTCTAATATTAAACTATGCAATACGCAACTATCTACTAATACTATTTCCAGGGTATTTGACCATTGATCTTGATACTAACATGTTCTGATACTAAATTGTTTGCTAATCAAATCAAGATTATCTAAACTCTTTCTGATCAGCGTTGTCATTTCCTACCTCTGTTTGGTATTTTTATTTATTTGATTTTGATCTTGTTAGTATTTGGTTAATTACTTCTAACTGTTTAGCTACTTCTATTTTTGGTATATTTATGTCTGTACGTAATATTAGTATTATTATTATTATTACCATTCTTCTTCTTATTATTATTATTATTATTATTGGAGTTATTTAAACTTTGTTTCTTTACTTAGCTTGGTTGAGTCCATATTTATTAACTATGATTATTATGTTTTATTTTTTTAAATATGCTTTATTTATTTATTCTATTTCTTTTTAATTTAATTTAATTTACTTTATTTTTGAATTTAATGTTTATTTAGTGTTTATTTTTTACTATATTATTTCATTTACTTTGATGGACTTCTTCTATCTTCAGGTTTTCCCTGTATGAGCTTGGTTTTCACCTGCTATTTCAAGTTTCTCTCCTGTGATCATATTTAATTCTTTCACTAATTATACACTGGTTTTTCCCTGTATATTTTGCCCGTTTCACACACTAAAAACACTAAGAACACTAAGTTGACACATAAACCGCATTCACCAAAACACACTAAGCCACACTAGTCTTCACTAATCCATACCGCATTCCTCTTAATAGTCCCTTGAGCCTTCGTTTATTGAATGTTCTCGTGGTTGCAATAGATTTCCTCCCAATAACACAGGTTTGAGGTCCAGGGCCCACTCAGAGTACTTAGTGTGGATCCTGGTCCGAGGTATCCTTCCACCTGTGCCGATATAGGGATCAATCTCCATTAACATACCGTTATTGAGTCATTCACGAAGTAAACTTGTCTCCTATGGGGACATAGTCACAGCCAACACGCACACGGGCACACAGATGGACCCGCCACCCGAAGGAAAGACACTTCCAAAAACACACTCTAGTGCGTCCGGAGTTCCGTTCCAAGTCACCTATGCCTGGAGACGCACTAGCACAACCACACTCGTCCTCCCCGGCAGATACGGAGTTCCAGTATCTTCCACGAGACGTTCTGAGGTCTCCGGTCCTGAGGAGAAACTGGATTCCATTCATCCTTCCACATTCATTCTGCTCTTGTTTTTCTTATGTGTTTTTCTCTATAGAATTGTTCTTTTTTTAGTTTCGAGTAAAGGGCTGTTATTTTCTTCAGGATATTGTAATCTTTCTCGCTTCTCATTATATCAGCTATCGTCTTCTGTCTTATGTCCCCTCTTTCCTTAAATAACTCTTCGAGAAAGGGGCACCAGAGTATATGATGCTCTGGTGTCCCCGTTTCACCACATTCGCAAATTGAATTGTCTTTGACCTGTATTTTTTGTAGGTAGGTTTCATATGGACCATGTCCCGTTAGAAAATGAATGAGTCCTGGGGCTGGGTCAAGAAACTTTATTTGTTCTCTGATTTCTACCGTTGGTATAATATTTCTAAGTCTTTGTGACTTAGCAGAGTGCGTCCATTCAATATTCCACATTTTTTTTATTCTTTCTTCAATCTCTTGGGCGCTTTCAAAAACATCACCCAACAGTGCCCTTACCTCTTCTCTATTATTCCTTTTCATCCAATAATTTGCCGCTCTCTGTACTGCTATTAAGTTCAAAGGCTTGACATCAAGTAACAAACACAGGGCATTGTTGGGGGTGGTGCTATATGCACCACTTAATCTCATCAGAAGGTTTCTTTGTGGTCTGATAAAGTTTTCTTTTATTCTCTTGTTTTGAAGCAGTCTTTGCACCCATATGCTAGATCCGTAAGTCATTGTAGCACATAGCAGGGTTTCGTGATACAATTTTAATATTTTGTTAGGCAATTTATATTTATTTTTACCTAGGGTTATCAATTTATTTGTCACCTTATTTCCTCTCGTAACGGTTTCTTGAATGTGTTTACCATAGTTCAGGTTTTCATCGATTGTTACCCCTAGGTATCTAAATTCTTTAACTCTGTCTATTTTATGATTGCCTAGTTTTATTTGTGGGCCTCTATTCAATTTTCTACCGAAAAGCATGTATTTTGTTTTTTTGACTGATAATTTTAGTTTATTTTCTTGACACCAATTGTTTAGGTCTTCAACTATTGCATTTGTTTTCATTTCTATTTCTCTTCTTGAATTGGCTGATAATATTATCGCAATATCATCTGCAAAGGCTATTATTTTGTCTATTAGATTGTTAGCATTTAATTTTTCTAGGCAGGGTTGTATCAAAATGTCCCACATTAAGGGTCCTAATATTGAGCCCTGTGGGCAGCCTTTTTCATTACGAATTTGCAACTCCTCTTGCTCCATTTGTACTGAGATCCATCTGTTCCGAAAATAGTGTTTAATGATATTTATCAAATAGGTTGGCATTTCTAGTTTAACTAATTTATTGACCAATGATGGGACCCATAGGTTGTCGAATGCTCCCTCTATGTCTACGTAGAGCGACAGGACATATTTACTTTCTGAATTACTCATTCGAATTTGTTCTATGTACTTATTCAGAGCGTCTTCTGTTGATCTGCCCGCTCTGAAGCCAAACTGTAGCGTATCTTCACTCATATTCCTATGTTTGTTAATCCTATTTGCTATAATCTTTTCGTATATTTTACTTATGTTTTTTAGCAGGCAAATTGGGCGATATGAGCTTACATCAGTTGGGTCCCTGTCTTCGTTTTTTAGCAGGATTATTAATTTTGACATTTTCCATGAGTCCGGAAATTCTTGCCGTTGTAGTAGTACATTGCAAAGTCTTGTCAGGTACGGGGTCCATATTTCTCTATTTTTCGTGAAGACTTCATTTGGTATTTCATCCAATCCTGGTGATTTTCCTGTTTTTAGTTTCCTAATGATGTTTTCGATTTCTTCATTTGTTGCCATGTCTCCCTTATTTACCGGTTCTACTTGTGTCGGCTCTTCGAATTTTCTTCTTATTCGTTTCTGATCTTCTGTTTCATCTTCCATTATATCCTTCGGGAAAAACTTTCGTGTTAAATTTTAAATGGTTTCCTTTCTAGTTACTGTATAAGATCCGTCATTTTTTGTTAACGTGCAAAGTGTTAAGGGGTTTATTTTCTTCATTATTAATTTGTATGGAAATCCCCACTGATCAAGCTGTATGTTTTTGGTTAGGAATAGTTCCCAGCTTCTTTTCTTTGCTTCTATGATTTCTGTTTCATACTCTTCTTTGGCATTCCTATAAGCTAAGAGTCTTCTTTCTTTCAAATTTGGAATTGCTGTGGCTTGGTAACTTTTTCTTTTTGCTCGCACGATTTTTCTTAATCTTTCCAGTTTAGGTGACCAAAAATCGCCATATCCTACTCTCTGCGTGGTTTTAGGAGTGGATGCCTCTATTGCCAATTTAGTAGCCTGTTCAATTTTTTGTACTAATTCGTCACTGCTTTTGTCTATGTCCAATTGTGGTAAGGTAAGCTTCTTTTTAAAATTTTCCCAATTTATCTTTTTAATGTTTAACCTTTCTTTATTCTTACTTGGTGTATTTAATTCCATGTTAAATGTTATTATTTCGTGATCGCTTGTTGTTTCTCGATCCCATGTATGCCAATTTGTAATGTTATCAACTAAATTTGGTGTACAGAGTGTTATATCAATATAAGATTCTCCTCGGGAGCCCACAAACGTTGGTTTGTTTCCAGTATTTACGATTACTAATCCATTCTGGGCTATGAAATCTTCCATAATTTCTCCTCTTGTATCTGTAGAGGGTGATCCCCAAGCAGTACTCTTAGCATTCGAGTCTAGAACAAACAATATTTTCTTTTCAGGATTCTGCCAAATGATTTGTTGAAGTTTACCTATAAATATTTCAATGTCTTTGCTATACTGGAAATATGAATTGACTATCCAAAAGGCGTCTGTTCCTTTCGTTATTTCTATACAGATTATCCAATTGTCACAATATTGTGAAAGTTTTAAAGCTTCAATGTTCCTGTTCATTATTACTGTGGCTGCTTGGGGTTCTTCACCTCCGTATATGATTTTACTTGTTACAGGAAAAGTTGTTAACTTGTTGTTATGCAGATATGGCTCCTGTATGGCTAAGATATCTATGTTGTTTGTTTCTGTAAATCTTCGTAACTCCATTGGTGCTATTTTCGATTTGTGCGAATTGTTTTGTGCTATTCTAATTGTTGTTAACGTGTTATGCATATTTGGTATAAACATAGGCATCCATCCCCGTTTTACTGTAGTCGAAACAAATCCTACCATGCGCATTTACCAGTTGTTTATAGACATTCTCTAGATCCCAGTGGATGCCTCTTCTTTCGTATACCTCATCTATTAGATCTAGCAACTCCCATCCATTAGCTGGCAGATCAAACGTTCTTAGTTCCAATCTATCTATTTCTTCTAAGACCGGATATGTAATCGTTCTTCCTTTTTCGTGGATGTCTCTTACTAGTTGTCTAAATGCTACGTTCAGTATGTTTTTATCTTCAAGTTTGGCTAATCTGTATAGATGGTTCATATTGGGGTACAACATTTTGGGCTCATTAAATATTGTTTTCTCTTCTTCTTCAGTAGAGGTTATCGTGTTGTCTTGTATCCTTTTCTCTTTTTGGTGGAAACAGATATTTCTGTTCTCCCGGTGTGAATGAGATTAATGTTTTCTTCTTTGTATCTCCTTTCTCAGTTGGTGTGATGTCTGTATTCTTTATTCTATTTTCAGGTTCCATTTCCATGTTAGTCATCCTAATTGACCCTTTTAATTCTTTTTCTTCTTTTATGTCGGTTTGAATATATTTGTCCTTGGTTGAAATAGTTTGTTTTCTCTTTCTGTTTAAAAAATCTTCTAATCTTCGTTTATCCCTTTTTTCTTACTGGGCGGTTTGTTGCGTTTCTTATTTTTTAGTTGTGCTCTTTTATCCATAATTTATCTTGCTTATTATCCGTTCTCGTGCCATCCTGTACGATACACATTCTTCTGTGTTGGGTGTTTGACATTCCTTATGTCTCAACCTGCACGGTACGCATATGTTTTTATTCCTATCTTCACACTCGTCGCTATTGTGTCTTTTTGAGCCACAGTATCTGCACACTTTTCCATCCTTAGCATCACAGTGCTTCATTACATGGCCAAAATCCTGACAAACGTAGCACTGGTACTACGATGAAATCTTTGACTTTGTGTGACTCGTAGTCCACGTATACTCTATCTTTGCTTATTAATACCTTCCTTATACCTGGCGTTACTTCAATCACCAGATGGCATTTCTTTTGTCCTTTCTTGCCTGCTCTAAATCTGGCTTTGATCTTCTTTGAGTCTTCCATTTCTTCCTCTTCAAAATTCTGTTCTATTATGGCAGCTACAATTTCCTCGTCTTTGACATCTGATGGTATGACGTAGACTATCATTAAAGGGTTTCGCCTCCTAGTTTCTTCGACTCTAAAATCCTTCTTTATTTGTTCTTTGGAGACAATTTTATTCAAATCTTCCTTGGTAGCTGTTTCCAGGAATACCAGGTCTTTTGTTGTTCTCATTCCTGTGATTTTTAGTTTCTCTTTCCTAGGATCTATTGTCTCTGCCAGTCTTCTTACTGTTTGTTTTGTAGTCTCTCCCTCGTTTGGTCTAATTATCAACGCAGGTTTTGTTCTTGCCGTGACTTTCATTATTTTCTTCTCTGTATTATGAGGAATATATTGTCCCACGAGTATTCGGCACATTCTTGTCGAATGTCCTAAATACTCAGATGTCAGAGAAAGCCACGGACTGCCGGCTGCCGCTTACACTTGACCGTGGATTGGGTAGTGATGTCGATATTTCCATGAGTGCCCTTTGTTTTATACGCGCTTGTAACATTGTTCACGTTCTCTGAGACATTTAAATCTTTTACTATTATTTACTATTTTTGCTACACTTTTGTCTTCTATTTAACTAAGGATGGACAAAACCGTTTTTAAAAATAAAAACCGGAAACCGGTTTCTAGAAAAACCAAAACCCGAAAAATCGATATTTCGGTTTTCTCCAAAGCCGGTTTCGGTTTTTTCTAAAAACCGAAAAACTTTTTTTGTGGCCACCACTAATTTTAACTTCTTGTTTCTTTACTAATTATTTTTATATGTTTTTTCTCTATTGTTACTGGTAGTAGTATTTATTGTTATTTGTTTATTATTTATTGTAATTGTTCAACATTATAATTTGTTGTCATTGTTCAATCTTTACTATTTATTGTTATTGGATCAATAGATCCAATATATTTCAATCAAAAATTTTCTTGTAGGCATTATATCTGGAAAACTACATATAGTATAGCCAAACATAAACTATCACTTAACTCAGTATGATGTGCTTATCCCGAAGAAAATATGAAAACTCAATTTAGGAGCCGTTCAAAAATTTTGTGGCCCCTGGTCCAAAAACTAATTATTGGCCAAGATCACAATCTTTTGATTCATTTTTTATTATTCCTAAAATTCTTGTTTATTTTGCAGCAGTTTTCCTTAATCTTTCGGCGTGTTCATTTATAACGTGTATCTACGACAGTCCGTGTTTCGAGCTCTCGTGTTGATCGGGACAGGGACATATAGCCTCGATGCTGACGTTCCCATTAAACTTTACTGAATCAAATCAAACTTATATAAAATACATGTTTCGCGTCTTCATTACAAACCGATTGTATAACACGAGCTTCTTGTATAAAATCAATGGTACATGTGTGCGTTACAAATTCGAAGACTCATAAAAATCAGCAGTGCATTAGAATTAATGACACAATACATTTCAAAAATACATTTTAAAACAGAAATTCCTATTCTGAGGCCCAGAAGCATCTGTGGAAATTTCATAGTCTACTAGCTGAACCAGCGCTCTCTACACAGCACATCATTCACATATGAACATGAATCTCCTTGTCATTCCTCACACCTGTACATGTCTCTTTACAGACACAAGTGAAAGATGTCGTGAGAGAAATCGGCAAGAAGTACGGCAAAGCGGAGATTTTTCGATTATTTTTTTTTCAATATGTCGCACCTTTTGCGAGATTTGAGCCTACTTCCGGTTGAAGTTTCTAATTCATGTATGATCAGTGTTATGTTTCGTTTTGCATGCAGTAGGTCGTATGTAATAAGCAAATAAACAATTAATTAGAATGTTAGTCATATATGGTGTTCATTGGGCAAAACACTTCAAACAATAAAGATTCATTTTAGATTGAAAAAATGGTTATTATTCGTTTTTCATTATCATTAGGCCATGAAACAAACGCCTGAGAGATATAAATCCCTATATACAAACATATTGTGTTGGGATGCATACCTCGTAGGATATGATGCTTTACACATTTTTTAAAAATTTCAAAACTTCCAGTGTACCACTAAAAATGTAATAAAGAAATAACGGCCATCTTTTTAAATACTCAATAAGAACTAAGCAATCTACACAAAATTTGCAATCGATCATTGAAAACGGTATGTTTTTAGAGCCTATGGTTACCGAGAAATCACTGTCAAAATGATTGACCACAAACATATAAACTTTTCTAGCATTTTAATATATAGATAATTATGCTAAATGGTAATCCGCTTTATTAAGTAATAGTGTAGGAATTCGTATATAATTCATCTGAAGGTTTGCCAATGTGATGATGATCACTGCTCATTTAATAACTAAGCTATGAATATATGATGCATCAAATGGAAAATTAAGAATTCAAAATTAGTTTTAGTAAACAGAAAATCTGAGACTATGTACATATATGATCTGGTGTTGTTTCCTTGGTTACGCTCATTATTAATAGAAAAATAATCGCCTGCTGTCAAAAGCCTAATAAAAATGCCAGGCCGCAAGATTAATGGGTTGTGTCCCGCGGCTGTGAAAAGAAAGCATTGGAGAATGATTAATGTTTCTGAGCGTTGCAGATAAAACAGACGCTATCTTCAGCATTCCCTCGTCTCAGAACCTGTTTTGACAACTGCAAAATGCATTCTTATCAACGCGGAAATGGTTAGAATAAATTTGCCATTTCGTTGTAAAAGATGCGACACGGGGAGAGAAACTCGCAGATAAATTACTTGAGATTAAAAACGACGGAGGGAGACATTTCTTACAGAGATATTCGAAGGTGGTACCTACTAACGACAAACCATATGCTTTATCTATTAGACATCATTATGATCAGGAGATATAAGGCTTTTAATATTAATGGATCGAGAAGCGAGATGTGTAAATCAATTTCTGCATCTCGTTAACAGTTCTTTAAACCTCTAATCCTACCGACATATTTCACTGCTGTCTCATTGAATCTCGTTTTCTTATTGTTTTTGAATGGTTAACTGTAGTTTCCTTATGAGCACCGAGGCTATATAAGAAGTGGACCTATTGTTCAAGGTTCAAATTTCAAAGGTCTCTCACTGGGATCGAACCAGAAATCTTGAATATCAATGGGGCACGCACTAGCTACTAGAACAGCAGGGAGGGCACCTTGATTTCTTCTATTGACCCGTGTAATCTTTTATATATAACTGGAAAGACTGTAAAACTGAAGAGTTCTCTGGGGGTTAACTGTCATCATCTTTAGGATGTGATATCTGGGTTTAATTCCCCGCAAGGGGTAATGTAGTTCATGGATAGCTTTACATATTCTTAACTCTTTCAAATTCTTTATCTGAGACCCAAATACTTCAAAACTATTATGCACTAGCGTCAATTACCCATTTCGTTGCGTTAAAAGAAGAAAAATTAGTAATATGTTCCGTTAGTCAGTTATTTTTACTATTAATGAAGCGCCCTCTGATGAAGCGATCATTTTAATATATCTCCCCCTCCCCAAGTTGCGGGACTGAATCTGGATTTAAACGGCACCGGAAGAATCACTGCTCATCTCAGCGAACCTTAAAACTATATATTCGGTACTAATATATATCAAGTCACAAACATAGTCACATTCATCTCTATTTATATTCATTTTCGATCAGATTACTAATAATTACATTATATAGTTTTAGAAGAGAAAAACATAAATCTAAACTCATTGTTGACTTCATTACGTACTTTAAGTTACATACAACAATCAAAGTGTTTGTAGTAAGCTTCACTGTACTCACAACTACGCACTGTAATATTCTTGTCACCTGCACACCTTGTTTTTCCTTGGTTTCTTGCAATCACAATAGCGCAAATACAATTCATTATCACTTGTTTACATTAAAAGATATGGTATGCCCGAGAAACAGTATATATACGTTAGAATATGTATTGGATAGGTTCCAACAAGGAGGAAAGAGAACATTCTCAAGTAATAGAATCGTGTCGGACTCTCCCAACATCAGAGTGAAACATGGAAAGCCCTATATCGAATAAGATCCGACATACTATCGGAAAGGGTTAAACTAAAGTTCATTGGCAGATTTGGGGTTTAACGCCCCTTTTCAGCACTGAGGCCATGTCAGACATGGACCTACTACTTAACGTGGAATCCAAACCAATGTGCTGCCAATGAGAATTGGAACAAACAAACTTATAATACAAGTATTACCTATGGTTGCCTTGGGACAGGAGTTGATGCAGCATCGTATAACAACATTTTCTACCTGATCCTTAAAATATTGTTGAGCAATATGTCGTTTATTCCAAATATTTCAAATATTTAATGTGGAACAATTTAAAACAGTATAACTTAGTCTTTATCAGAACAATCAACAAGTAAATCGTCGTCATGGATACCAAAAACATTCCATTACCTATATTACAAAAAATATTACATTCTTTTTCTTCTTCTATCGGAATAGCAGGCTAGAGCATAGAAAAATCAAGTATCGCCCAAGAAAAATTACAAGCTTATTACAAGAAAATGATACAACGAAATGCCCACATTTCGTTGTAATCGTCTGGAAATGGAATCGTGAAAGGAAAGAAAGGATGACAAGAGACAACGATATAAAAGATGAAATAGAGAAAAATGAAATCTTTTAGATTAATATCCAACGAATATCCTTTTTAGGCTAAGGAAGACAATGATTCAGGGAAGTGAACGATTATGGAATTAGCAAGTGGGAAGAAACGGGAATTGAGTTAAATTTGAGTTTAACGTCTCTTTTAGCAGCGTTACTATATGAGACGGGACCTACTGATTAGCGTGGAATCCGAACCACATGAGCTCCAGCCGAGAACCAAACCCGAGTCTCCCATGTCAAAGGCGTGTACGCTAACTGCTTAGCCACAAAGGAACCCCGAAAGAAACGGGAGTATCCAAGTAAACGCACAAACACTATGTTATCCACCACAAACTTACTTGGCAGGGGAACGAACCAGAGATCCCATGCACTAGAGGTAAACACACTTCCATTAAGCCATCCTACCCCCTTCAAGATGAAGTAGAGGACTTACAACAAAAGCACATGCATTTTCCGAGACGAGAAATTCCTTTCACACCTTTTCGAGACAAGACTCACTAAATTCTTACAGAAAACTAGCCTCTTGTTCTAATTCTAGTTTCTCCCTTCCTTAAGTTCCCTTTAAAGAATATATTTCAGAGCATCATTATCATTCAAGCAGTACCTGAAAGACAAATATATGTTTCTCCCACCATAAATTTAAATTTAACATATTAAGTAATCAATATTATTTGCATGGATATACATTTTTAATAAGAGTTTCTTTATGCATGAGTTCCATGCCGTACACCTGCTGATAGGCATAAGTCCTTTCATACAAAAAAGCCGACGAATATGCATATTCTATGTTCTCTTTTATAACGCATATCTCATCTCATCTCTCCACGAATTGTTTTATTTTTAAGGCTTGGTTAAGAAGAAAAGAACTTCCTTGTTGTCAGAAGAATACTTAGGTATATTCACACGTCTGCTTCTTTCATTATTGCAAAAATAAATTATAAATTTCATGTTAGTTATTTTCTTCGTTTTTCGTTAGATTTGCACGCTTTCTTAGGTTCTGTCTTTTCACACGTTTCAAATGAAAGCATTTGAAATAAATTTAAGCCCCCCCCCCAAAAAAAAAAAATCATTTAAACGTCTTGTAAACATATTTGTATTCAGAAAGCGTAACGAATATCAATCTTCCGGAAGTTTTTTTTTTTAAGGAGGGTTTGAAGCGAGTGTAAGTAGAGTCCTACAATTTAGTTCAGTATGAATTAGTCTCTCAATTGTCTTGTCTTACTCCCTTATGGAACACCAAGGTTATGAATAAAAAGACCTACTATTAACAATAGCTACTCAATTTGATTTCAAACTCAATTTAGTTTAACAGGCCGATGCAGTAGACCTGTCACGGTGAATGAACATCAAAAACTTTTTTCTATCTCTTAAGCTGGATCGGTAGTCACCTTTAGGGTGAAACTTTCTCACTAGATGGCAGAGCACATCGCGATACATGCGATGTTGCCACATGAGTTACGAATAGAAAAGTGTTTAGACACGGCCGCATTTTATACATGATTTACTACGAAGAGAAATGAGAGCTTTTATTTCCATTTTACTCAATATTGCCTGCTTTAAAATATGAATTAGTTATATTCTTTGATCAAAAGTTATTTTTTAACTCATGAAACGTTATGCGTATATCTCAAACTAGAGTCTTTACGGTGCATATTAAGAATGCCTATACAAATACAAAATCATTACATAAATTCATCTTCTGGAAAAAACAGACTCTCTCAGTACGCTCAAAAATTGTGTTTTATAAGCAAAGTTGTAATCCTTGGTGTAAAACTTATCTCTAGTTTAGGGATTTAATATATCATGGCTAAAATTCCATTGGTTTCTGGTCAAAGGGCAACTCAATTTGCATTTAGAGGAAAATTATATCATTTCTATGGTAATAGTTTCTTAGAAAACGGCAATTAAACGTTATACATTTATTTATAATTAGATGCCTCTACGGTGCTGATTAAGGATACGTGTACAAATACAAAATCATTATCTAGGTAGGTAGGACAAAACAGATTCTTAGTAGATTCAAAAATGATATTTTATAGGCGAATTTGCAATCCTTGGAGCAGCTTTACTTTAGGGGCTTAAATATCATAGCTAACATTCCAGTTGAATGTCTTAGTGTAACTTTACTTTATGGGGCGTTTACACTTGGTCGATTTAGTCGCACCACTAAATCGATTTAGTCGCACGACTAAATCGACTCGCTGCATTTGCCACTAAATCGAAGCAACTAGGCCGAATCAGATCGATGGATGTGTTCAATTATTTCAACCACAGAAAATAGAACGTCTTTCAATTGAGTTGCCAGTCGATTAGTCGCCTTCGATCAACAAGCGATTAAGTTGAAGTCCCGTTTACACGGTCGATTAAGTTGAAAGTGACGTCAATTCAACTGAATCGAACGCAAATCGACTAAGTGTAAACGCCCCATTAGATGGCATAATCATCAGGCCCGTATCCCGGGGGGTCTAGGCGGGCAGAGCCCCCTTAAATTTTGGCTGTCCCCCTAAAATATTCACGGTAGGCTTGCAAATGAACTATAATATGGTGATGAACTATAATATTGTTGGATCGAGCTCGCTCAAACTTCAGCCGGGCCCCCCTACAATTTTGGAGTGGCAACCGGAATGATAATCATTATGGATAAAATTCCAGCGTTTTCTGGATCAAACATGGCTTCGTTAAATGAAAACTATCACCAACTTTTACTAGATTTGTTACTTACATAGACAGATTTGTTCCACGATCCAGGTGTAATGAGGAATCTGACATAGGGCTTTATGCAGAGTCGTTTTGATGTATGATTAGCGTCATATTAAAGGCCTGACTACTGCAGGAAACATGTTAGTCGAACTCTTTAGTAATCACGCATCAGAATGACTCTGCATAAGTTCCCACAGCGAGTAAAACTACGCGATTAGCGAGGGTGTTAGGGTGCCGAAGGCGCTATTTGAAATTTTCTAGTTTAATATTCCAAGATAATAATCTGAATCTAAAAGGAGCAGTGATGATGGTTATCGAAATGGTGGACTGAAGAAAGTGGAAAAACACCGAGAAAATCCACGCACACTATGGGTCCTACAGAAAGTCTTCCTGGCGAAAAGTGGAATCGAACCAGCGATCTCGTGCGCCAGAGGTGATCTATCTACCAAGCTATTTACAGCTAATTTTATTAAAATCTACTAGTATATTTAACCTACTTCTTTTCTCCAAGTGTTTTGCAAGTACTTGCTTTTGCACCTTGATTTGTGTACTTCATATATCACAATAAGTTCAAGTATGAATTCTGTAATTCTTGTTTATAGTGACATATATTCAGAACAATTTCACGTTATCTTTTAGTACTGGTTCATACTTGATACTATGCACACCTGAAGATAATAACAGTTCCGAATAAGAACACTTTTATCCAGAAACACTTGCAGGATTTTTCCAAGGTCGGGGAAGGAGCAAAAGCCCGACACACATTGATGCGCATAACGCATGATGCAAAACAGTTATTATTGCATAACTTCGTAGACTATATTAAATATTCTAGTAGGTGTAACCAAATATAATGTTTCTTCATGTATGTTTCTGGGTAAAAGCGTTTCGAAAATCCAGGGTAAAGCGATTGCCCCCTTGCCTCCGCTGCGGACGCTCATGGTCTGATCGTTGGCAGAGCATACGGGTCTACTATTGCTTTACTCAATGGTGTCATTCACCTAGTTCGCCCGAACCGATTATTAAAATTTCCCAGGTTCTTAGAACCGGTTGTTAAAATTGTATCTCCACTTTCATATCCGGTACTTACGGAAACAACACTTTTCTAGTGTTACGAGGTGTCAAAAAAGCGTTAAAAGTTCAAAATTGAACAGATTTTGCAGAAAGTTTGAAGTACCATTTCTTGAGATAGAGGCTTCAGTTTTGATATCAGGTAGTTCTCCTGGATGCCCAAGACAGTAGTAAGATCAAAACGAATGCATTTTGCAAGATAAGGGCAATTATTTGGAATGGTGTGAAGGGTAATGGCGTCTTACACCATGCAAATTGCCTCCCATTTGGCATACTGGGCCAACCAGTGGTAAAAGTGGATCTGAGAAGGTGGGGGGACGGTAAGTAGAGGCATGACGCCACGCCGTTCCCCTGCTTATCTATACCCATTATAGTTTTTTTCGGAACTGGGGGGACGCCTTAAATTTTTTCGAGGTGGGGGTACGGCGTCCGCGCATTCTCCTTCACTTTTACCCCTGGGGCCAATAGGCTAATAAAATGTATTTGATACCCCTATTCGACTATATTGTTATTCACATATCACTTTCCTGTGTGGCCACCTTCAAATTGAACAATCACATTTGTCTTGGAAACGCTTTGCCAGGCGTGCAAAATTCAATTAAGAAAGACACGATATTCATAATTAAACTTGTGATGATCTATATTGTTATGTTTTTCCCAGGCCCGTATCCCCGGGCGGGTCTAGAGGGCCGGGCTCCCCCTAAATTTTTACTGCTCCCCTAAAATTTTCACGATAAGCTTGCAAATGAACAATAATATAGTGATGAACTATAATATGGTTGAATCGGCCCCCCTAACTTATACCGCTCCCCTGCATTTTAGGACTGATTACTGGCCTGGTTCTTCCCCTTCTGTAGCTAGGTCCAAACAGCTCGAGCAGCGCCAGACAGGCTTGCCCTGCCGCGGTACTCCGAATCCTGTCGGCCTGTGTGCTTATGCATCGCAGAATACGGTGTTCTAATACATCATCGCTAGCCATGTGCTTAGTTTTCAGCTATTGGAATGTCGATTATGGGGAAATATTGGTCAAATTCCAGGAAATATTTTAAGATATTCAACGAGAACATCGACCGAAAAATTTAAAGAAGAAAAAAATGGTTTGCAGGAATGTGCGTTCAAAGTTGTGAACCAGGTGACTTTTATTCTAGAGAAAAGCGCTATTTGCATACATCATCGCTATCAGATTGTTTGTTTTCTGGTCACATTTCTCGCGAAATACCGTAAAATATTGTCTGAAGTTTGGCCACTA
This sequence comes from Thermobia domestica, assembly GCF_964235325.1. NCBI lineage: Eukaryota > Metazoa > Arthropoda > Insecta > Zygentoma > Lepismatidae > Thermobia > Thermobia domestica. Next base: position 296,188,132 of record NC_137461.1, on the reverse strand, counting down.
TTTTCAAACAATCACCATTAAAATCCGTTGAAAATTAAAAAAAAAAAAATGGTTAGGGATGAGATATTGAAACACCGTCTTCCACAATGAATACCATCATGTCCATGGGTTTTTTCGGTGAACTTCCGTTTCCTCCCTTCTTCTCATTCCATCAATTCTTCCATCACCATTCACTTGCGTTAATCATCGTTTTCCTTAGCCTAAGGGTATAATCATCGGATGTCAAACTGAAATATTTAATTTTTTCCGCAATGCACAGAGGCCGGCTGGGTTGGGAGTCGCGTTGGAGTTAGTCCCGCGTTTCGGAGACAAATGTCATTATTTAATGTTTAGGTGGCCACACAGAAAGTCACATTTGAATGACAATACAGTTGGTTTCAAATAAATTTTATTAGCCTATTTATCCGGTGTGCCAAATAGGATGCAATTTGCAAGTTGTAAGACGCCATTACCCTTCAATCCTTCCCCAATAAGTTCCATTATCTTGCAAAATGTGTACGTTTTGACCTCACCATACCGTCGAGTACCCAAGACAACACCCCAGTACCAAAAATGAAGCGTGTATCTCAAAAAATGGTTTCTTCAAACTATTTTCAAAATCTGTTCAATTTTGAAATTTTAACGCTCATAATTCGAACAAACTTGTGATCGAGGATTTCTCCGGTTGCCTAATTGTTTCATATGTAAAAAAGAATCGACTGAGCATGGTATCAATATGAAGTCAGAGTAACACTCCCCGACCTTCCCTAGTAAGTGGAATTAATTACTATTTTCCACTAACGGGTTCAGGCAACTATTCGTGTATGTATGAAAGCACAAAAACATATATAGATTTTTTCAAGAAGATATAATATTTTACCTAAGTAAATTAAGTTTCAGCAAAAATAAAGAAAGAAAGAAAGAAAGGAAAGAAAATAAGAAAAAAGAAAGAACACATATTAGGCTACATATTTAACGTTCAAAATGACCATCAAAATAAACTATCTTTGTATTACGTGGAAACAAACAGTTAAAAATTGAAAAGCGCTTAGCTGTTTCTTCAATCCGCCTCTGGACTTGAAACGCTAACAAGGAATTGACCTACTACTGTGACTGCAATAGTACACATGTAAGTTTGGCAACGAAGCATTATGGCGTCCTGCGTAAGCATGAGATTCAGCCGCTAAAATTATTTCCGTAAACACAAAATAATATTTGGATAAAATGTAAAACATAACACGAAAAACGGTAATTTAATATCCAAATTCCGTAATGAGACAACTACTTGTAAAATAATTTATGCTTGTAAGTAAAAATTTCATAAAACTGAGCACAGGAGTAGTAAAATCTAACAGCAAGCGCCATCTTGCGTACTCATCTTAAAACTGATCAACTTTCTCTCTTATATGTTACTTTTTTAGCTAACAGAATACATAAGCACAGAAAATAGTATCTCATGTTGTAGCTGACGCATAACTCTATTTTATAGTGTAATATTTATAATATGTGTCATTTCTTTACGCGTTGGTTAAGCCAATGAACTAATGCTTATACTGACTTCCGGGTAGTGATCCACCTTAACTCTTTTCCAGTTTAGCGATTTCAAACGGGAAGGAAAATAGATTTCCAGCACTTATAACGCCCACAGTTCATGTATTTATATAACTACGGCTACTGATATATCAAAATCCATTTTACAAACTGCATCAAGATATTATCTTTTTATCATAGTACGAAACAAGTTAATCATTTACACTCTTTAAATATTATACATATAGATATCACGAGATGGATCCTTAGTTATGTATTATTTATATTTTGATACTATGACAACTAACTCACATCGTTGAATCACTATTATAACAAAATATAATCGCCTAACAACAGAAAAAGAAATTACATCTATATCTCTTTTCATATTCTTCTTCTTCCTTTTTTGAACAGTTTGTGCATAATTTAAAAGTGCATTTTGACCATAAACACAAATAAAGATATAATATGGATGTTAGAATACAAGTATCGTTGTACACTTCCAGTTTCAGGAGAGTAAGAAGAGGGAATTTATTTATCTATCTGGTTTAGAAGTATATCCGTGTGAAAAATCTTTTCTCGTTAGGTATTAGCATTTTTACTTGACGGAAATAAATATTAAAACTGGTGATGGTAGATATGCGTATCACAGAATCCATTCTTGTTTCAATAGAGCGATATAGTTGGAGTTGAAAGCTAATCTTCGAACTCTCAATCCATTTGACAAGAGTAACTTCTTCTGTATTTTACGGTCTTTGCTCGGAGTCCGTCGATTAAAAGGAATAGAGTTATCCTAAAGAATCACATACTTACACTACATGCACATGACAGTTTAGAAATCTAGAATTTTTTATTTCAAGAAATGTTCCTTTAGCCTTAAAATTCAACCCTTTATTCGGATTGAATTTGTTCAAGGGTATATACACGAAATCTAATAGCCCGACATTTGGCTTTGGAAAGAATGCAACCCTATCCTGCTGATATTTTCATGGTGTAAACTTTTAGCATGTTTCATTTATTAGTCTAGAAATTACAAGTTAATTTCTAAATAAATGGTCTACCCTGTATATAAATCATGAATCATCAGGTTTTCGTTACGAGTTTAAGAAAACGCATATTGATCAGGGCATGAATACTCATGAGGTAGTTTTAAGACAGAAGTGTTTTATTGAAATTTTAGAAGGGTTCGAGGAAAATTTAGAAGGAAGAAATGCATTTTTTAAATGTATAGAACTCATAGTTTATGCAGAACACACATTTCAATGAAGGTGCTATCCAGAGTTGGGGTGGGGGGACTATAGGAAGTCACGAGTATTTGGTAAGTTAGATAGTAGATATGGGGGGCACGTCAGGTTAATTTAGGAGTTAATGCGTAATGGAACAAAGGTAACTAGGCACTCTTAGGTTGGGGCTTACATCGATCAAGGGTAGGATGGAAATATCCTCCAACATAAAACAATTCGCTCTCTTCTTCTGTGGAGGCTATGTGTTTGAGAAACCTAAATACAAGCTACACCGCCGAGCGTGGAAAGTGTTTGTTAATGCATAAGTAATTAGAAGTCTGATATTTCATCCTGCAAACCATTGTCTGCCCTTCCTCTGGATGCCAAACCCAGTATCAGCCGTTGCGAGTGGACGAGTGGCTTCATCATGCATTTGTTCCACTTTTCGTTCAACAGCAAGAGTTGGTCCCGCTGCCAGTGACAGCATCATGTATGCTCATGTGAACGAACGTAACGCGGGAAGGCAGATAGATCGCTGAGATCATTGGAGCGTTCAGACCTCCTCCCATTCACCAGAGCCATCATGTGTCCTCTACCAGAAACACGTTTCCCAGACATCAAACCTGATAGGGTAACCAAGAATTGGCTTCGTATGTTCACTTTGCATTTAACACATTCTGTTGCATTCAAAGCTATCAATCACTCAGCAATTATGATATTCGCTGAATGAAGCTGACAGGTGTGTATTATGTGAACAGGGAAAATTGTACCTTAGCTGATCATATAGGCATGAATGCAATCATGTCTTCCACACTGGTCCAGCACATTTCAATGGACAAATTGACAACGACATAACAACGCTGTTCGTGCACTGTATTATAAGTCAATATTTATATATAAATATTCATTATATAGAAGAGGCTTTTTACAAGATTTATGTTCGTATTGGCGTTGTTAGGTACAATTACTATCTACAGATGTAAAAATTACGGAATCATATAACAAACTAAAAAAAATGTTGTGCTTTTCTCCGACTGTATGGGATATTAGTACGATTGATTTGCTCTGTCACTTTTAACAGATTCTTATGAACCGGAACTGGAACAGTCACCAACGACTATGTTCCACAAATACGGCATATTTCTAACTCGATATAGAAGAAGTCCTGAGTGAGTGAAAAACTAACAGACTGATCAACGCCCAGGCCAAACTGAAACTAGAAACTTCAAATTTGGAGCGTGCATACATTTTTGAAGTTAGGTACCACTAAGAAAGGGTTTTGGAAATGCGACAAGGAAAGAGGAGGAAGATAAAAGACAATTATTTTTCGTAAAATACCTATATCTCCAAATAGCTAAAGGATAGACATAAAATGTAATCAACATTTAAAATAATTAGACGTACGCTTTGAAGTTTTTAAAAAATGTTTCTCCTAGAACAGGAGGAAAAGACAGGTAGAAAGAATATTGGGTTACAGTTGATATAACAGGGTGAATCTTTGAGTTCAAAATTCTTTAAGGTTAGAGACATGAAATTTGGTAGTTATTACCAATATTTCGAATGCATACGAACAAAATTACAAGAGATTGGAAATTTGACTTTTTTTTTTCAAAAGTCTTAATTAGATAAGTATCTCATATAATTGGTAGGTGAATTTCATTGAATGTGAAGATCACATTGTTGTTTACAGTAACTTGATATCTCAAACTGTTCAGGAGGTATTGTAAAAATTGTTAGAGTTTGCAGCACTGCTTTAGCTTCTTTCTTTTTTCTTTTCTTTCTTTTTTTTTTTTTTAAAGAATCCCAAAACAAGTCATTTCAACCAATATATCAAATTTTACCATTCTTTATGATTGAAAATATAAAAGCGCTGTAAACGGTATTATAATCTCAATGTCTCTTGGAAACAACGTACGTAATTCTGTGTGATACTTATCTAAGTACATTTTAGAAACAAGATTCTTTGAAAAAAGTCAAATTTTCCATTTCTTATAACTTCGTTTCTACTTGTTTGAAATACATCATATGATGACTGTAGTGGTTGATATTATAGTAGTTCGGACGTGTATTACTCTGTTCATCTCAACTGCGTATTTATTGTTGTAGAATCCTCTAAAAATTTATCTCTTTTTGGATATTTGCTATACTAATCTGCTGTGGATTCAAATGAGACTCTATTTTGAACGCGTATTACTCATGACACACACATTCGAACAGACTGCTGTTTGCATTGTTTCATACATTACGCCTTCTGATGTGCAATTACAGACAGTATCAGCTGAAAAGACAGTCATTTGGAAATATGCACCCGTCGAAACCGGAAGTCAATCGGACTCGTGTTCGAGATTTCGTGCTGAGGAATGCGAGAATTTTCTGACGCTGAAGTCATGAGGCACTTTCAAAAAGAAGGATTGGGTCATGCAGTTGTGTACAAGGCATTAAAAAGGATCAAAGATGGGATTTCAATGAAAACAGAGAAGGGGCAGGAAAGAGAAAAATGATTATGACGATAAAAATCAACCAGAAGAGTGTGTCACTTATGGCCGCGAGCGACGAATGTACCATTCCAAGTGTTGCACGTGCATTAAAAATGAATTGTGAGTTACGAGCAAGTTGCAACTGGAACTGGGGATCAAAAGGAAGACAAAACAAAAAAGGATGCTCCATATGCAGGTGAAAAACAAAAAAAGGAAAATTTCATTCTGAACTGGGACGAGTTTGGTGCCTCAAATGATGATAGAGACGTAGTAAATGATGATGAAACATATATTGATATGAATGGGTATGATTGTAGTGGAAACGTGTTCCTCCTTTGAATCTGATCAGATTCCTGTTCCTGAATCCTTAAAATTTGAGTTCAAAACTAAATTTCTACAGAAACTACTCATCTGGATGGCAATAAGCAGAAAAGATCATTCTCGGCCATATTTTCATAAGCAATCAATGGGTGCAATTAATCAAATTATATATCAAAATGAATCTGTTCGAAAGAGACTTATCCCATTTATCAAAGAAAACTATCCAAATGCCGATCTTCTCATTATGCAATAGGAGCTGCTGGACAAGGAGGGAGTGCAGTTTTTGCGCAGAGAGAACAATCCACCAAATGTCCCACAAATCCATCCCATTGACAAATTGTGGGCTCATTTGAAAGAAAAATATACCAACCACCATATAAACCAAAAACTATATTATGCTTGAAAAATGAGCCACGAAAATAATACGTCAGTTCAGTGCAAATTACTTCGAACAGCTGATGGGGAATGTGGTCCAAAACTCAGAGTGGCTGCTAATCAAAGTGTTCTTTCTGCCATTAACTGATTTCATATGATTGTAGAATGTCCATTGTGTCATCAGTACGAAAACTGTAACTTTTCATGTGCAAGTAAAGAAAATACGGCAATTCAAAAATGTGTCTCATTTGAATCCACAGCAGGTTATAGCGTTCTTATTTGTAACATTGCATGACAAATGAGGTATCGTGTACTTCTTTTTTACATGCTAAGTTGAAATATATAATAACCTCAAATGGTGCCATTTTAAAAAAATCAAGTCAACTTTTCGGTATCACAGGGTATGCCAAACAGTGTACCTTTTCCGATATTTGCATGGTACGTACAAAATATCAACGTTTTTGTTCATTAGTATAAAAGTTAGAAAGATATATCGAGATAAATAGTCTACCCTGTAAATAATATATAGCTTATGGGAGGTCTTATTTTTTAAATATCTATTACCAGCAGAGCCGAAGCTAAGGAGGGGGCGAGCGAAGAGGGTGCCAAACGAACAACAAGAAAATGTGAGAATGAAGATATGAAAAATGAGAGGAGTGAAGAAATACACGCAAACTGCTCTTTGCCCGGGAATAGGTGAGCAAGGGGAATAATAACATTTTCAAACTTAAAATGGGTTTAAGGGAGTCAGAATCAGGCCCGTATCCAGGGGGGTCTAGGGGCACCAAGCCCCCTAAATTTTTACTGGCCCCTCCTAAAATTTTCACGGCGGGCTTACAAGTGAACTATAATATGATGATGAACTATAAGTGCTTAGATTGGATCCCCCCAAACTTCGACCGCCCCTCCCTAAATTTTGGAGCTGGCTACTTATTTCATTTCTTCCAAAGACTGATCACTACCAGTGATTTTTTTATTGCACAGACATACGAAACGTTTCCAACTAGAAAGAATTAATTAGGATCATTCCTCCATCAACTACTTCTATCGCCAGGATTTTTTGTGTGTTATTTTTTATCTTTCTATGTAGATATGTATAAAAAATATGCACACATCACACACACACACACACAGACACACACACACACATATATATATATATATATATATATATATATATATATATATATATATATATATACGTAGGTGTATGTGTGATAGTGTATTTTTAGTATTTAATAATAAGGAGAATCCTTAAGTTCAAAATTTTCATTCATTAAGAAATTTAGTAATAACTATAATTTCAAACACATGTAATACTCAAACTATATTTTGGATTTTAAGTACAAACATTAAACATATTCTTTACCTCCATCGATCAATATTAAGAAATTCGCTAAGTAGGTTCTTTCTGAACTTCCGTTACATTTCACAAAATATTTTTTAACGTAAAACTATCTAAATTAAAATGCTATTTATGACGTCATTTTAGTTTTACGTCAAAATATTTTTTAACGTAAAACTATCGAAATTAAAATGCTATTTATGACGTCATTTTAGTTTTACGTCAAAATATTTTTAACGTAAAACTATCGAAATTAAAATGCTATTTATGTGGTACAGAAAAAAATTACAAAATTATTACTGGATTTGATGCTGTCACTCATTTGGAACATTATAAAAGCAAATAGTTCCTAATGTATTGAAATTCCCTTTTACGGGGAAGGAAATAAAAATCACCAGTTAGGAACAGGGTTTTTCATTCACAAACGAATATTACCAGCAATTAAACGGGTTGAATTTGTTACTGACAGACTTTCTTTTATTACTCTCAAGGGACGATGGTGTGATATTATTGTTTTAAATGTACATGCTCCAACTGAAGATAAGGGTGACGATATAAAGGATAGTTTTTACGAAGAAGTGGAACGGATATTTGACCAACTCCCGCGATACCATATGAAGATTCTATTAGGGGATTTCAATGCGAAGGTAGGACGAGAGGATATTTTCAAACCGATTATAGGGAACGAAAGTTTGCATAAGGAAAGTAATGACAACGGTGTTAGACTCGTGAACTTTGCAACATCCAAAAACCTAATCGTGAAGAGTACAAAATTCCCACATCGCGACGTTCATAAATACACTTGGACATCACCAGACGGAAAAACACATAATCAAATTGATCACGTGCTAGTAGAAGAAGAAGACAATCTAGCATAATTGATGTCCGATCGTTTAGAGGAGCTGATTGTGACACTGATCACTACCTTGTAGTAGCGATAATATGGGAGAGATTATCGTTGAATAAAAGTAATATTCAATGTCCGAAAACGGAAAGATTTAATTTAAAGAAATTAGAAGAGAGCCAGGTAAGAGAGGAATACCAGATTGAAGTTTCGAATAGATTCTCGGTCTTAGAAGACTCGGAGTGCACTAGTGTTGAGGATACCTGGATTGAAATTAGAGATAGCATTAAAAGTTCAGCAATAGAAAAATTGGGACACGCGGAAATACGTAGGAACAAACCATGGTTCGACCAAGAATGCATTAAACTAGCAGAGAAGAGAAAACAGGCAAAATTACGGTGGCTACAAAATCCGAATGAAATAACTACACAAAATTTCGCAGATATCAGACGGGAAACTTCCAAAACGTTTAGAACAAAGAAATGGGATTTTTTGAAAGCTAAAATTAAGGAACTTGAAGATAATAGTAAAAATAAAAATATTCGGGACATGTATAAGGGGATCAGCGAATTTAAGAAAGGCTATCAACCTCGTGCTTATATATTAAAGAAATCTGACGGAACAGTTCTCACTGATACAGATATCCTCTTAAATAAATGGAAAGATTTCTTTGACGATTTGCTGAACACGCAACCAAAAACTAATGTGCGTGGAGAAAAGGAGATACACACCGCAGAACCGTATATTCAAGAACCCAATCGAATAGAAGTGGAAGCCGCTATAAAGAAATTAAAGAAACACAAATCTCCGGGTGTAGATGAAATTCCGGCTGAGTTAATTTTAGCTGGAGGCGAAAAATTGTGAAACAAGATACACAAAGTCATTCTCCTTATCTGGAACAAGGAAGAATTGCTACAAGTGTGGAAAGAGTCAATCATTGTTCCAATTCACAAGAAGGCGACAAAACTGACTGTAATAATTATCGAGGCATTTCTCATCTGTCAACATCCTATAAAATTCTTTCAAATATTCTGTTAGCAAGACTGACCCCATACGCAGATGAAATTATTGGAGATTATCAGTGCGGATTTAGACGAAATCGATCAATTATCGACCAAATATTTACCATTCGCCAAATACTCGAAAAGTAGTGGGAATACAATACCCCGGTACATCAACTATTTATTGATTTTAGAAAGGCTTACGACTCGGTTAGGAGAGAAACATTATACAACGTTCTTACAGAACTTGGAATACCGAAAAAGCTAATTAGATTAATTAAGATATGTTTAAGTGAATCCCAAAGTAAAGTCCGGGTAGGAAAATTTTTGTCCACGAGCTTCCACGTCGAAAATGGCCTGAAACAAGAAGATGCGTTGTCGCCATTATTATTTAACTTCGTGCTGGAATATGCCATAAGGAAAATCAAAGATAGCAACCAGGGCCTAGAGTTGAACGGCATTCACCAGGTTATGGCATATGCTGATGATGTAAATTTAATAGGGGATGATAGGAGAACAGTAGAAATAAATGCAGAGATCTTATTAAACGCTTGCAGGGACATGGGTTTAGAAGTAAATGCAGAGAAAACTAAATACATGGAAGTGCGTCGGGACCGTAATACGGCAAATTGTGGAGGCGTTAAAATATTAAATAATGCTTTTGATAAAGTGGATACTTTCAAATATTTAGGATCAATATTAACAGACGAAAATCATATTCACGAAGAAATTAAATGTCGACTAAAAGCAGGGAATTGGTGTTACTATTCGGTTCAAAATCTCTTGTCGTCGCGAATTCTATCGAGGAATTTGAAGCTTAAAATATATAAAACGATAATCATGCCTGTTGTTCTGTATGGTTGCAAAACATGGTCGCTTACTCTGAGGGAAGAACATAGATTGAAAGTATTTGAGAACAGGATCCTGAGAAGAATATTCGGACCCAAGAAGAACGAGAATGGGGAAAGGCGGAAGCTTCATAACGAGGAACTACATAGTTTATACGGTTTACCCAACATTGTTAGGGTCGTCAAGTCTAGGAGGCTTAGGTGGGCAGGTCATGTAGCTAGAATGGAAGAAAGTAGAATCGCTTTCAAAGTCTTGACTGGTAGACCCATAGGAAAACGACCATCTGGAAGACCTAGGCGCAGAAGGGAGGATAATATTAAGATGGATCTCGCAGAGATAGGAATACAAAGTAGAAACTGGATGCAATTGGCTAAGGATAGAAGTCAGTGGAGAGCTTTTGTGAACGCGGCACTGAACCTCCGGGTTCCATAGGCCATAGAGTTAGTTAGTTATGTATTGAAATTTAATTTCTTATCGATAATATGAAACGCTAAATAGTTATACAGGTAAGAAATTGTAAATGTCTATAAACTATTCTCTAAGGGAATTTGTATACAACGAAAGGTAGTTTTGAAAGTTAAACAAAAAGTCCAAAATAAGCCTCTTGAAAATAGCTCTTGCATATAATGATCGCTTTTGGTTGTTGCAATGGTCTGTCCAAGCAGCTTGACAAATATTCAGCGTAGTATAATAATAAAGGCTGAGCTCCTCCGTGGCTAAGCGGTTAGCATATGCGTCTTTGGCGTGGGAGACACGGGTTCGATTCCCGGCGGGAGCTCATGTAGTTCGAATTCCACGTTAATCAGTAGGTTCATGTCTCATATAGCCTCGCTGCTGAACGGGACGTTAAACTCAAAATCAACTCAACAAGAAAAACTGCTTCTCTTCTTGCAAAGAAGAATAAAATAAAATAAAAACTTTTTTGATTATCAGTGCCGTTATAAGTACATGGGGTATCTGAGCGAGCCGAAAACAAAATTAATGTCTTTTTTCTGGAATTTTCCCCGAATTTCGGATTCATCAGTAACATATTTGGTATCATTGGAAGGACTTATTTATTCTAAACATAATAATACATGAAACATGAAATACTGAAGTGAAATCTTTTAGTTTAACGTTCAACGATTATGCCTGTTAGGCTAACGGAGGTGGATCGTTTAGGCAAATAAATGATGATGGAAGAGCTGGCGGAATGATAATGTAGGAGGAAAGGAAAGTACCCCGAGAAAACCCACGGACACAATTTTGTGCACCAGAAACTCATTTTTCCAGGGATAAAAAAGCAACTCCACACACCAGAGGTAATTTCTCTACCACTGAGCCACTGTTCTCTCTACGAACCATGAAGCTACGGCAGTTAGAATGGGAGCAGGAGTCTTTTTAAAGCGTGTTATTGGTTATTTTTAATATCTTAAGTATTTCGCACTGTATATGTGGTTCGAAAATATGTTTTATCTTCGTGTTACCTGTACCTTAAAATTCGAAAATCACGTGGAAGCAATGGAATGCCTCAGGCCTAGTGTTATCATTTAAAATAATGCTTTATTTCAAAAGTAATCATACACAACTCACATTCTTAAGATAATTATAGCAGGCACAATAATTACCTAAGTGAAAGTCTAAACATTTCTTTAACTCTGATTTTATGACGGATATAGTTGGTTTTGTGAATGCAAATTTTGCTATAATTATTTGTTCATGAGATGATGAAGAACTATTCTCATTAGGAAATCCTGTAAAAGTTAAATAGCCCATAAAATATACAGTAAACGTATTAAGTCTCTCTATCACTGCGAAATTAAAATACCGTTAATTTTACAGTAATTATGTGATATCTTAAAATAGATAAAAGATAATCGAAAAGTGGATCAAGACCTCCCTAGACGATGTTATTTTGCATGAGGTATCGTTATCACGAGTCACCTAGTAGCTTTTCGTTCGTTGTTATTTAGAAACGCGAAAATAAATGCCGATTTTCTAAATGGCTGGAAAACGAAAGCAGATAAATGAGTCGTGATTACGGTATCTCACGCAAAATAATACTGTCTAGGGAGGTCTTGTTCCACTTTTCGATTATCTTTTATCTATTTGAAGACATCACATAATTACTGTAAAATTAGCGGTATTTTAATTTCGCACTGATAAGACCTCTTAAGTAATTCTTGACATTCAGTATATTTATTTTATTCCCTGTACATTATTTTGAAAAATAAAAATGAAAACATTCCGAAAGTGTAGTACTCCTCCAGTTGATTTCTTTTTCTCGAGGAGAATAAACGAAGTATGAATGATAATGTTGTTTATAAAATAACCTAAATCATTTCTTCGTATTTAATGATGGCACTATTATCTCATTTGTGAAACAAGCATTGTGTAAAATGTGAAAACTCAGGAACAGGTTATTCAGACAGATTCATCTCTCTCAACAGATCTTCACCCTTGCATTTAGCTTCCTGAATGCAAATGGAAGCGGAATGGGGGAAGGGGTCACTTTTAACGAGGAAGTGGTAAAATGTAGAAAAACGCTGTAAAATGTTAGTATATTTCTCCCTTTCCCATACTGGATCCAATGTAATGTATTTAAAAACGTGGCTGGAAGTGACAAGGGTTGTACTATTGGTTAGAATTGACCATTGTTAACTAATGCATACCTTTTGCATCCGCTACCCTTATGGCTTCCGAGGGTTGTTTGCTTCAGAGAGGAAGCACACAGTAAACGTCACGGTCTGTGACGTAATAGCCCTCATGTGTTGCCATCTACTGGAACTGCAATGGACTCCGCGTGACAAAAATGTCACCACAAAATTACGATGAAGTGCACCTCTGGAGCTGACTCCATGAGCAAAGATATGATGATCTATCCCGCGATGCGTTTGATGCAGATAACGCAATAAAAACACATTTAGATGAGCCCGTATGACTCAGATTTATGTTTCGGTTGCAGTGTTTTTCCCTCGCGCGGGTGGAAGGAACAACGCGTCGTAAATTTTCACATTTCACTCGCAGCCAGCGAATTTCATTAACGAAAAGTTCATCTTGAACATTCGGTGATTTCACTGCTTCGGCTATTTATGTTGCTGCCTCCCGTCAGAGATTTCTCCCAGCTACAACATTTGATATTAGTACCACACCAAAATAATTTTCACAACTCAATTTTCTGTTTTGGACTGTTCCAGTTATTACTCATTAAGCAAACGTTGGATATTATCTAAGCTTTATTGTTATTATTACTATTACTATTATGATAGTTATTATCATTGTTAGTGTTACAATTGAGAGGAGCATATTACCTCGGTGCAATGATTTATAATTGATTAAAGCCGTAATGAGATATTGCGGAATTCACTCCTAAAGTATATATGAACTTATCATTTACCAACTAATATGAACAAATATTTTAGTTGTTCGAAGGTAATTACTATGTTAAAGATAACCTTTTGATTTATTTTCATACTAGCAGAATGCCCGTTCTTCGCACGGGGAGAATATGTTCTTCGCCTATAAAGAACACCTACAATCAACTCAGGAGCTCCAAAAACTATGAATTTCGTACAAATATTGATTTTTAATTATTTTTATATGTCACCCCCTTTAGGAGTACTAATGTGGTCTGAATTTGGATTTGAACGGCATAAGAAGTGTCACTGTTAGTCTCGGCGCCCCCGAAAACTATGGATTCGACACTAACTGGATTTGGATTTGGATTTAAACGACATCAGAAGTGATACTATTCATTTGAGCGACAGTGAAAATTATGGATTCAACACTAATATCGGCCATTTTCGATTATTATATATATATATATATATATATATATATATATATATATATATATATATATATATCTCCCGTCCACTTCCCCGAAGTTGTACCATCAAAGTGGAATGATGAAAAACATCCCACACCCGAACCTCATCTATTTGGCAAATTGATCGGTGTCGTGGTTCAAGAGTTATCAAGTTATATATATATATCCCCCCTGTCTCAGCCCTAAGTTCTACCGTCAAAGTAAAATGGAAACCTTTTCAGGCCCGAAGCTGATCTATGTTGAAAATTTGATCGAGATCGGTCGGATGGTTCAAGGGTTATTAAGTCATAAACAGAGCCATTTCATTTTTATATAGATTTCCAATCTGCTTTACATACGGTAGGTATAGGAGTATGAAAACTGCTGTGTAACTACCGTATTCATCTGTCATCCATGGCTCTCTTAAGAGACCTTGTTTTTGAATGGATTCAGTCCCTACTATATATATATATATATATATATATATATATATATATATATATATATATATATATATATATATATGGAAGTCTTTAAAGTTTAACATCTCACATATATGCCCTTTAGTTTGAAGGCGATGGATGATGGTTGTAAAATTAAATGTTGGAAAACACTTTTAAATATTAGGTACTATCTGCGTCATCATGACTCTCATTAAAATTAAAATCTACTACTTGACTACTTGAAAGTTGATTCGTGTACAGGAAAAATGAGAGATATGATAGATCCAGTGTCCCAAGACTAGATTTCATGTAGTTTTTTCATTTCTCTGTTGAAACCAGAAGTGATAATGGAAATGGTGATTTTAATAATTTCTTGTTTCATGATTATAATTCCATAGAGACAAACCAGTAAGAGATATCTAGAAATTATTTCTTTCTTCTGTGTGGACAATGTCAAAGGAATGTGTTCCATTTACGGTACTGTCAATTTGTTTTGTATTTACATACGTTATGGGCGATCTTATTTCTAACATTGGAATATTGTAATTTAAATTGAACTCAATGAAAAGCATCATTGTTTGATCACTGTTATAGTCGCATTTCAATTCTTTTTTTGTAAGTTCATTTACTTTACAAACAACTACGTTTTCCTGCTATCTATCATCTTAGTCTTACATGTGCAGTTTCTTAATCAATTAAAACAGCAGATTGTTTCCCTGTCCGCATTCCTGTCATCACCTCATCTATGGTTAAGCTATGTAGTATGCATTTTTTAACGAGACAGAAGAAACCGTCAATGAACTAGGAAATAACCCGGAAGGAACGTTGAACAAAAGGATTGGAAGAGTTTTGGAACGGGTGGTCGAGGTTGGATTTTAAGAAAAGCAAGATTCTAACAGCGCGAGCAACTATTTTGAGTTTTCTGAAAGTTATACCTTGCTCTACCTCTAGGAGCATTTGCCATCACTAACGTTGTTTAGTTGTTGCTAACAATGTGTTGTCGTTTGGAAAGTAACTTCAATCTTGGTTGAATCAACCACCGCTAAGACACTGACTTCTTTGTTTGAGTTGCGATACCTCTTAATTTTCATCTGCTTCACCGTTCACTTGAAAGGAGAGACCAAGGAGATTTACGAATGGACGAGCACCAACCTTCCGAAGAAACGATAAGGATAATAACACCGAAGTCTGCGAAGTAAGTGCTAGTAGCTTAACCAATCCTAATAGCTAGTTTCCTTCACAACAATTTCAACCCTTTCAACATCACAATTCAGCGTTCAGACAATAGCTATGTTTTTAATAAGATGGTAATTGAGCTACATTACAACAGATGATCGACAAGGAGAATACAAGGTGTTCCGTTCCATTTACATAAAGTGGGGTTTTCAAATTTTCAAAATTATGTCCAAACATGAAGGAGACGGAAACAGCATTTTTGGAGTTACGTTCCTCTGGTTTTCATGTGACGATATAAGAATAATAAATACAGTAGAAAACTATACAAATATAGCAGTTGAAAAGAATCTTACTGAGTATCTCATAGTCCAGTCAAATTAGAAAGATGAAACTCGGTATAAGAATTTTTCATTAAAAATAAGAGGACACATGTCCCATGAAAATATTCGTTTTAAGAGAGAAGGATGCATTTTCCATAAAAATAAAAATGAAACATAAGAATCTTTGTCGGCAACCTTCTCCTAGATCACTGCACTGAGGTTGATACTTGTTGGTACTTAAGTGAACCATTGTCTAAACTAGGTATTTTATCTAATTATGGCCATGGGAGTGAGAACAAAGATAATCGAAAATGACTGATCAAAGTTTTCGGGATTTCTGAGATGCATAGTAACACTTCTGATGCCTTGTCCAAGGTCAGCCCTTATTGGCTTGTGAGAGATATGGTATATAAGGGGTGGAAGGATTAACATTATGGATTTTTAGCATTACATTTTCATTGAAATATGTGTTGTAAGAGGGGGGAAAAGAGAGTTGAAATACTTTCCACAAACCATTTCAACTGTTTCTTTAATATAAGCATGAGACGTTGTGTAACACGCTATTCATAATTACTTCCAAGTTACATGATTTCTTTGTCACAGACAAACAACATAGATTGTTAAATATAGTAGATGAATGTTCCAACAGGCATTACAGCGTACTTAAAAAATAATCCAAAAGTATATTAAGCTTCGTCTTAAACATTTTGGTTTTGGAATTTCGCCTGACTGCGTTCGAGTTACGATGCAGCATGCGATTCGGGTTTGATCCACAAACGGGGTCATTGATATAAACAATTTTAGGAATCAAAGTGTTTATGTAACGGGAAGAATGCAGAACTCCCACCTCAGTAGAATTTGTGAAATTGAGGGCTTTGATGTAATAAGGCCGTAAGTCTGAAATATGCATTTGGAGAAGAACGATTTTGAAAATTTAAATAGTGTTTTTTTCTTACATAAAACAATGTAATATGTAGCATTTTATTCAGATGTTGAGTTTAAATTTTCACAAGTGGCTGAACAAGGATGGTAAAAGCCATGTATGCGTTTGATGCAAAAAAGGGTGTAAAATCACTTACGCCCTTATTACATTAAACTCCTCAATTGAATTCTTGAGACCTTTCACCGAATCTCACCTATATCGGCCCTCAAGATCTCCAGGTGTTACATTATGTGACTTTTTCTTGTAGGGATACGCGAAACAACGTACATCTCTTTCCACAGTTATCGGCGGACTTGGATTAATTCAATCACGGCTGTGAAATATTCCGAGGAAGAGGATACTCTCCAACACGTTTGACAGAAATTCACCTGTCACTTTTATGTTGACTTTGCAACAGGTAGAGCATACACAGAGTTATAACACTCCTGATTGATACTTAAAGACTTACCTAATAAGTTCTAATTAACCTTGAAATTATAACACGTTTTCGATTTTAAAGATAATCCTTTGACATGGGAGTATTCTATTCAAGGGCGCTGATTTCTCTGTAAATTTGAGGGGGCCCACTCAGATGCAGAAGGTAGATATCAGTGGCGTATTTAGGGGGGGGGGGGCTTCCGGGCTTAAGCCCCCCCCCGAAATCTTACTTACTATAGTAAAGTATATAAAATATTTTGCATAATTTTCACATTTTCAGGCGAAGCCCCCCCGAAAGTTAGCAAAGCCCCCCCCGAAACAAAATCGTAAATACGCCACTGGTAGATATATATGAAGATTTTAAGACAAATTGCACTCGAACTATGCCAAATATTGCATATTCATAAATACAATAGGGGGTTCCCTCGGCCCCCTTCCCCCAGGCCCTTGATTCTGTTCAAAACTTATTGAATTCTGCAAACTTTGTGTAGTATTATGGTAAATAAGAGGACAGAGATTTAAAAGACTGTCTGCTCTTTAGTATGAAAATGGCTTTATCTCTTAAGAATTCTAATATTGTAAGACTCTTAACAATTGAACTTTTGAATGTGGAAAAGAAAATTTTAAGTGAAGTACGTGCAGGGATGGTTGTTAGAGAGAGATTTGAAAATAGAAAAGAGAAAAGTTGATATCTTAGTTATCTAATGTATTCGTGCAGAAGAATACAAATTGACTGCTCCCGCAGGTAGAAATAAGCAATCATCGACAATCGCATAAACAACTGGCATCGCTTTAGTAGCGAACAAACTTCGAATGGAACTTTTCTGTTGTCGGAGTCATCCTGCAAGAAAGGAACAAAAGAACAGTAAACAGTCTGTCGTATTGTGAATATAGTTCTGAAGTTGTAGCTTGTTGTTGGAAGATCTACATGGTTTCATTTCAACTTGTTTTTCTTCTGCTGATTTTTTTTGTGTTTTGGTGCTGGTGCAAATTCTCCTATGGTTGAAAAGTTCGTGTTTAGGCCTTATGCGGAGCGTGAATGCCGACTGCTGATTGCCAAGTTTCTGCCATTTTTCTTTTCTTCTCTCAGTCAGTGTAGCGTTTCCTTCAGTTTTTCTCTTTTGCTTTCTAGAAGTTTTGTCAAAGTTCCTTCTTTTCTCTAGCCGAACCGAGGAGTGTATCAAAAACATCGAGGCAGAAGTAGAAGCCTTGCCTCGCAACACTTCTCACTGAAAACCGAAACTTTTGTGCCTGATCGGAAGTGAACTCCCGCCAGAAAGTGAGTTGATTCGAAAACAAACTCTTTTCCCCCCTCCCCTCTCGGCTTTGGATTTTCTTCCTTCAACACGTGTTCTGCGTTCTACGTGGGAGCAATTTTCGAAAAGAAAAGAACGAATTTTCATCCTGATAAAGATGCTGCTATCTCGTGTACGTGATTCTCATCACTCAGCGTCTTCTGGCAACAAAAGAAGTTGAGTTGCTCATGAAAAGAAAATAAGGAGAGAAATTGTTTGCTCCATTTTGTATATGAACTCAAATCGACAATGGAAATCCACTTGGTATACCGAAAGTTTATAGTGGGATAGAATATATAGCCTCTTGAACTAACATCAAAATTCTTTTGCGATTACAAGTGAAGTGTGTACTGACGAAAGATAATGCAGCTTTTCATAAATTATTTGATATTTTGTGTTCCCGTAGTAGCACAGACAGTAGGTCCAAATTTGGGAATGAGGTACACTGTGGCTTACTGGTAGACCGCTCACTTCTGCTCTAGGGGACCGTGGTTCGATTCCAGAAGAATTGAGATTGTGGTGGACAATATCGCGTCCGTGGTTTTTCTCAGGATTTTCCCATTCCTGCCATTTTCTCATTTCGCAATATTTTCACAATCCTTTATTTTCATTAATCATCCGTATCTTTTAGACTAAAGGAGCCTAGGAAATTTATTAGCGCCTGTGAATAAGCTGCTCCAAGACTAATCTAACCATTGTAGTACAAAAAAGTGCTCTTTGACAAAATCATAATAATAATAATAATAATAATAATAATAATAATAATAATAATTAATAATAATAATAATAATAATAATAATGAGATGCGTTGACGCCATTATTATTCAACATTGTCCTGGAATACGCCATAAGAAAAATCAAAGATAGCAACCAGGACCTTGAGCTTGGATTGCAGGTTATGGGGTACGCTGATGATATAAATTTAGTAGGGGATGATAGAAGAAAAATAGAAAGAAATGCAGAGGTCTTATTAAATGCTTCCAGGGATATTGTTTAGAAGTAAATGCGTAGGAAACTAAATAGCCTACATGGAAATTCGTCTGAATCCTAACACGGCAAATTATGGATGCATTAAAATATCAAATAATACTTTTGATAAAGTGGATACTTTCAAATATCTAGTACCAATATTAACGGACGAAAACCATATTCACGAAGAAATTAAATGTATACTAAAAGCAGGGAATTGTATTACTATTTAGTTCCAATCTATTGTCGTTACGAATTGAGTCGAGGAATTTGAAGCTTAAAATATATACAACGATAATCATGCCTGTTGTTTCGTATGGTTGCGAAACATGGTCGCTTACTCTGAGGGAAGAACGAAGACTGAAAGTATTTGAGAACAAGATCCTAAGACGAGTTTTCAGACCGAGGAGGAACGGGAATGGGGAGTGGCGCAAACTTGATAACGAGGAACTGCATAATTTATATAGTCTACCAAACATTGCTAGGGTTACAAAATTTAGGAGGCTGAGGTGGGCAGGTCATGTAACCAGGATGGAAGAAAGTAGGAATGCTTTCAAAGTTTTAATTGGAAGACCAATCTGAAAATGACCATTAGAAAGACCTAGATGGGAGGGAAATATTAAGATGGATTTAGCAGAAATAGAAATACAAAGTAAACTGGATCCAATTGGCTAAGGATAGAAGTCAGTGGAAAGCTTTTGTGAACGCAGTATTGAACTTTCGGGTTCCATAAGCAAATAGAGTTAGTTAATTAGTTATATGATGTAAATGTGAAAGAATGTATATATGATCATCTCAGAGGCATCATTTGGGGAAGGCAAAAGGAAGCAATTTACTCTTCTGAGTTTCAGAAATTTATATTTTTAGCCAGTTGCATATTAATGTATTAACAAAAAATGTGAAACGCTTATATAGGCCTTGGCCTTCTTAAGCAAAATCTGAAATAGCACTTTTGGATTTTTCGCAAAGTTTCTTTGGGATTTATCCAGAACTTCCATAGAGTCATCATGTTCACCTTGCGCCATCGGATTTCTATGTTCAACTGACTGAAGGCTTATTTTGTGATCTTGTGCCTAAAACAGTCCCTAGATGCCAAGAAGCTCATTTTATGTGTGAAAAGGTGGTGTACGTGTAATAATTAATGCCAAAAGTTTTACGAATGTGCATTCGCGTTACAGAATCAAAGATGGTTGCACTACAGTGAAACAGTGAATCAATTATTAAGTAAGATTACCAAAGGACCAACAAACCACTTACACCTACATATTTTCTTTCTCTACTGGTAATCATTACTGATCTACAGTGGATCGTGAGTTTTATTTTGATCGACCTTAGGATGGCAAAGTGGTGTAACTGATTTTTTAAAATGATATTAAGTCATTTCCGTGAACTTGAAACTATAACTTGTTGGATGGCAAAGTTGAGTATCTCAAAAGTTAAAAGAAATGAAATCTTTGAGTTTTATGTCCCACGGTTATGCCGGTTAGGCTGAAGGAGACGGTGATTATGAGAAATGAATGAAATGGTGGAATGAAGAAAGTGGGAGGAAACGGGAGAACCCCGAGAAAACCCACGACCACGGTGTTTGTCCACCACAAAGTCCACACGGCGCGAGCTGGGATCGAACTACGGACCCCAAGCACCGGAGGTGAACGCTCTACCACTGAGCCACCGCGCCCCCCTGAAAAGTTAAAAGACTAGACCGAAAGATGGTAACACAAAGAACCAATTTTGTCCCCTTTTTCTATATCGATTCCAACAAATGTCTCAATATCTCACAATGTCTGAAAACTGAATTAGGAAACTTTACCATCCAACGCCTCATTTGTACTTTGTCCAGCATTCAATCAATTAAAAAAAAGAACTGTCGTATGTACACCACATAGAACTGCGTCACAGATACTGAAGGACATTTGTTTCGTTATAGAGCTTCTAAATGGGAAGTTTGTATTCAATATTTTTAAAAATCATGACTATATATGTGAAACTGATCTTATGTAAATCAAAATATTTAATGGAAAACATCTTCGCATTAGAATCGACGGAGATTGGTGTTCGGGGAGACTATTGGTTGTTGGTAAATAACATGTATCTCTATGGTAAATAACATTGACAACTTGAGATATACGTTCGTGCCATTCATATTTCTAAGGTGCTCAACATATTTCTTATAAACACTACTACTACCTGAGCCATTGAAGGAAGACATTTAACTCAGTGTACGAAAAGCATGACCACCCATACAGCGAGGAAAATTCGTTATCCGGACAGCAATATATATTACAAATAGGTCTATAAGGAATCCTTATGTTTACTACGGTAATCAGTATGGAGGATACATTATCCATATGCTTCATATTTTTCCCGCTTAGATGTTACATTATGTCGTTGCAGGATATATGACATCGAACAGTCTTCCGTATATTACATACATATACGAATGTTACATACGTCAGCTATGTTACATTCGTCCAGTTGTATGTGAGATATTACAGTTCTTTCGTTCGAATGGAAATTACGCTTATTCGGAACACTTATACGGAAAGTAAGTATTAAATATAAGTTTTCAGTTATACGTTTGCTGTAATTTAAGTCGAAAAACTACAGGATTTACACATGTAACCTACATTTTTACGTATGCCACATACGTTTTTTTTTTTCGTGTAGAGCGCGGCATAGGCGGAAGATTTACTATTTACTGGATTTTTGAAATATTGTAAAATAACTTGTAAAGACGAAGGTGCTGACATAAACTTCTTTTCGAGGTTAATATTTAAATAAATGACTAGAGTAATATTTTATGTCATATTCACACTTAACACTAATTACATTTAAGAACGAGGTCAAGTTCTAATTTTCGAACAAGTTCAGCTCTAAACGCATGCCAAAATATTAGATTTGCGTATCCATACAAAAAGCTTCTATAGTTTGTAATATCTTTATATTAAATTATACAGTGCTATCGAATATTTACTGTAGTTAATACATAGGTTGTTCAGCCTACGTTTTGCAGATTTCGATCCTTCCCCCTCCCGGGCAGAATGGACTCATCCGACCTGGCTCGTGGCGTCCTGCAGTGTTGTGCAGTGGCTTCCTGGGAACGGAGTTGTTTTTCCGCGCGGACGACAATAACGCACAAAACAGGACCATTGTTGTGAGTGTTGTGTTAAATTTGTTTCCAAGTGTCTGGGTTTCCGCTCTGTGACCAAAATACCGCCCAAACTAAGCCGGTTTTGGGAAGACCATGTTGCGGCTCTTTATGACGCCCACTTTAGTGTTTCTTTCATTAGAAAACAGTGCAAGAAGAATGGTTGTAATATCAGTTTAAGTGGAATAAAATGTTATTAAAAAGTACAAGGGCAACGAAGCTCCACCATTTGGATCACCAACGAAGTTGCTTGGAGGCGGGAATGCACCAAGGCCACCTCCACCATCCAGAGGAAACTTCGCAAAATGGCAATGCAAGAAAATACGCCAACACAAAGGTGTATGGCTAATCGTCTTGGTGTGTTTTTGTGGACTGTCAGCCTGACGTTACACCATCAACTCAAGCAGGAAAAAGTCATGAAAGCTCGCGGCCATCTTCTCAGGGATGCCCACCAAAAGGAACGAAAGTGTAACACTCGGAAGCTGCACGAACGGCATCTGGCAAAATAAATGTGGATGTAAGTCGTAACGCTCGATGAAGCATGGATTTACCTTTCCGACTGCGGCAAACCGAGAGCCATCATGTATCGAGAGAAAGGCCCCAAAAACTTCAGAAGGTGGGTCTGTAAAGAATCCTTCCCAAAAGGGTTCATGGTCGTTACTGGCTACTGTTACCGAGGTAAACTGAAGATTCGTAGAGTGGCGAAGAACTGCAAAATAAATTCGCAGTATTTTCAGGAGCAGATCATGAGGCTGATCTACGAGCATGAGATTTCAACAATGTACGGAAATGACGCCAATCTGGTGCGCATTTGCATGGAGAAGGCCTCATCACATATCTCACGATCGTCTCTCTCATTCTACAGGGAGATGGCGGAGGCAAGTGGTATACAAGTGATACCTTTCAATGAGGTACCTGTTAAATCTCCAGATGCAAGTCCTATGGACTATTGTGGATTTGGATTGCTGAAGCAGGCTTTGGGAAAACATCGTGTGACAACTGTGGAAGGACCTTGGAAAGCTGTGCAAAGGCAATGAGACAAGATTCCTCCTCCAGTTCTTCAGAGAAGTCTATTAAAGTGGAAATTACGCTGTCGAGCTATTGTTAGGAACCAAGGGAAACACATCGAGCGCTTACGAACCTGGCGCCATGGGTTCTTCTAAATTTTTAGGTAAGTCGAAATTGGCCAAATGTAGACTGAACAACGTCTGTAAAATCCAATGTGCATAAATATTTAATTATTGTTTCACAGGAAGTATTATAATCACTCATTCATCGACGTGTGTACAACGGAATGCTGAAAAGTTCCTGGCTTTGTCTCCCTCACCTGTCAACATGAAACCTTATTGTAAGTTTACTATCTTCGTATTCCTATTTAAATACCATCAAATGGGGTTAAATCGGACGGAACTGTGACAATCTCAACTGTGCTGGAACTACGCTACATTATTTTGTTAGTCTAAATAGCTAATCGTGGGAGCTATGTTTCTGGAATACAATAAATGAAAGAAAAGAATTTTTGACCAACTGTGCACAGAGTTAGATACATTAAAATGTGTCCGATGCCACCACATGTGGTGGGGTGACTTCGAACACAATATATTTCTGCATAATAGTCCGAAGATGTGTCGCTTTGGTATCAAATCGGACAGTAAACAATATTTGACAACATAAAAGAAGGTTATTGAACATTTATTTGAACGTTTTCATAATTTTGGTTACATATTTTCAACCATACTTAACATAGTTACATTCCAATACCCTCTAAACTTTCAAAACAAAAATAAAAATATTGGTTCCAAGCAATAGAACAATAGAGCAATAGAAAAGTATTGCACACAACCATGTTCCGTTATACGTTTAAGTGGAATTAAATCTTACTCCTTACTTCACGAGGCTTAGCTAACACTCGGAAAATCTGTTCTTTGACAACCCTATCTTCATTATCCAAATAGCCTTTTTGTCCATTGCCCTTTCACAAGATACCTTCTAACTCCAGGTGTAAAAGTGAAACCCCAATTTGCAGCTCTAAGAATACCATGCAATAAAATGTTTTCCACTACAGCACTTATAAAGGTAATCAAGAAAGTTCTGTCGCTTTTTGTGGACGTCTGTGTTCCATTGGCCCTCACACCGTGAGTTGAATGCGAATGGAGATAAGGCGAAGGTCAGTTGCTGGTGTGGATATATCCAACGTACTATCTGGTTGTGGCAGTTCAGTTACACCGTGAACTTGCGGAAGAACAGAGTGAACATAGGATCTCAACAGAGCGTCATAAGGGCGTGTATGCTGTACGAGTTTTAACGGGGACCAAATGCTTCTGCAGCGGGGCGGAAGATATGCCAGGCCTTTGATGAGGGTGTCGTGACTACGTAGACAGTGAAGTGGTTATTTAATAAGTTTAAGGACGGTGACTAAACACTCGAAGATGCATTACGTGCCGGAAGACCAACACTTGTACAAAATAAAGATCTTCAGGTAGCAATTGAGGGGAACAGTGGCCAGACATGTGAGGAACTGGCACTACAATTCAGTGTAAGTGGAGAAAAGATTCGGCAGGACCTCCATCAATTAGCAGAAGTACTACAAGTTGGGTCGATGGGTCCCACATGATTTGAGTCTGATCCAGAAGGCAATGCGAGGAGACACCTGTGTTGCTTTGCTGTCCCGTCTGAGGAAGGTGCCATTTCTGGATAGTACGAAGCTCCACGGGGCCGTCATTATTGGTTAGCATCTCATGAACCGGTTCCAAAACAGCCGAAACTATCACTGCACCAGAAAAGGTCCTCCTGTGTGTTTGATGGACAGCTCGCGGCATCGTGCATCGGGAACTGCTACCAGCTGGTCAGAGCATCAATGCAACTATGTATTATGAGCAGTTGAGTAGTGTTTAAGAAAAACCCAAACCTCTGGAGTCAGGACTTCTGAATCTCAAAGGGGTCCTCTTGTTACAGGACAATGCTAGGCCATAAGTGACTAGGCTGACCCGAGACACCATTCTACGCCTTGGATGGAAAACACTATTTCGTCCGCCATCTCCTGCATATTGCACCGTCCGATTATCACCTGTTCCATTCCTTGGACAATCATCTTAGAGGACGCTATTTTAAATCCCTAGTAGATGTGCAAAATACACTTGATACATTCTTCGCTTCACGGCTCAACAAATTCTACCGCGATGAAATCCATGGCCGTCCAGAACATTAGAAGAAGGTGGTCGATGCTGATGGCGTCTATTTTTCAACTTCCAGGTACGTGTTAGGTGACATAAGGATGTTCGAAGTAGGTAGGTGAAAAATTGACGGAACTTTCTTGGCTACCTTTAAAGAACAGTTTGGCCTCCCATAGTTCTGATGTGTTTCTTGTTCACTTTGTTTTCTATTGGTGAATGCGGTACCTGATAAGAATCGGCTGCTTAACTATAGGACAGTCATCCCTCCTTGACGGCACAAATAGCACTTCCAAGTCACACCAGGTCGTGATTTCATTTTGGCTGTACATGAAGTAATAACGTGGCATCGTCCAAAATCATCTCAGATCAGTCCACTCTACTTCCAAATATGCACAACGTTGCAAGTTGAAAGGTTATTGCTTGCGTAATCAACGTATATTATTGGCAAGCAACTGAGATTTATTATTCTTGCCAATACGTTATATGCCGCTTCTCCAATCCCCTTATTTTGCAGGTTACATTTTTTTCTTTTTTCCCACAGTGGCATTTCCACTCACGTGTACAGGGCTGATAAATTATATTATTGCTTCGTTATTTACACCTAATGTATGGGACACTATCTATTGATCATCAACCGAAACCGCGACTGTCCAGCTTTAACAACAGCAGATGAAACTAAAATAATAATAACTTCCAATCGTCCCATTTGACGGTATACGTTTCTTGGGATTAACGTGTAATTACTTTTTTGAGGTTTGAAGGGGTGATGATAGACTAAAGCAAGTTTCAAAGCTTTGGAATGTCCAACGTAAACAAGTATTTGTTTCTCTAGGCAATTTTGCAAAGGATACATACACTGACATATAAGAAATATTTGGGGAGCAGTGTCCTTCCTACAACACCATCAAAACCTGTATACCTCGTTTCAAGACTGACCATTTCAGTGTTGAAAACGAGCCCCAAAGTGGACGCTCTCCAACCTCCAGGAACCCAGCACAATGTGAAGCTTCCCGTGAACTGATCTTTGACGACAGGAAAATATCAGCCAGAAAATATTCAGGTACTGATTACCTCACGAGAGCGTGTTAGGTTTATATCAACAATACACTGGACATAATAAGATTACAATAAATAAGTGCCGAATTCCTGAACAGTGATTAGATGAAGGAACAATTTGAAACATTCAAGGTAGTTAGTCGTAATCCAGGCTAGTGTTCTGAATTTTAGGGTCCTATTGTGATTGGTGAAGAAACCTTACTCCATATACATACGTGATCCAGAGATCAAGGATCAGTAAATGGAGTGGCGCCGCTCTGGGTCTCCGTGACCAAAGAAGTTCCGCACCCAGAAATCAGCAAAGAAGAACATGATTTTCTGGGGACAAAGACGGTATTATATTGGTGGAATACCTACCTCGGACTTCAATATCGCCATCGAGATGTATGCTAACGTATTGGATTAACTATATTGGATTGGCCAAATAGAACACCTTCATTCCTCATCCTCAGTATTCTCCTCAATTGTCAATTAAAATGGATCTCGCAGAAATAGGAATACAAACTAAAAAGTGGATCTAGTTAACTAAGAACGGAAGTCAGTGAAGAGCTTTTGTGAACGCGGCATTGAACTTCCTAGTTCCGTAGGCTATAGAGTTAGTTATTAGGTATACCAGAACTGGGTAACTATCTCTTCATTACATAGGCAGTCCCTTGAACATAATATTGGTCCGTCAGAAAAAAATAAGCATTCAGAGGAAACTGAAAGCATCTGTCAGGAAACTTCCACATAGAGAACTGAAGATAGAGCTGGTGAAAGCTTATGTATGGATTGTAACTTTGTATGGATGTAAAATACGGCCTCCATGAGAGGAAGAAAAACGAAGAATGGAAACCTTCAAAATGTGGCACTATAGAAGGATGTTGAACATTGAATAAAAGAGTGCTAGAAATGGTGGAAGAGAAACAAGTATACTAGAGAATGTTTCGAAAAGAAGAGATACGATAATTGGATTCCTCATGAGACATGGAAGAAAAACTAGGAAGAGAATAGTAGAAGAAAACGTACCTGGAGGAAGGCTGCGATTGGCATAAGTATGGACCAAACAAAACAATATATAAGAAAGAATAAAGTACGAGGAAATCAAAAGTTTGGACCAAATAATACAAAATATGAGAAAGAATAAAGTACGAGGAAATCAAAAGTTTGGACTAAATAATACAAAATATAGGGAAGAATAAAGTACGAGGAAATCAAAAGTTTGGCTAAATAATACAAAACATAGGGAAGAATAAAGTACGAGGAAATCAAAAGTTTGGACCAAATAATACAACATATAGGGAAGAATAAAGTACGAGGAAATCAAAAGTTTGGACCAAATAATACAACATATAGGGAAGAATAAAGTACGAGGAAATCAATAGCATGTGTTAGAATAGGGAAGAGTAGAAAGCTGCGTTAAACTAATCAAACAATTGCTAACCTGAGAAGAAAATGGAGACGTTCTGATCTTCTATAGTGACACATATTTCACAGGGGATGTTCTGAATAACGGGCGTAATTCTTCTACATGTATATTTTATTCAAATTTAAAATAACATTGGCTGCGTGCATGTTGTTTGACAGTGAAATAAAACCATCATTAAAATAATCTTTTCTCCAATGTTTGCTTGTCTAAACACGTTTTCAAAACATTTCAAACACTCTTTTTTTAAAAAAGATAACGTACGGGATTACAAAATATGAATGCGCAAATGCTTTGGTCACATTTTAATCTGTTTTTCAATCAAATATTTACAGTAAGTTTAAACATTTAAATTACATGTTATGTCAAAGCGTTTCAGTTGCTAAAAAAGTAGTATGTTTGTTGTTCAATAATGTAAACAAATAGTTATTAATTTATTTTCATTTTTGTTCCTGAGGATTTCTAATGTCATAAATGAAACATATGTTATTATTACTTTATTGTATATATACCACACTATGTAGATAATACATCTGAATATTGCTGAAGAATCAGTATTTTGAGAACGCTCTCCTGTGCCACAAACTAAATTTTATAGAAGTAGAAAAGATCTGTATTTTCTGTAGTAAAATATAATATTTAAAATTTTGTGTCCAAACGATGGGAATGAATTTAATAGTAGTACAATATCACCGCTCTTCATCCCTTTGCGATAAATTTTGCAAAATATATGGAAGTGAATAAGATATTCGTATTATGTCTATGAAGGTGATACGATAGTTCAGTGATGAGTATTCACATCTTGTGCAAAAGGATTCTTGATTTAATCGCAGATCAGATGATTTTGTGATGAACTACATTGTTTCCGTAGGTTTCTCCGCACAGAGAAAAACGCATGAAACATACGTAGAAACGTAGGCTAGATGCGTAAATCCTGTAGCTTTTGGACTTGACGTACAGCCCTTTGTAACATCCTGCACCAAACGTACAGTATAATTGAAAGCGTATGTTTATTCCTACTTCCATATAAGTGTTCCATCTATACATACTTCCCATACGAAAGAAAGAACTCGTATATAGACCGTGAGAATCTCACATGCAGTTGGATGTATATAACATATAGCTGATATAGGTAACATATGTATACGTATGTAATATAGAAATCTTTGAGTTTTACGTCCCACGGTTATGCCGGTTAGGCTAAAGGAGACGGTGATGATGAGTGATGAATGAAATGGTGAAATGAAGAAAGTGGGAGGAAACGGGAGAACCCCGAGAAAACCCACGCACACGGGTATGTAATATAGAGAAGACTATTAAATGTCATACATCCTGCAACGACATGATATAACATCTAAGCGGGAAAAGTAACTTATGTAGCATATGAATAACGTATCCTCCGTACTGATTACCGTAGTAAACTTATGAATTCCGTATATTTGTACAATATACCGCTGCCTGGATAACGTAATTTTTCAGCATGGGGTTCTCACGTTACCCATTGTTTCGTAATCATTCGCTTTTATCAATCATCACTCACTCTCCTTAAATCAAAACAGAGATCATTAGTTTTTCCTTTGATTTATCTGCTTCGTATTGGGAAAGAAGACCCTTTCGGTGCTACGGTCACGCTGACCTCATGTTATATAAAGTCTTACTCTATGTTCATGTGTGGGAGACCTCTGGCAAAAAAATGCTGCTAGGCTTTCGTTCATATTCATCGACCAAGCAACATTTTACATTACTTTACACATTTCGTCTTTAAGCTGTGCACTCATTGTATTTTGTAGCTATTCCATTACAAAATCTTTTCTGAAATCGAAAAATGTCCAATTTTTATAGACTAAGATTGTAATCCTAATTAACTTCAAAGAAATGATTTTTTTTCGGAAGTCACCAAAAATATGATATTGTTTTAATGACAAATTGCAAGGTGATTTTCTGTACATAAAAACTTAACGACAATTACGATAAAACTTTTTCTTGTTCCAAGCGTAGTATCGTGTTTTCAATCGGTCATTGTGGAAGATCAAGTATTAAGAACCATATCTAATCAAGAAATGACGGAACAGCCATTCTCGATATTCTCACCTAAGGTGGCTCACCTAAGCCTACAAGGTTAAAGAGGTACATTAGTATATCCTGTCAGTCATTTCTTCAAGAACGGGACACCAATCTGAAATGTAGGACTGATTCGCCGAAAAGCGGGATGTATCACCCCTTACCCTCACGTATGAGAAATTTACGTTTTTCTTTGTTTTTTCTTTTTCTTTCTCTCTCTCTTTTTTTGGTTTTGTTTACTCCTGTCAGACCTGATGACGAGTCCTTGGAATTAGACGCAAGTGAGTGTACTGTGCATTAGCTTTTCACACAATCAAATAGGAAATGTTAGAAGCTTATTATTTAGGGATTCAATGTTAATTGAAAAAAAAAAACAAAGAGCAAACTGAGATAACAAGAAACAGGTTTCTCATATGTACTCAGCTTCTCAAGTTTACACATAATCTCTACCCTCATTACAATATAAAGACCGGAAATGGTTTTAAAAAAACATTGAACTCTCCGTTTAAATACAGCATAATTGTTAGTAGATTATGGTAAATGGTTTATTGATATAAATTTAGCATTGCAAAAGATAAATTCAATTTCTATTTAACCCCTCGTTGAAACTGGAAGTTGTCGAAATTATTTGCTCCCAATTTTAATATTGGGTTTACATACAGGAAAAGCTGTCAGGGATACGAAGAAATTGTTTTTTGATGTAGATTGAGCATGCCAAGAGCAGTTCCATCTATCCACCTACTGACAGTGGAGTAATTCTGTCTTTTCAAGTTAGAGTCAAAATGTCAAACGATACTCACCTCTTTGTTACGCATTCCAAATGTGTAAGTAGCACTTAAAATGTAATTAAAAAATTAAAATGTAGATATGGATGTGAATGTAAAGAAATACCTGCATCCATCAATATCGCAACACTTAGGGGAGACCGGGGTTGGTTGACACAGGGGTAGGTTGACACACTGCAAATTAAATCCACATTTAGCAGTTGGTACCCCCGATACTGATGTCATAGGAGTGGCAGTTGCTGTTGTACTTTCATGGATCGTTTCAAGAGCGTCAAGAGAGAGATGGAGAGCGTTTCAAGAGTTGAGAAGAATAAAACGCTTTTTAGAGAGAGCAAGTAAATTTTTTATAATTCTAGTTTGTATATGATTTGAAATTTACTGTACTTAATTAATTTACCATAGTACTTTAGTAATTTATTAGTAAAGAAAATAATGAAAGATGCATTTCAAAAGTTACTATTACGCCTATAATAGGCATTGAGGTAAATAGTATATGCCTCATAGTTTGCGGAAGCATATAAGCTGATATGGCGCTATGGGGCTGGTTGATGGGGTGTGTCAACCAACCCCGTGTGATAATAAAAGATATTTTGAATGTATTTTGTTAAGTTTTATGGTGAATGTTTCATTTTCAGAATTTTGACATTTCCTTGTTTCAGTTCAGTACTGTAGGCCTATATTTATTGACTGAAACTTCACTTCGTTTTACGTAAACCAGCACTTCCCTACCCTCTCCATCAACTCAACCCTTCCCAAACGCTTCCGATTTAGCAGGTCTATTTTCTTGTCTAAGGCACCATTATTTTCCACGTTTTATTTTATTGGCTAAGCACGTAATGATAACAAAGGGGGGAGGAACTTCGAAGGGGTGTTTGCTGTATGTGTTGCATTTCTGTTCGTTGAGACGAAGTACAACATTTCTTGCATTCCTATAGAAGCAGAAGAGTTTGAAAGAAATAAATGCCAAGCGGAAAAATATGATTTTTAAAAGTAAGATGGAGCCAGGAACGGTGAAATAATTTTTCTATTGTAATATAGATAGGCGGATACCTACTGTTGTTTTTTTAAAAAATATTTAAAGAAGAATAGAGATAATGTAAAATAGGGAGTGGAGAGGGAGAAGTGAACATGTTCAAACAATACATTTTCTTTAGTTTATATCATTAGGTCTATAATAGGCTACCACAAGAAGTACAGATTCCAACATGTCGTTATCTGTACCAATATAAACCAAACGAATCATGGATGCAATGCTCACGTTGCAAGAACTGGGCTCACGAGGCATGTATTGAGATAGGTAAATTCTACTTTTGTCACAATTGTGATTCAATTGACCATATGTCTGAGTGGAAAACACATATATGTATATATGTATGTGTTTTATCATTTAGTGTAGCTAGGCCTACTTTGTTGTGAAATAGCTACTATGTCTACGTTGGCTATAGGTAAAAGTATTTTGCACTTTGTTCTGTTTTGTTCTGTTTTAGTTATGAAAACAATAACTTAAGCACAATTATGGGCCTATTCCGTCTTATAGTCCTTTTTGTCTTAGGAAGAATTAATACGCAGTTTTGATAATACTTTTGGTTGTGCTTGTTAGGTAGGAAGCGCAGGACTTTTGAAGAAATTTTGAATGTTATCCTGCATAATAAGTTTTCAATTGCCCACAGTAGACCTAGCACTCCATTTGCATTAATTGTATTCAACTGTTTAAGATAATAGTCCTAGTAGTCATTTTCGTACTTATTAACTAGAATGTATAATTTGGAAATACACTGAATATGAAAGAAATAGGTACAAAATATTTCAATATATGAGTGTTCACTTACGCCATACAGTGTGTCAACCAACCCAAACTTGGGGCCAATTAACACATTTCACTTAATGTTATTTTCTCACGTCTAGTTCCTATAATATAATACAGATAATAGTGTATTCCATATGCTTTTAATTAGTAGGAGTAACGAGTTTGCCAATACATCCTTTTCTTCTTGACAAGATTTACCTCACCAGTTATAGGCGACAAATGAAAAAGTGTGTCAACAATCCCCGGTCTCCCCTACTTGTCACGTGTATTGTTGGATGGATCACGGTGGCTCAGTGGTAGGCCACTTACTTCTAATGCGTCGGGTCTCTAGTTCGATCTCCAGCCAAGTCACTTTGTGATGAACAACATTCTGTTCGTGGGTTTCTTGAACTATTTCCGTTTCTTCCCACTTTTTCATTCCACCAATTCTTCCATCATTATTCACTAGCTTTAATCATCGTCTTCCTTAGCGTTAAGGAAACGAAAATGAAAAGAAATCTTTTAGCACATATTGCCCGTAAATACAAGTAATGATATTAAAAATACACAATATCGTTATAATTCGCCCGAACAATAGGACTTTTTTTCGTTTACAATAAAAAAAAGAATCCTGAAGTTTTGTTTCCCACGGTTATAACGGTTAGGCTAAAGGAGACGGTGATTATGAGAAATGAGTGAAATTGTGGAATGAAGAAAGTGGGAGGAAACGGAAGAACCCCGAGAAAACCCACAAGCACGGTGTTTTTCGACCACAAAGTCCACACGGCGCGAGCTGCGATCGAACCAGGGATCCGAAGCACCGGAGTTGAACATTCTATCACTGAGCCACCGCGTCCCCTTCCTTAGCCTTAAGGGCAACTCCATGGGACGTTAATGTGAAAGATTTAATTTTCATTGTTTCACGTGTATTCCTGCATCATGAGTCTTCATTGATTCAGCATTTGCCTGTCATTCCATTCATTGGAAAGGATAATACAATTGTCGGTTCTTCTAAGGCAACCTATTTCTACTAAAATCAAGTCTTATACAATCGTGCTATCTTCTCTGCTGTTTATAAGTAGCTCAAAGTTAAAAATAGGTTAGATCTAGCTTATTCTTTTGAAGCTTTCTGTAATTATAAGTAGGGATGCATTCGAGTCGAGTCGAGTCGAGATTTAAGCCTGTCTCGACTCGTCTCGAGAAAATGTTGTCTCGACTCGTGTCTCGACTCGAAAGTATGTTTCTGTCTCGACTCGTGTCTCGACTCGACAGTCTCTGTCTCGACTCGACTCGAATTCGAGTCGAGACGTCTCGAAATTCGAGTCGAGACAAAATGTACGAGTTAAAATATACGCACACATCAGCCAGAATATTATGACTACCTACGTTATTGTCAGTGTCCAACTTTGGCACGGATAACAATGGCGACGCGTCTTGGCATGGACGCAATGACCCTTGAAAGGTCACTGGAGAGAGTTGATTGGTACACATAGGCAAGGGCGCTGATTTTTCTGTAAATGTGGGGGGGCATTCAGATGCAGAAGGCATATATATGAGGATTTTAAGACAAATTGTATTCAAATTATGCCAAATATTGTATATTCATAAATACAATGCGGGGGCTCACATGAGCTTTGGGGGTGCCCGGGCCCCCTCGGCCCCCCAGAATCGGCGCCCTTGCACACAGGTCATCTAATTCCCATAAATTCCGGGGAGAGGGGCGATGCGCTCTGAAGTCATGTTCAATCACATCCCATTTGTGTTCGATTAGGTTCAGATCAGGCGAGTTGGGCGGCCAGCACATCACTTGGAACTTGCCCCTGTGTCCCTCGAACCACTCCATCATAATCCTGGCCTTGTGATATGGTGCATTATCTTTTCGAAAAATGCCACTACCGTTGGGAAACATGGTCGTCGTCTGCAAGCAGTGTGTGATACGCCTTGGCCGTCATGGTGCCTTGCTCGAGCTTCACTAGACACATAGATGCTCACGTGAATGTTTTCCGGAGCATAATTAAGCCACCGCCAGCTTGTCTCCGTCCCGCAGTACAGGTGTCAAAGAACTGTTCTCTTGAAACACGACGGATTCGCACCCTCCCATCGTCATGATGAAGAAGGTATCGGGATTCATCAGACAATGCAACGCTCTGCCACTGTGCCAAGGTTTAATGACGATGGTCATGTGTTCATTTCAGTCGTAGTTGCCGATGTCGTGGTGTTAACATTCGCACATAGATAGGACATGGGCTTCGGAGGCCCATCGTTAGGGGTGTTCGGTGCACTGTGTGTTCAAACGCACTTGTACTTTGCCCAGTAATAAAGTATGATGTTAGTTCTGCCACAGTTCGCTGCCTGTCTTGTTTTACCAGTCTGCCCAGCCTATGACGTCCGACATCTGTAATGAGGTGGGGGCGCCCAACCCCTCGACGTTTGGACGTCGTTTTCCCTTGGTTTCGCGACTTGTTGAAGACACTCACCACAGCACTCCTCGAACATCCGACAAGTCCTGCAGTTTCCGAAATTCTCCTGCCGAGTCTGCGGGCCATTACAACCTGCCCTCGGTCAAACTCAGATCGCGCGCCTTCCCCATTCTACTCACGGCCAGCACTCTCACTGATACTGCATGCACCGTACGCGTGACTGACTAGCAGGCATTCGTCGGCAGGTGACACAGATATCGCCTGGACGGAAATTATATCGATAGTAGGTTGGTAGTCATAATGTTCTGACTGATCAGTACATACTAAATAAATTTAAAATGTAAGAAATTTTCAACATTCTGATTAACTTGCACGAAATTTCATAATGAAAAGAAGCAACTGACTTGGACAAGACAACGGTTAGTTGATGGGGCAATCTTTTTTTCTGGTCTTTGAGGTGTGAGCTTTGACCATGCCTTCTGAAATTTTGATGTTTGGTGCTCATCAGTCGCGCTTCCATTTTTTTTCTAATTGTTCCAGTTCATGATAATTAACAATACATTGCGCAGTTCGAATACATGTTCACGTTTTCATTCAATCCAACTCAAGCCGCTTCAGATACTATAGAGTTGTATTTGTTTACGAAGAATTAATTGCGTATTAGAAATACACCCCAACAAAACATTCTGAGTGCTCATCTGCTCAGTATTCAAGGTTTTAATTACAACCTGAATTGTTAAAATGCGAACGTAAGTTGCATTAGATATCTAAGCAGTTCCTAGTCTATGGATAATTCAAGCAATGCTAATTAAGGTCTTTCTAGCAAGCACTTCTGCTGTTCATAAACCTTACGCATTGGAGTAGGAAAAAAAAAAGAAAAGAAAAGAAAGAAAGAAAGAAGTAAAATTGGTAATTTTGCAACCGTGACTCACTCGGGCTCATGCTCTCTATCCTCAATGGAGCTCGCGTTCGCTAATCTCAATGAGGATCACACTAGTCAAGTTTCTCACTAATTCGAGCTTGATATTTACTGTGAAATTCTCTTCAGCTCGATCTCGTAATGCCACACGTCCTTTCTTGTTTTTACATTTGTCTCACCATTTTCGATTTATACGGGTGGCCGTGGACTTTTCAATTAAGTTTTTGTTTTCATTTTGACCCGCCGCCATTTTGCACAGGGTTGTCGTAGAGAGTCGAGACTTGCTCCATTTTCCTTCATTTTACAACAGATTTCAACGATGTGCTACTTAACCCCCCTTGCCATTTGAAACTTTTTAGTTGGATCCCGTCTGGGGCCCTGCGGGGAACCCTGAGGCAAACTGTTTACCCCAAAAAAGTGTGGCCTTGAAAATGATAGGATACATGTTCACCGAGTTTTCCATTTACCCAATCGTTTCCGAACAAATGACTCGGTTCAAACTATTCTAGCAGGTAATTTCCTAGCTATGGCTTTTTAAATATCTAGAAATTGGCCATGTTTTTGGCCAATATCACGGGAACGGTAAGCCATAGAGATATGATATTGGTGGTAATCAATCCCTAATAGAATGCTAAACATTTTTGTCCTGATGTTAATTGGTGGCCATTGGCCAAACCACTGGCCAGTTGGACAGTGACTACCGGTTACTATTTGGTACCAAAATGTTTACCATCCTTTTAGATATTGATCAACACCAATATGATCTCTCTATGGCTTACGGTTCCCGAGATATGGCTGCTTAAATTTCTGTAAATCGGTCATTTTTTGGCCACTATCTTGCGAACGGTTAGATTGACGCGAAAAATTTAATCATTTTGTCTAATAGTTTTTGATGCTCTATCTAATGCAGTGTACAAAATTGAAAAAATTGCAAATAACAGACAGACGGACAGATAGACACACAGACATAGAGAATTCAGTAACGAACTTTTAAAGTTCGTTGAATATGTTGTAACTTACGATATCCCACCCGGTGACACGTATAACTTCGGGATTCGTCTAGTTATAACATATCAAATGCGAACACAATAGTCTCGTTCGGATCTCAGTGGAGCCACTCAATTGTCAGTAAGCAACTGTCTTCTTCAATTAACAAGTTGTTATATCTCGAATTATTTTATTGGAAGATATTTCTGGTAAATACGATAATTTATTGTAATACACTGTAATTCTAGTCTAAGATACACGATATCGAAAATATGGCATTATAGACTAACATAATAATATGCAAATGTTACAATGGAAAATAAAATCTTTGGAAAATTGCAAAGAGGAACCTGACATTCATGTTCACAGTCATTCCTCATTATTTGATTTTAATTATTACTTCATTATCAACGAACTTAAAAGTTCGATACTGAATTCTCTATGTCTGTGTGTCTGTCTGTCTGTCTGTCCGTCTGTCTGTTATTTGCAAATTTTCAATTTTGAACCGTGTATTTGATAGAGCTTCAAAAACTATCAGAAAAAGTTATTAAATTTTTCGCGTCATTCTTACCGTTCCCAAGATATTGGCCAAAAAATAGCCGACTTCCAGAGATTTAAGGAGCCATATCTCGGGAACCATAAGTCACAGAGAGATCACATTGATGTTGTTCATTACCTAAGAGGATGGTGAACATTTTGGTACCAAATAGTAACCGGTGGCCACTAGTTTGGCCAATGGCCAGTTGTATAGTGGTCACCAATTAATATCGGTACTAAAATGCATACCATCTCTCTGACTTACCGTTCCCGTTATATTGGCCAAAAATGGCCAATTTCTAGTTATTTAAGGAGCCATAGCTCAGGGACCATAAGTTGTAGAGAGATGACATTGATGTTGATCAATACCTAAGAAGATGGTGAACTTTTTGGTACCAAATAGTAACCTGTGGCCACTGGTTTGGCCAATTGCCAGTGACCACTAATTAATATCGGTACCAAATTATTTACCTTTCTCTTAGGTATTGATTAACACCAATATCATCTCCCTATGACTTACCGTTCCCGCGATGTTGGCCAAAAATGGCCAATTTCTAGATATTTAACGAGCCATAGCTTGGGAGCCGTAAGTTGTAGAGAGATCATATTGGTGTTGATCAAACCTAAGAGGGTGGTGAACATTTTAATACCAAATAATAACCAGTGTCCACTGATTAACTTTCTACTGGCCAACTGGCCACCGTTCCCCAAATACTGGCCAAAAAGTTCAAATTTCTAGATATTTAAGCAGCCATATCTCGAGAACTGTAAGTCATAGAGAGATAATATTTTACTAATTTTTGCGAGGTAGGAACAATGACAGTTTTCCTTCCCGCTCCATCTCTCCATTCTTTTTAAGTTCGTTCTTGCAATGCTCATGGAGCATTCTCAACTGGTTTAATTCTGTGAAACTGTTAGAATTAATTATAAGCTGTGTAGAAACGCTTTCAAAATGCATTAAAATTATAAATGACAAGTAAAAGGTGCCTTGCTGAGTGTACCTTGTAGAGGCCCCCTCAAGTATGCTCCTCCGCACCCCAGGGTATGCGCGCCCTTTATCGCTGTCACTGGCTAATATAAATATGAAACAGATGTCAGGCAAGGACAACTAGCGGTGTTTCCCATACGATCAGGCGATGACTTATTTATGGCACGAGCCAAAGTAGAAGGCGGCTTAGTTGAAGAAACTACACCCTCTCAGTAACCTAAATTGCACGAAAATTTCCAAAGCAGGTTCATTGACCTGAGTACCGCATGTTGCCCACTTTGTCCAAGAGCGGGATGGTTTATTTCTAACTTTTCTACCGAAAAGCATTTGTCTGGGATGGTGTTTCGGAGACAATAAAATAAAGAAAATATACTAGGCAGAGAGAGAGCAGCGAGGAGGGAGTGTACCAATTATTCTTTCCTCTAAACCAGCGTTTCCCAACCTTTTTCAACTTGCAGAACACTACGAGTGTAACATGGATTCTCGCGGCACACTTATAGATATTATTATTTGTAAATATAAAACACACTGGTATATTTTTTCTTTGATTACTGATCTCCTTCGCACAGAGAAGAAAGCTCGATCACTGGGTTTTCCTCGTGGTAAATCACTATGCTTATTTTTCAT
This sequence comes from Thermobia domestica, assembly GCF_964235325.1. NCBI lineage: Eukaryota > Metazoa > Arthropoda > Insecta > Zygentoma > Lepismatidae > Thermobia > Thermobia domestica. Next base: position 296,148,946 of record NC_137461.1, on the reverse strand, counting down.
TCTAATTTAAAAGGAGAAAACAACTGCAATGAAATGTTGGACTCAGGTTATTAAAAATACGCTTACTCTTTCGAAAACTGTATCCAACCTTTTACTAAGAATGAAGATCATTAAATAACGAACGAACAAATAAATATATTTTACTTTTAAAACACAAATGTAAATAATTTATCGAAAGGATTGAATGATATTTTAAATTTTCAAGTTACGAAATAGTCTGTAACGATAAAGAAGCAATAATGGTCATAACAATAACAAATACTTTTTTCAACATTCGAAATGTACAGAAAAGTAACACGGCATGAAACTTAAAATTGTAGATTCATAGTAGAGGTTCATAGTACAGTGTAATGTGCAATACAAATATACATTTTCCCCTACGTTTTGCAATTTGATTGCTATAGAATTTATAATTTTGTTTTGATATCCTCGCGGTACACCAGTGGCCCATTCACGACACACCAGTGTCGCGGTATTTTCACTGCTAGCTTCTCATTTTAGAAGGTATATTTCCAACAAAGGGGGGTAGCGTGCACCTTTGCACCCCCCTAAATCTGGCCCTGTCCAGAACTTATGTAGCCCTATGGCGTTCATGGAAATAAAAACACAATAGTTATAACTATGCTAAATTACTATAGACTGCCAATTGCTCATTCAGAGAATTTATGATGTTCACTTTATTGCAATGTTCTTATACAGACTAGATATAGGCTACGGATAATAGTTTTATACAAACTAGATAATCAATTATTATTATTATTATTATTATTATTATTATTATTATTATTATTATTATTATTATTATTATTATTATTATTATTATTATTATTATTATTATCATATTTGAAGTACAATCAAATATCACGACATTAATTACTAGTTTTAATTAACTGAATTGAGCTGAAAATTAAATCTTGATCTCGGAAGATTAACTATTAAATTGATACGTTCTGTACCTTTCTAAAGTAATAAATGCTGGAATTGGTTTCAAGGCTGTTCCTGAGTGAATAATTTCTTCATAATAATATTAAAAGTTTTAGAAAAATTTTCGAGACATTCGAGTCGAGTCGAGATTTTTATGAGCTGTCTCGACTCGACTCGTGTCTCGACTCGAAAATTCGAGTCGAGAAACACGTTTGTCTCGACTCGTCTCGAATTTTACAAAGTGTGTCTCGACTCGAATCTCGACTCGAATTCGAGTCGAGTCGAGTCGAGATTCGAGACATGTCTCGACTCGTGCGCATCCCTAATTATAAGCAACATTGGAACGTGTGCTTAACCACGTAAGAATAGGACATTGTCGCCTTATTTGAAAATGTTCGTCCTATAAACAGTTACCAATAGCATTATCCTGATATAATAAAAATAAAAAAAACTGCAGGAAATACTCGACAAGTGTTTGTAGCCGTCCAGAATGACGTAGATAGTGTGAGTATACTGCAGTGCTACAAATGGTGCGCTAGCGTAGCTTTGAGAAGTTTTAACAGTTTACCCTTGATCACATAATTGCGCATTGGGAGTGTGGTAAGTGTTATCGCGCTCTGTTACTGTTACAACTGTTACCAATATTATAGTGCAATTGATATGGGGCAGAAATGCAAGAGTAAACTCAAGATTGGTTCACGTAGACCAATACAATACCTAAAAATGTATACGTGAGGAATGTAAGGAGCCTGCCATCCAAATTTGCCAACAATAACGCAGCCGTGGTTGGGAAATTCTCAAGGACAGTCCAGATATATTTACATAGTGTAGCGATAAGACATTAAAACGAAGATTGTCCTTGCAGAACCTCAAATGAGATGGACACAAAATTGTGTGATTACAATGTGAACAAATTAGAACACTTTTGAAGTCACGTTTCATTATTTGAAGGATAATTTTGCCAATACTGCAGCGTGTCATGTTGTGGATGTAGTTGTACTAATGTAGTAATTTTATTCTATTTTGCAATAGGTTTATCAATGCTACAAAATACATCAACATATTGCAATTTGGATTGCTATCCTTTTTTTCAAACAAGCGAAATTTAGCAAGATGTCATGCAATTCATGCATAAAGGAATCCATGTTATAAGGCAAAGTATACCATCCGATCAAAGGGTTAAAATTTTATTCTTCGAGTGGAATACCCAGATTAGCCTGACAAAAATATTTGGCATCTCTCACAACTAAAATTGCAGAAACGGCCACATAAACTGGCAAACAATCAACAGTTACTTCCGATATTTTCTGACGAATAGTATTAAATCTCGCAGGATGTAACCGAGGAATACTTTAACATGTAGGAAAGAAATTTTACGTTCTGACAGATGGGGCTACATAAAGTACTAACAATGACATCACAAATGCTTCTTTTTATGCACTGGACAAACACCGTACTCATGGGTTTTCTCGGGGTTCTCCCGTTTCCTCCCACTTTCTTCATTCCACCATATTTCATTCATTTCTCATTATCACCGTCTCCTTTAGCCTAACCGGCATAATCGTGGGACGTAAAACTTACAGATTTCATTTCATTTTTCTTTTTATGCACTGGTACGTAACAATAGTTACACGCTCGTTTCTTGGGTATCTATTTACTTATGTTAGAGAAGTGTACATACATGATTTAGGAAACCTTAAGTTGATCGTCGTAGAAACAAAAGCTCTCCGTTTGATTCTATTTTGTTATCGCTTAACTTTCGAGAACTTTCTCCAACTTTCTTCTTGATCTACCTAAACAATTCTTTCCTATCTTGTATACTAAAGTTACACCTTTTACCTTTCATGTATTTCCAATGCTACTAGATGATCTCTCATTTTCAGGCTATGGAGAAATATTGCATTCTGTAACTTTCTGCTTTCGCTTATTATTGGTATGGCTATTTTACATCAACTATTTTCAACTAAAAACATTCAGCTCATTTACTCTGCATATTGTAAATTTATCTTATTAAAATAGAAGGTAAAGAACGGTACATGATGTTGGAGTTTCTTCCATAACTTTTATGTAACAATCTTGTTATAAAATGCAAATATAACACACAAAATCACTCCAATGAGATCCGAAGACCGATACAATGTTCTCTAGGTATTTTATTCAGGTAAATGGGTGTTCCAAGGTCGAGGGATCCGAGGGAAGGATACCACAGAGCTCCAGGCAAGCTAAGGGGTTCAATTAGAATCTCCCAGTACTCCAGGCAAGCAAAGAGAGGGGTTATGATCACGCAGAAATCTAGAGAAGCTAAGCAGGTAGGAAAATCACAGAGCTCCAGACAAGCTACGTGACGGTAGTTTAGGATTTCCCAGTGCTTCAGGCAAGGAAAATGAGCCTGAAGGTCTCAGAGAACTCCAGACAAGCTAGGTGGACAAGGAAGCTGAGAGCACCAGGCAAGATAGGAGGCTTGGGTTAGATTAGATTTGTTAGGTTCCAGGCAAGCCAAGATAGGGTTTTCGACTAGCTGAAACTAATAGCATTGGAGGTCTTGCAGCGTGTTTTATACTCTCTTCAGAGTGGCGGCGGTACTAGTGTTCTTCTTCGGTCATATGTCCTGTTGGTGGTGATGATGCATGTAGTCTGTTTATTGTAGTAGTTGTTGTTGTAAAGAACAACATTGTCTCGTTTACAATTGTAGAACACTTGTAGGATATAACAATATTATCAACCCACTTTCTTATCCAGAGAACATAATGGAAAGAGATTTGCTTATTATAAGGCCTATTTGGCGCTTACGAATCATTTGCACTTTTGATCATTTTGGATATATTTCATCCTTGATATCCCTAAGGCGTGTTTGACAGCTTAAAAGATTCATATCCAGATATTACAACTCTTATGATATAAAAAACAGTATTATCTTTATTATGTATTTTCACGTACCATAGAAACTTTACGACTCATGTTCTCACAACTTTGTTAGTTGTATTTAATTTCGTTGTGACTCATTATTTTAATTAATTTTCTCAATAAATGTATCTGATTAATGGTAGTGAATGCTATGCAAGTATTGGCGGAATGATAATGTGAGAGGAGACAGGAAAGCAACGAGAAAAGTCGTGGACGCGATGTTATTCATAACTGGCAAACATGGTCCGGAAACAAACTAGAAACTACTCGCATCAGAGGAGAGCACTCTACCACTAAACTCTTTAGAGAAGAATGAGAACGGAAAATCAAAGAAGTTATGTGAATAATAATTAAGGAAACCATAATACTGAATACAATTAGAAACAGGAAGTTAAATTGATTGGAACATTTTGTGAAAAAGAACTGTGGCCTGAGGAACATGATGAATGGGGAAAGGAACGGAGTGAAAGAAGATACAAATGATGGAGGTATAGGGACCACGGTAGCTCGGTGGTAGAGATTTCACCTCTGGTACATGGGGTCCCTGGTTCGATCCCAGCTCGCACCAAGTTAGATTTGTAGTGGATAAACACCGTGTGCGGGTTTTTCTCGGTGTTCTCCCACTTTCTTCATTCCATCATTTCATTCATTTCTCATCATCACCTCCTCCTTTTGCCTAGCCGGCATAACCGTGGGATATCAAACTTTAAAGATTTCATTTCGTTTCATTTCATTGTTAGGTGAACGCGAAGACAGTGGTTAAGGACCATGACGCATTAGAACTTTTAAGTTTGCGACAAATGATTTGTCAATACAGTCAGAATATCTATTATCTTTTAAATCAACAGCGACGTCATAGAATCCTGTGACTCAATAGTACAGTCTGTTGGAAACGCTAGCTCATGTTAGTTTTTTTTTTTCAGAATGCTAAAATATAAAGTTGGATTTTTACCCTCCTTTCTTCTTCAATATTGTGGAAATGTGAAAATGTGATAAGAGAAAAAAGTAGATTTTTTTTTTGTAGAAGTTGGTGTTAGAGCTGGCCACACTGTGGTTGTCATCTGCAGCTCGCACTATTGGGAGCAGGACGTTCATTAATTTGTATGCAAATGTGCAGAGTGAGTTACTTGGTAGTTATGCAGATGCGGTCTCTTGCAATGCCTGCAGACAATTTTCAACGGAAGAATTCTTTCCAGAGGGATGAAGCCCGAATTCTTTGTTGGCTTCACAGGACATTGTTCGAGCAAAGCTGATCTAACCCGGCCGGCGTCTTTATTCTCTCTTTCTTGACGTCGTGGCGGCTTGAGAGCTCAAGTGATCCATCTTTGGCAGGGACAGCTCTTCATGCACCGATGACACGAAGCTGCATCAAATCCCTGACACTTGGCTTTATCCACGAGCGACCATTCACTAGCACAGAGGATGTCTGGATCTAAGGAGAGTTTCCGAGAAAATACTTCGGACATAAAATGGATACTATTTCGTTTCCTAGTCGAGTTGGTGTTCTTCATTTGTTTGCATTAAGTTGTCTTTAAGAATTCTGATTTGTACACTCAACAACAAAAGTACTTTAATCAAAATACTCGTTGTTTTATATTTTTGATTCTTGGTTTAACGTCCTACGATTATGCGCCGAGACTAAAGAGGACGGTGATATTGATATTAATGATCACGGTGTAATGAATAAAGTAGAAAGAAACAGAAGAACTCTGAGAAAACTCACGCAGAGAAATAAGGTGAGCTCCATATGTGGTGCTCACCTTATTTGTGTGTGGGGCCATGAGTACCATATATGATGCTCATGTTTGATATCACAAATTACTGCCCTTTCCAGGTTCTTGAACCTCATATATGATGCTCATTGTCACAAACTACTGTGAAAAACCATGAGCATCGCATATGGTGCTCGGCTCCCATTGGTACATTTTCGGGAGAAAAAATATCGCGACGAAAATGTGATATAACTTTCCATAATCGAGCCAAAGGTAACAAGAAATTTATGGCCTCCTGGGACCAGTACCCTCAAATCACCTTGGCAGTCAACCTGAAACAAGAAGAGAAAGAAATGAAATGCAATCTTTCAGTTTTACAATTTTTTTATGGACCACGATTATTATAGGCTAAAGCAGACGGTGATTATGAAAAATGAATGAAATAGTGGAATGAAGAAAGTGGGAGGAAACGGTAGAAAACAGGGGAAAACCCATACAGATGGCGTTTGTTCACTATAAAATTCACTTTGTGTGAGCTGGAACCGAACCAGGGACAGCACGCATCAGAGGTGAACGCTCTACCACTTCTATTTTCTAAAAAGTAGCCCCAATCAAGGTATTGTACTCCACAGCCAACTCACGTATTTCCTACACAATCCAAACACGACAAGTACACGAACACAGGAATATCGAGAGCAGTTAAAATTCCGACCATGATCTTCAGAGGGATTCGAACTCCTAATGGTCTTCACCTCACAATTGTCAGCCTAACGCCTGAGACCGCTCGGCTACACTCACCGGCACTGAGCCACTGCGGCCCCAGGAAGAAGAAAGAATCCTACATTTAATGCAGTATGAAAGCAAACGATAGTTACTTAAGATGAAGCCTTAAAGACCATACTGTGCACATAAGCTCCTGAACCCACGGCAAGTGCTATGAATAGTGCCAGCATTTTATGATTATGACTATACGTGAAATGTTGAAAATTGCACACATACACTCATATATATATATATATATATATATATATATATATATATATATATATAAAGATAACGACAATATTCACAAAACAAACAACAATAGTGGATCCGACGGTGTGAATGTTGGAGAGAGAGTGTAAAAAGCGTGAAAGTGTTATGTTAGCCTCTCCTGTGACAGCTGATATCAGAAACTTGTCCCTGCCATCGATCGGTTGCTGTCAAATGACCGCACTCATCTGTTACGTCACACGAGGATTAGCCTCCGATAAGACCTTGCAGCTTGAAGCAAGAATCATGTTTGGGTGGGCATCGAGCGATTCACTACACAATCAACTTCGGCGCCCTTCGAACTACACATTCCTCTTTTCCCACCCCATTTCACAGTTTCTGGGTCACCAAACTCTTACATTCTCTTCGCACGAGTTTCTTTTTAAATTCGAATGGCCCACCGGCTTTAACACTATCATATCTTTTCAATTAGGGATATCTCATGAGTGCCAAATACTTCACATTTTAAAATAATGAAGAAACGTGTGTGCATGTTTTTCTAAGGTAATATCTTACTTATATCAGCACAAAAATAATACTGGTTTCACCAATTTCAATGAAAATACTGCACATGCTTTCATATTTCTGTACACTGACCAGCTAAAACATTATGACCACCTACTTAATATCTGGAATGTTCATCTTTGGCTTGCAGGAAAACAGCAATGCTGCTTGGCATTGTACCAATGAGGCATTAGTAAGTGATTGGACATCTGACACAAACAAGTCACTTAATTCCTGTAAATTTTACGGAGTGGGGAGATGAGCTCGGATCTGTGATTTAATTACATTCCAAAGGTGTTCAATTGGACTAAGATCAGGTAAGTTTGGGGACCATTGCAGCAATCAAAACTTACCAATGTGTTTCTAAAATTACTCAGTACAACGTTGGTCTTGTGACAAGGAGCATTGTCTCGCCCAAAGACGCTATTCGCACCTGGAAACGTGGTTGTCATGAATGAGAATACGTGATCAGTAATGACCCACTGATAGCTAGAAGCCGCTATGGTGGTCTTCGTACATACTACTGGGCCCATAAATGACCATATGAAGGTTCTCCAAACCAGAATAGAGCCACCAAACCACTTGGCTGTTGTCGGTCGGTTGTGCATATCTTGAGCAAATGTTCCCTGAAAACGACGGATTCTGACAAGGCCATAGACGTGATGTAGGGAGTATCGTGATTCATAGGACGACACAACAATCTGCCATAGTTCGGAGGTGAAATTATGATGGCTACGATTCTTGCCGTAATCAATTATGCCATCGATTAACATTGGTAAACATGTGGGATGTCGGCTGTGGATACCCATATCTAACAATATATGGTGAATTGGATATTCAGACACAATACATGCTTTGTCCACTGTTAAAGCCTTCTGTTAATTGTGTCACAATGGAGACTTCCTGTCTAACCAAAATTTTAAGTCAATAATTCCATTGTCTAGACCTAGTCTTCGACATTGCACATTCGAAAATCTCGGAAAAATTTATTTCTTAGTTACGGAGACACATAGCACCAAAAAATTGCAAAAATATGCTGCTCACGTTACGGAAATAGAAATGACCTGTTTTAATGTGACATCACCCATTTGATACACTCTCTGAATCGTATTGAAAGCATCATGGAATGCCTTTATATTGGAGTTCCTTACTGTAAACTTCAAGTAAATTTGGTGAAATAGTAAAACGAAATTGACAAAATAATTACATTTGATGTATATTAAAGAAACTATTGTACTAGTGTAAAATACATTAAAATGATATGTAATGTAATATATATCAGCAGGATATTTTATTTACATTAGATCAGAAACATTAATAGTCTAACCAATACATCAACTCAAATTAGAAATAACGCGCAGATTGAGAATATCCAGATCACCATGTTACAGCTATCAATATAGCTCTTCTTTAGTTTCAAAACTTGGATACCACTTTTTGAAAGTTCTATTGGCTCTTTACACTTGTCCCACTTTTTATTGCATATATTGAAAATTTTTCGGTATGCATATTATAAATGTAGTATATCTCTGTATTATTATTCTACAGCTACAAATATAGTACTTTCAACTTTAAAATTCTTTACATCCCTTATATTGTTTCTAAATTTTCTGCACATATCAACAATTGATAAGTACCCACTATGTTTTTGTTATTAATAATTGTGTCTTAATGCTATAAAAACTCGTATTATAATATTTTTACGAGTGCTTAATTTGAAAAGTATTTTCAAAGAAAGCTGTGTTGTTAAAGTGAGATTTTTGGGATGTGTTTTAAGGGTAGAACGGGTTTTGGGTTTGGACGACACCCGTTTGATTTTAAGAGAAATAAAAGTAATGATTTTAGCTTTTTTGAAGTCAGAGAGAGAGAGAGAGGGTAGGTGAGAGGTAAGGAAAAGAAAGGATGAAATTTGACTTTAGAGTACCTGTAGTTTCATCTTTTTTGCTGGGCTTTTTGTTATTTATTTATTTATTTATTTATTTATTTAAGTCACCAGATACAGCTCAGAGGCCATTTTACACTGGATATCCAACAACAACAACAACAACAACAACAACGATGGAAAGGATTTGGGAAGGTATCGGCCAGGGCCTGTTTAGTAGGTACCATCCCGGCATTTGCCTGGTAGGACTGAGGGAAACCCTGGAAAACCTCAGTCAGGATGGTCGGCAGCGGGATTCGAACCCACGACCTCCCGAATGCGAAGCCAACGCTCTACCACTTGAGCTACTTCGCTCGGTGTTTAACGTTTTGTATGTCGATAACTGAGTTTCAGACTGTTTGATTTGTTTTTTAAGATACTGTTGGTGTTCTCAATTGACTGCCGTGCACTCCCCTGACCGACTCCATTGACAGTCTTTTGACAACTCCGTGACTGAGTCTTATGATGACTCCAAAGACCGACTTTCGACAGACTCTGAAGACTAACTTCGATAACCGACTCCAAGGGCTCCGTGTGACTCCCCGTTTTCGGGTTGGAGAGAGTATTTAAAAACAAAGATTTGCTAGTAATTCTGCTGACTCCAGGCACGTGTAGATGAGACCTTTTTTGTGTTAACCCATTAGTGCACAGCGTCCGATAAATCGGACGCGTGCTTTTATTCATTTTTCGAAGAAACTGTATGTTTTCAGCCCTTTAATTCTTTGTAGTTCGTGATTCTAGAAAGAACAGATAGTAGAATCACGATCTACAAAGAATTAAAGGGCTGAAAACATACAGTTTCTTCGAAAAATGAATAAAAGCACGCGTCCGATTTATCGGACGCTATGCACTAATGGGTTAACAGGTACTTATGACGTTACAGATGGATGGATAGCTGGGAAAGGAGTTCTTTTAGCTTTATTATATAAAATACATATTGACATAATATATTATATAACACAAACAAATACTTCCACGATTTAGTTACGAAAACACAAAATTACGAAAGAAAAACATTGACTTAATTTTCAGACATAAATGGATTTCATTAACTAAGACTTTCGAATGACTAGCGTTTTTCGACACATAAAAAATAGTTTTATGTAATTAGAAAGAAAAAAAGAAATAGTCACACAATATGGATGATAAATCTTAAAGGATATTATGTTTCTTATATAAACAATAAATGATTTTGTGGGAGAGCAACGAAAGTTAATAAATAATAAATATTAGTCTCTTCACAATATCGTTTTTACTCTTTTACTAAATGTCCACAATGGAAATAATTTCGTGATCACCACGGTGGTTTGGGGTAAAGAAAACGATAGCGAACGGGGGGAGAATAATAGTACAGATGGTTAGGCTACCACAAACAATAGCAGTGTTAGAATGTTTTTCTTCCAACTTTGCCTCCAGTACTTAAAACAAGGAGCTGTAGTGACACAAATCCAATTTGATAGATCATCATAGGTATTCTGCCTTTATTGGCAGGTCACTTGCCGCAGCTGAGAAGCTTTCATGCTCCACGGTCCTCCGCTAACTTCTTCGTCTTCGCGTATGATCTTTCTGTTTTAATATCATCCATTAATTGTAGTCTCCTTCGCCCCCTCCCTCTCTTTCCCGCCACCATACCCTCTAGGACGTCCCTCATGATACAATCTCTTCTTAGGCAATGTCCCAACCAGTTTCTCTTCCTCTTCCTAATAATATCTAAAAGTGTTCTTTTCTCACCCACCATTTCTAACACTCTTTCATTCGTTTCCCGCTCGACCCAACTAATTCTTTCCATTCTTCTCCACACCCACATTTCGAAGGCTTTCAGTCGATTTTCATCACCTTTACGTAATGTCCACGTTTCCGCCCCATACAGTACAACTCTCCACACGAAGCATTTTATGAGTCTTTTTCTCAACTCTTTATTCAAGGTCCCACAAAACAGACTTTTCTTCCTCCAAAAGGCTTCTTTCGCCATTCCTATCCTTGCTTTTATTTCACGTTCGCACTTCATGTTATTACTAAGAATACTACCCAGGTATCGAAAACTATTTACTTGTTCTATTTTCTCCCCTCCTACTTTTATATTTGACACAGACCCCTTCGTTCCAATCACCATGGCTTTTGTCTTTCTAACATTTACTTTCATCTCATATTCTTCAAAGCTCTTTCTCATTTTTTCTAACATTTTATTGATTTTCTTTTCAGATTCTGCAACAAGCGCCATATCGTCTGCAAATCTTATGCATCTAATCATTCTATCTCCTACCGAAATGCCATCATCATCGTGTAGGCTCTTTTTCACTATCTCTTCTAGCTAGATATTAAATAGTGTTGGCGAGAGGGAGCATCCTTGTCGAACTTCCCTTCCAATTGCACTCTCTTCCGTCAGTTCTTCCCCTATCCTAACACTTACTTGTTGGTTCATGTATAAGTTTCTTATGAGTCATCTATCTTTGCATTCCAACCCTATCTTCGTTAGAACTCCAAACAACAATTCCCAAGTCACGCGGTCAAAAGCCCAATTTGATAGATAGATATAAATATTTCAGGTTTAAATGATCTAAGCGACAGAATCGTATTTCTAGTTGTCATAGCAATCTTTCTTCCGGAATATTTCGAGCCGTGAACAAGATGAATAATAGTAGAAATTCGTTATGTACTAATTGTGTTATTATTACGAAATTTCAAGTTTTTCTTTCCATTAATCTTACGCAAAACACTATTCTGAGAGTATGAACATCAGCCCTGCGTTCTGAGTAATGTTTGATATATGGTATTACACTTGCAAAAAATTAAACAATGAAAGTATTGCATTTCATACATTGTCTCAGGTGCACAAGAGAAACTTATAAACTCAAAGGTTAGAAGAGTTTACTCCTTTACGTAAGTTTCGTTAGTTTTCCTTGGTTTTGCTTTAATCACTAGAACACAATATTATGTATATTACTCGTTATAACTTATCGCAAATGTTTGTACTCATTCAGGAATCAGAAATTCGTTATGTACTAACTGTATTATTATTTTGAAATCTCAAGCTTTCCTTTCCAATTACTTTACGTGGAATAGTGTTTTGAGCATACGAACATTAGCCCTGCATGCGAGTAATGTTTGGCATACGGTAGTACACTCTTAAAAAAGTATTTCGTTTGTTACATTTTCTGAGGCTCACAAGAAAAAAAAATCATAAAAACAAAAGTTAGAAGAGTTTTGTCCTGTGTTTAAGTTTCGTTGGTTACGTTGGTTTTGCAGAACATAATATTGTGTATTTATTTGTTATGACATATCACAAATGTTTGTACTCATTCAGGAATCAGGTGACATGACAGCTCAATTGAAGAGGGCTCACCTCTCGTTCAGAGGTTCTTAGTTTGATGCCAGGCGATGTATGCTGGACACAATTCTTTTTGTGCGATTTCACGCGGTTTTAACGTTTGCACTCATATGATCATTTCCATAATTATTTTTATAATAATTCCATTTCATTAATCATCCTTTTTTCACATAAACTTGTATAGAGCCTACCGAAAATTAGCACTCTACTTCCAAATGACATTGCATTTATATCGTGGATTGTTTCTTTAGTATCAATAAGATTTGCTTCTCTCAGGTCGGCCGGTGACCCAAACATGTGGACTTTAATTAGTTCATTTACTCCGGCTACAAATAAACCCTCATTTAAGTGAAGAATACAACTACTCTGTGTTCACTTTCATGTGCTCTGTGTATCATATATTAGAGCTTTTAAAAGAGCTACAAACTTGGATGAGTTTGTATGTTCATAACACTGATTGTGAGACTTTGTTAAGGATAGCTAATTGAAACTAAACACTAGTTACACATATAAATGATTTAGTAAATTCAATCCATGATTAACAGTGTAATAATATTTGTTCGATATTTTGTTGTATAATCTTGTAGATTAGTATACTGTATATAACCTCAACCATAGATATTTAATTATGTACAAATTTGCTCAAATTCCCGTTCTTCATTTGGAGATTTATGAAAAATACGAGGGGCAATCAAAAACTTCCCGGAAGTTTTGGCATCTATGATGCAACCACAATGACCCTTGTACAGTACAGTCCTTAGGTAGTCTAATTATGAATTTGACAAGCGTAAACAGGTCATAACACTCAGTGAACGAGTACTGTAGCTGAATGAAAGAGTGTGTAGTGATCATTTGGCGTAATTTCACAGATCGAGCAACGCGTAAACATCAAGTTCATGCGTAAATTGGGGGAAAACTGCTTCAGAGACTTTGATAGCCCCAAACACAGTTTAACACCATCGGATGTTTCGCTCTTTCCAAAGCTAAAAGTGGGTCTTTTAGCCCCAAACACAGTTTAACACCATCGGATGTTTCGCTCTTTCCAAAGCTAAAAGTGAGTCTTTTCCGTTTCGTCACCATAAAAGAAATCAAAACCAACGCGACGCCTGAACTTCGGAGAATGCCAAAAGAAGACTTTCGTCTGTTTTTCCAGCAATCGCAGGATCGCTGAAATAAGTGTGTATGTTCCGAAGGTGTCTCCTTTGAAGGCAATTAAGTTAATGTGTACTTATATTGTGGTAATAAACAACTGGAACAAAATTTCGGGAATTTTTTGACTGCACCTCGTACTTAAATATTCTTCTCCCTTAGGATACGGATTTCAATGAATACGTAAGTATAAAATCCATAACATACGGTACTCTATTTTTGGCATTTTCCAAGATTCATTTGAAATGAGAAGCTATATTTCTTGATACGACCATCTAATAAACAACTGATATTTCAATGTGGTGAAAATTATAGAAATTACATCTCCTCCCCTTTAAAACTTGGAATTTTCAAAAATGTTGGATCATGTGTAAGCTTATTTATAATGTGGAGGTTATATGCATAGATTGATCTCCCTGACTTCAGAAATTTATGTGATACTCTCTTTTGGGAAAAATATTTGAATTTCAGCAATCACATGCCTCATTTTCAATGTATTTATTGGATAAAGTTGCCAAACAGAAATTCTAACGTTAATGTACACATCTTTCTAACTAGAATATTCTTGGTTGAATGACTGAATCATAAACCTGTTGCTGTTGCTTGTATGTTAATGATGCCATAATGACAAGATAAAATACATGATTGCATATGCAAATGGAAACAAAAACAGATCCGCTAAGCATTCTCTTCACAATTGAGATGCAATGACAGTACATGGGATTGTGTACTAAATTGGAATTAATGGCACCTTCCAGATAATCCTATGTACGACGGATCTAGGTTTAGTTCTTCTTTTTTTGGTGGTTTCAATGTGTAAAATATATTTCAAATTATATATATATATATATATATATATATATATGGTGCCTTCCATTTCAATTCAGGCAGAGCATGTACCAACACCATCTCAGATATTGTTGAAACTTTTTTTTATAGCAACTAGACATGTTTTTAAAAGACCCATATTTTTTGTTTTGTCGAAAAAAAATTTCCCGCCAAGTAATGGGCCATCAAAGACGGGGAGTACAATTTATGAATTGTAGAAGACATGGAAAATGGTCAACTTCGGAGCCTCACCATTCGGCTAGGAGACAGATAGAGTTATAATTCTTGTTGTGGTATGTACATAGGGATATAAATAAACTATATTTTATTATAGTTTGGTTTGCGCATGCGTATCTTTTTGTACATACATTAACAAATGAACGTCAATTTATCTGAAAAGTCGAAGTTTGCGAATTTTTTTCGAGCACTTCCGGTTCGAATTTTAAAATTCTGTTTTCACGGTTGGTAAGACCTGGTTACCCGCTTTCCCAAAAAAAAAATTGTATCGCTTCTGTGTGCAACCGTTTTGTCGCAAAAAATTCGAGAAATTGTAAAATTTTCAAAAATCGCCATCTTTGGGCGCCATTTTCTCGAAAACGCCATCTTTTAAAATTCTGAATTTTTGTCAAATGGTTCAACTTTACATGAGTAATAAACACACCAAATACCATTCTCGACCAATGCTTCATGAATTATTTGCAGCCTTTTAAATTAGCGAAGTTTCGTTAACTTTGATGTCACAGTTAGCAGCACTGGGAACAATAAAATGCAATGATTTGATGATGTTTGTGGTTCACATTCATTAAATGAAGAATAAAAGGTTTTCTTGACTGTTTTTGCCATTATTTTGATCAAAAAGGCTCTCTGAAATACTAAAATGGGCCTCCCCCTACTCCTTCGTTTTCTTAAACCAAAATAATCTGAGGTGGAAATTACGATTACGAAACACACAAATTTTAAGTTTACTTGAAATGGCCATCCAATAAATTCTGATGATCTACAAAAAGCCTGAACTATTACCTCAATGATGATTTGGAATGCTCCAGATAAAGTCTCAATTAAGTGCGATGTCATTACAGTGATCGAAAAAGGGCAAAAAGTTAAAAAAAAATCGAAACGTTTTCTTACGCGTTCCGAAGAAATTACTGACTTTTTAAACAGAACAATCCCAACATAAGAATGAGTCACTCGGAATTTTACAGTATTCGACTAAAGTGGGTCAGTCCGCAACCTGCGAGGAAAGTGTGTACGTGTGAGTGTGTGTGTATTGTGCAAATTTTAAGTTAGCTGCTACTGCGTTGCTACAAATCAAAGGTGCAGGCTGTATTGAAGCTGTCATGAGTGACCTATTTCCTTTAGTAGTATGATCCGTAGAAAATGACAACTGTCTTCTTCAAGAATGTGGTGAATGTCCTGGAGTGGAAGGAATAAGTGTGGAGTCTTTAATTATTGATCCTGATGAAAATGAAAGTGTTACGTACGCCACATGGGAAAACAATAATCTCGTTAAAAAAACTGACACTTTCTGTTTTCGTATCGTACATTGCTTGTTTAACTGTAAGAATTGTAATTCATGACTACATCAAAAATTAATTGCTACCGAAAAGCACCGTATAAAATTTCAAGATACAAATTCTATTTTACTTCATGTGGACTTCGCTGAAAACTGGACTGTTATTCTCCAAAATGAAATTCAGAGTTATCAGCGAAATATGAAACAACTGACAGTTTTGTTGTAATAAACGACGAGAAAACACACGATTTGGGTCAGTACTCATAGCATAGACAAGATTCTAAAAAATACTCGAAGAAAAGCGAAAATGTACTTTATAGAAAAAGGTTTGAATACGAGAAAATAAGTGTCTTCAATTTCCCAAACCGTGTCAGTGATTTCTGATGGCGCTGCATCCCACTTTAAAAATCGATTTAAGATGTTCAAGATGCAGACAGGTCCAATAAAGCATGCAGTGAAACCGGCCATGCATGGTCTCTGCGACGGTACTGAGGGGGGGGGGAGTTGTAAAGAAGGTGGCAACGCGGCATAACCTTAGGCAAATACAGATACACAGTATTAAAACCGCAGAAGAAAAAAAATGAAATGAAATCTTTAAGTTTTACGTCCCACGCTTATGCCGGTTAGGCTAAAGGAGACTGTGATTATGAGAAATGAATGAAATGCAGAAAGTGGGAAGAAACGGGATAACCCCGAGAAAACCCACGAGCACGGTGTTTGTCCACCACAAAGCTCACACGGCGCGATCTGGGATCGAACCAGGGACCCCAAGCACCGGAGGTGAACGCTCTACCACTGAGCCACCGGGCCCCCACTAAAACCGCAGAATAATTCGTGAGTATAGTGGAAGTACAAACTCCGGGTATTACTCTCGTTTTGTTGCCTGGAACTGAATTCGACGACTTCCGGAAGAAAAAAAGGGAAAGTATGCGACCGGTAACTGGTATTCAACGAAGTCATCTTTGGCTTTCGGAAAATGGCAAAGTTTTTATTGCAGTAACGGGTCACCATGAACTAACTTCATGCTTGCCCCAAAATCGAACTTCTGCAATTCAAAGTGTAGATTTAACAAATCTGCAAAAAGGAACTTTCGTTACATACATATATGTATGATAATCAGTGGTGCGTAGCAGAAATATTATGAATAAATCATGAATTACGTGAAGTTGAAGTGCTGTTTATGCTTCCACATGGACGTTCAGCATTTGTGACTATAGACAATGTGCTACGCAGGGGCGGATCCAGGACGGACTTCTGGAAGGGAAGGGGATATACTGCTACTTAGAGCTACGAGCTCCAAACTCTGAGATCGGTTTTATTTATATATAAAATAAAAAAGTTTCTTCCCCCTACATCCACTCCTGGACAAGTTGTGAGTGAGTCAACACCCATTGGAGCACCTGCACGGTTACATGCTATTAGACACCAAAAAAGCAAATGATTGGTCCAGGTAAAAAATAAAAAAATAAAAAAAAATCAGTGAAATTTTGTTTCCGAAGACCATTTTAAGTAAGTGAACTTGAAATTTGTGCGTTTCGTAATCGTAATTTCCACCTCAGATTATTACGGTTTAAGAAAACGGAGGAGTAGGGGAGGCCCATTTTACTATTTCAGAGAGCCTTCTTGATCAAAATAATGACAAAAACAGTCAAGAAAACCTTTAATTCTTCATTTAATGAATGTGAACCACAAACATCATCAAATCATTGCACTTTTCTTGTTCCCAGTGCTGCTAACTGTGACATCAAAGTTAACGAAACTTCGCTAATTTAAAAGGCTGCAATTAATTCATGAAGCATTGGTCGAGAATAGTATTTGATGTGTTTATTACTCATGTAAAGTTGAACCATCTGACAAAATTTCAGAATTTTAAAAGATGGCGTTTTCGAGAAAATGGCGATTTTTGAAAATTTTACAATTTCTCGATTTTTTTGCGACAAAACGGTTGCACACAGAAGCAATAGAAATTTTTTTGGGAAAGCGGGTAACCAGGTCTTACCAACCGTGAAAACAGAATTTTAAAATTCGAACCGGAAGTGCTCGAAAAAAATTCGCAAACTTCGACTTTTCAGATAAACTGACGTTCATTTGTTAATGTATGTACAAAAAGATACGCATGCGCAAACCAAACTATAATAAAATATAGTTTATTTATATCCCTATGTACATACCACAACAAGAACTATAACTCTACCTGTCTCCATAGCCGAATGGTGAGGCTCCGAAGTTGACCATTTTCCATGTCTTCTACAATTCATAAATTGTACTCCCCGTCTTTGATGGCCCATTACTTGGCGGGAATTTTTTTCGACAAAACAAAAAAAATATGGGTCTCTTAAAAACATATCTAGTTGCTATAAGAAAAGTTTCAACAATATCTGAGATGTTGATGATACAATTTTATATTTTTTTGCCTGAGTTGAAATGGAAGGCACCATATATATCGCAGATATAATTTTGTTAGAGGATATTCTATAAGATACATTTTCTTGTAAAGTAGAAATCTTAGTAAGTTATTTTAACACATCATGTGTGTTTGGAAACAGTAAACAAATAGCCATGATCACGTTATGGCAAATAGTATTTTGAACAATGCCTTAAATTATATGACAAAATGAATCTACACGTCAGAAACGGATGTGTTGCAATTCTGGTAACGTTGCACAAACCTATTTTGACATGTATGATTTTATAATGATTATGCAATTCTTGTGTGCAGTGTTGCTTGATTGTTTTGTTCTAAATGGTTTCAATTTCTTAGAAACGATTGTTTTCTTACACTTACAGTGTTCTTTTCAGTAAGCTTCATTTTTTTGCTGAATGCAATACTTTAAAAAAAAAAAATAATCAAAAATTTTTAAAGGAAAATTTTCAAAAACTATTGAATGAATGTATACATTTTTAAATTAAAATGTTTTTATGAAAATGTTTCAAAGTTCAAACTTGGGAAACTTAAACAAAGATATTCAAACAAAAAAAAAATTAAAAGAGTGATAAACAAATTAAACAACTATTTTCGAAAAAATCTTTTAAAATGTTCAGCTAATCAGATTTCATCACGGATTACTGGACATAGACTATGATTTGTCCTAAAATTCAAAACTATGAAATATTGTTGTTGTTGCATATTGATCAGTTTTAATATTTAACTCTCAAATTTCAAGTGCGAACATTTTTCACCAATGATCTTAGATTATGACCCATAACTGCAATCCTAAGATTCAAAGATTTTCAGAATAACAAATTTAAACATTTCAGAAACTTTTGAAAATGTTCATCCAATCAAATTGCGCCAAGAATAGCTTCCCTTTAATTACAAACCATGAGTAGTGACTAAAGTTGAAAGTATCAAATTGTCAGTGAAGAAAATCAAAGGGTTCAATAACTATTTATCAGATTTCAAGCCCTAAAGTTCTCCACCAATGACCCTAGACTATGATTTGTAACTACAATCCTAAAGTTCAAGAATTTAAGACATAAGCAGTGATTTTTAAAAATAAGTAAAAATCCTGAAACTTTTAAAAAATGTATTAACAAAATATTGAAAGTTTCAGGTAATGAAATTGTATCAATAACTGATCAGTAGATCATATTGCAGCAAGAATAACATTCCGACAATGATCTTAGGCTATGACTCGTAAGTACAACTGTAAGGTTTAAAAAATTTTTGAAAAATTAAAACATCAAAGAGTGATCAAAAAACATTAAGAACAATTTCAAACTCTTTTAAAAATTCAAACAAAGATGCAAACAAAGATTAAAACTTGTCAGTTATTCAAATTCCACCAAGATTAACTTTCTTTGAATGATTTTACGCTATGAATCGTAACTGCAGACCGAAGGTTAAACATTTTCCAACTAAAATTTTAAGCAAATAATTTGAAATCTATAAAAACTTCTCAAGAAAGATTTGAAAGTAATCAGCAAATCAGATTGCATCAAGAATAACTTTCCACCGATCAACTGATCAGATATCACCATACATAACTTTCCACTAATGACCTTGAGTGTACTTGACATTAAAATTCAAAGTGTAAAATTGCTGTTGTTGCACGTCAATCTAGTTTAGTAATTACATCTTAGGTATCCTGCCATAAATTTTCACACCACTGGTAATCCTAGAGTTTAAAGTATCAAAGTGTTAAATACATATCAATAGGTTAAAATAACTTCTTATCAGGTTTCAGGTTCCAAATTTGGAGGATCAACCAATCAAATTTCACTAATTTTCCACGATTGACCTTAGACTATGTACAAATCCTAAGATAAATAAAAAGAAAATATTATTGTATATCAATCGGTTTTAATATTTGCTTATTAAGTTTTATACTTTAATTTTTTGATTTTCAAGTTCAAAATTTGAAGTTAATTAGAAATAGTGATCAACAAATCAAATTGCATCAAAGGTTAATTTCTACAAATGATCTTACAAGGCAAGGTCCAAAATTTGTAGCTCAAATCTGATTGCCAAATAGCACATTTAATACGGCATCATAAGAAATAAAAATGAGGAAAATTTAAAGTGCTATGAACCAGAAGGATAGGACCTAAGGTGCTTCAACATTTAAATATCAAATATATATATATATATATATATATATATATATATATATATATATATATATATCACGGAAATATATACGTTTTAAGTAAATATCTTGAAAACCGTTAAAGAAATCAAACCGAAAGGTGCACAATATAAAGAGAACATAATGCCGTATTGAATACCACATTGTTGCCATAGGTGAAGCAGTGTTGTCAAGTCAGCATAAAAGTACTTTGTTTGAAATAATACCATATACAAACGCACAGATTTAAGCCTCACCATTGTCACTAAACATGACATTGGAGTGTAGTGGTTCTATGCTGCACACTGTTGGAGCTGCGTGTGCTGAAAATGTACAATGGAAAAGTGTGATATGTGGCAACAGAGAGTAATAAAGGAATGCATTAGAAAAAAGTGAGGATCTGCATTACACTTCCTTAGCTCTGCTGAATAAACAGACAACCATCAAAAACAAAATGTCACACGCTAGGAAAGAACCCCGTATTTTTTCTAATTCCATAAACTGCTTTTTCAGATATTTTTTCCAGATTTGGTAGAGTACTTTCTTGGTTTATGTATTTCGTGTTAAGTGACCAACTCTATTACTTTCTCTCCTACACATCATATGAATATGTTACTGTACACTATAATATTACCATATTCACATTGGAAATTTAATCATTTTATTTCTACCTCGTTTCGTTTCTAATCCACCCGGATAGCCGTGTTCCAATCCCGTCTCGGACATGGAAGTTTTTGTTGTACTTTTCACCTTGCGTTTCATTGTCATCTTTCGTCTTTCATAGAGTTTCGGATTTCATTTTGCGCTCTTGGTCTGTCCTATATAGCTTCGGTGCTGACACAGGACGTAAAACTGCCATCACTCAATTAAATTTTTCAAATACATCAATATTTTGTGACACTGCTGACATTTTGCTATGTTGTACTATCCGTGTTATTCCGCAGTTGAATTGAATTCATAAAATGTAACCAAGATTCCTTTATTGCCACATATCAGACTTTTCCATTGTATATTTTCAGCACACGTAGCTCCAAAAGTGTGTAACAATGTAGCACTACACTTCACTGTTATGATAATAGTGATATTTAGTGACATGTTTATGTTATGTTTAGTGTTATGTTTAGTGATAATAGTGCAGTTTAAATCTGTGCATATTTGTAAATTGTATTATTTGAAACAACAAAAAAAAACCTTTTGTGCTGAGTTGGCAACACTGTGGTTTTCAATAAGGCATTTTGTTCTCATATTATGCACCTTTTGTTTTGATTGCTTTAACGATTTTCAAGATATTTACTTAAAATATATATATTTCTATGATATAATTTTTTGGAAATTCAAATGTTGAAACGCAGATCCTATCCTTCCGGTCCACAGCACCTTAAATTTTGCTCATTCTCATTTCTCATGATGCTTTATCAGATGTGCTATGGGGCAATCAGATTTGAGCGACATCTTGTGGGTCCTTCCCTTGTTAGACTACAATGCTTAAGGTTCCAAGTGTGGTATTGTGAATCAGAGGCTGGGATCAAACAATCCGATTGAACCAATTATCTTAGACTATGAGTTGTCCCTGAATTTCAAAGTATTAAGATGATATATTAGAGTGTGTGGATATGTTTTATCTATGAAAGGAAACAAGTTAGACCATCAAAATTTCAAAAAAAAAGTATATCTAGGTCCTTTACAACAATTACGTAATAATAATAATAATAATAATAATAATAATAATAATAATAATAATAATAATAATAATAATAATAATAATAATAATAATTATTATTATTATTATTATTATTATTATTATTATTATTATTATTATTATTATATTTCCAAAATTTAAGGTTGATAAATATGATATGTACTCCTTCTGAAATTTAAGAAAGGTATCTCAAGGTACTTATGTCAAACGAAAGACAATGGAATCCTGTCTACTTTAGTGAACAATACATACACATTCAAAATTCCAGTCTTATGCTAATTCAGTTTTCCCGAAAAAAAAATTACCACCAATATATAAAGTATTATCTTATCAATATATTTTTGACAATTTTGTACCCATAGAAGTGTGCAAGAAGGACTAACTAAATTTATAGAAGTCTATACTCACGTTCTAGAAATTTACCAATATAAATTTATGGCAGTTCTCAAATTAAAAAATGGGCTAATGTAACACTCCCAAATTTTCAAAATAAAACAAGAAATACACATGTCCTATGAAAGAAGAATTGCGTCTTGTACTCATTGATGAAGCACATTACTTATATATATTATTAAACCTAAACAAACAGAATACAATAGAACAAACAACCTACGAATTTTGAATTTTTGACATATTTTACCTATAAAATGGTACACGCAGGACGATACAAATTTACAGACATATATAGGGTGCTTCAAAACAACACGGACAACGTTTGGGAGGTGATTCCTGACACCAAGATAAGATGAAAAGTGTAGACCAACCTGGGTGCACAAATACCTCCTTTCGGAGTTATAGGGTGCCAAAAATATGAAAAAATGAACTTTAAAGGTCCATAGATCCAAACCTATGGGACATACCATGGTCACTTCAAGACTTCACTTAGCAACTAATATGTACCCTATTCAAAAATCCAAGTTTCAGAATCCTAAGGTACTGACACAACAATTTTTATAGAGGGAATTTGGCTGCGGGAATATAATTTGAAGTACTCACCAGTACCTTTATAAAAGTTGTTGCGGAAGTACAACAGGATTGTGAAACTTGGATATTTGGAAAGGCCATATAACAGTTCCTAAGTGAAGTGTTGACCCAACTATGGTAGATCCCATTGTTTTGGGGTTATGGACCTTTAAGGTCATTTTTTCATATTTTGGGCAGCCTTTAACTCCGGAAGAAAACATTTGTGAACGCAGATTGGTTTATACTTTTCATTTTATCTTGGTGTCAGGAATCACCTCTCAAACGTTGTCGGTGTTGTTTTGAAACACCCTGTATTTGGATCCAAGAGAACATTTACCAAATTTAATTTTATGATCATTCTCAAATTTAAGGGTGATAGAACACATATTTCCCAAAGTTGAAAAGAGATCATCAGTTTATCCATCTGGCATAAAAGAGAGTATATTTCTGTACTACTACTAAAAGAGAGTAGAATCCGTGTTCGATTCTCAGTGAGAGCTCATGTGGTTCGGATCCTGCGTTAAGCTATAAGTCCACGTCTCATATAGAATGATGAATTCCTCTTTAACTCTAGGCAAAGAGTACAAACAATTATTGATGATATGCTTAATATGCTTTAAGATCGAAAATAACTTGCTGCTAAGGCTCCAAGAGAAATTATACTGTGATAGATATCCAAGTATTATTTGACGAGTGATTCTGCATATCTTAACTCTTAATGACATTCCAGTTTAAAAGTGTTTAGTTCAGCTAAAAACGTAAACATTCCATCCTTGGATTTATTCTTGGTTGAGGACTATAGCCTTCAGCTTTCAAGCTTCTAACGTTCATTATAGGGAGCGACTCAACAAGAAGACTGGTACATCATTCTTCCAGCGCTCTCACCAAATTTTTCATTCTTCAGGTTTATGAAGTTAATTGATCAAGGATGTTATAAATAGAGGATTTGCCCATATGTATCTTCATCCTATTAAATCGATGAAGCAAAAAAAAAAAAAACAACCAAGCATCGGCACGTCTGATTGGCTGCTCTCGTTTATGCCATTGTCTGATTGGATACTTTCGTTTCCGCCATGATTGTTAACTCAAAACATTGTGATCCTATTGGGCGGAGTGGGCAGAGTAGGGGTGGTGAAACTGTGACGTATGGCTTCAAGATTTTGTTGTAAGGGAAAATCCTCTATTTTATAACATCCTTGGAATTAATGATATTGTTGAGAAGAGGTTATATTTTTGATGTGATCTCACGGATTCACAAGCCAGGAATAAGAAAGAGAAAACGCTACCAAACAATTAATGCCCGTGTTTTAAATAGAGTGTGCTATTTGAAGCACTTAAGTGTTTTTGAGGTTTGTTCTTATTGTACAATGCGGAAGTTATGAAAGGAGAAACCTACTATTAACGTGGACTCCGAAGGACATCTGGGGCTTCAATCTGATGCAGTTGGAGGATGCACAAATCATTGCAAGACAAAGCTTAACAGCATATCTCGATCCCCACCACAACATCAAGCCTACAAGAAAGTTCGATTACAAGACTAGCCACCGGCTGAGCGAAACATTTTAAGAGGATAAACATTCGCGGAAGAATAATGTTTGAAATAATATAATAAGAATAAGAGTGTTGGGTGTGATGAAGTGACGTAACAAGATAAAATATAACAATCTAACGTCAACTATCTGTTTCGCTAGGTTAAACATTAGGATGAACATGAATATGAAAGCATTAGAAATACGTTCCGTTAGTCAGTCATTTTTACTATTACTGAAATGCTCTCTGATTGGATTTAAACGACATAGGAAGTGTCGCTGTTCATCTCAGCGATCCCGAAAACTATGGATTCGGCGCTAATACAGTCATTTTCGATAATTTGTATATATCTTCCCCGTCACCTTCCCCAAAGTTGTGGGGCTGAATTTGGATTTAATTGCATCGAAAGGGTCACTGTTCATCTCAGTGACCCCGAAAACCATGAATTCGACACTAATATCGATCATTTTTAAATATATATCTTCCCCTGCTTCTACCCTAAGTTTCACCGATCCCAGATTCAAACCTCGTCTATGTTGAAAATTTGCTCGAGATCCGTAGTTTGGTTCAAGAGTTAAGTCACGAATATAGGCACTCAGTTTTATTTATATAGGTAGAGAAATGTGACAATTTTGTCGTGGTTATATGGTCAGGGTAAATGTCTTTGGCCCCGGAGACCCAGGTTGATTTCCGATGGCAATTGATGGGCTTTGGATAAAATGTTAAGCTGTAAGTCCATGTCTCATATGCTGAAAACGAAGGTGACTACAATCATATGGAAATATTTTATACAAAAAAGTGAAATATGGATTCATTTCTTTTATTTTAGAATATGTATGTATGAAGAGAGAGAGAGGGGGAGGTAGGAATAGAGGATAGAAGTCAGCGGCGACAAGATGGTAGTAAAATGCTAATATTAGATTATTCGATCCATGTTAAGAGTATTTCTATAACTACCAAAGAACTATACAATCTCCCACCCTTGTTGTCTTCATATGAAACTATTTATGCTACTGTTGATGTTTCTCGGAAATGTTTGCCGTTTTCTCTTGTGTAGGAAACGAAATGGCAAAACACGTGGAAGACATTTGAGCTGCCTTCGTGTCAACAAGCTTTACGACGCAAGATGTTATTCAGAGATATTTTGCAGCCTTTCTATTCTGAGTGGAGACGCTTCGTTAGTTGGGAGTATTTCATGCAACAACGCAAGGAAATGGAGTTTTCTGGGAGGCAGCAAAAACGGACGAATAATTTCTCTGCAAAAGTTGTTTCTGCATTCACAGCGTCAGAAAGAGCTGAGGAATGGGAAACGGTGGATTCTCTTTGTGAGGGATTCTTCTGCGACTAAATGAAGTTTCCATCGTCGCTCGCTTTCAACCAAAAATAGGGATCATTCAGAGGAAGTCTAGTTAAAAATTGTGTGCTAATTGCATCATAAGTACGTCTACATTGTCCTTAAGAATATGCTACCTGAAGCGCTCACACTAAAATACTACACACGCGTTTGAGCTGATTACTCATCGAGCATTTCGGTAAATGAACAATCTACCGTAATTCACTTCCATGCATTAATTTCTTTCATTTCTTGTGGATCATCAATGTTTATCAATGAAATTCATTTGCTAAATTTATCATTATACTAACTGAAGTACCCGGCGCTGAGGAATAGAACAGTGGCGAATTTAGAAGGGGAAAACAGGGGGGTGGCAACCAGAACCCAGACTATGATAGGAATGCATGAATTTACGTGTTTTCATTGGTCCTACAGAAATTTCCAAATTAACTCTCTTCCGATGGAGATTATGGGTAGGTTGAACGTTGACATTGTGGACTTAAAGTGTTGTTTTACACATTACATAACAGACAAACTACAACGTAAAACTATATCCAATGTTTCAAAACTTTTCGAATAAAAATAAAAGCAATGCTTACTATAAACTTTAAAAAATATATAAATAAGAGTTTCAATTATTTTTGTCACTCAAAAAATTAGAAGGCCGAGGACTCGTAGCCACTGGTTAGTTCTGCTACTGGAATAGGATTGTTGAAAATGTTTTCAAGTTACATTTCAACTCCCTTCCCCTCTTTAGATTATGTATTTGAATCGAAATAAAATTAGCGAAACCTAGCTCAGCCCAAATGCTAACTATGGTATTAAACATTGATTGCAACTGGTGCAGTCGCTGGTGCAGTCGATATTCTTCGTGAGAAATTTAAATACCCTTTCACTTTTTAGGCCACATATTTCAATCCATGTGTAATGATATAAATCCAAGTCCATCTATGTTTTCAAAAATTGATTTTAAGCTATTTCTATTTTATTACTCTTCATACATATATATAAATGAGGATATCTAATTCAACATGTAATACTGACGAAAGAACCAAATGCGAGGGCTATTTAGATTGAGGTAAAACATATCTGAGAAATAAAAATGAAATATGTTGTTTACCTGTACATGGTTACATTCCAGCAATGTAGTCCCAATCTGCTTATTGGACACCTTCCGAGATATTTGCCGTACGTCGGAAACTGTTGAAATCCCGCGTTTGTAAAGCAGGTTTCTACACTAATCAATCCAGCGAGGTAATCTATAGCCCATATCTTATACATGTAAAGGAATTTTTTAGTTCTGTTTTTGCCATATATAGCTGGAGGGATTATCCCGACCGTATTATATATGTTCATTTATACGCGTTGAATATTTTCAAGCTATAATGATCAATATACAAATACAGGCTGGTCCAAAAGTAGATATACATCCCTGCATTGATCAAGCATAAGATTCTAATTTATGGATTTATTTGCTTCGAAAGTAAAAAGAACAAATAATAAAGAAATTAGGTCTACATGTTTGATAACAATAAGAAATTATATAAAATACAGGTAGCTGATCAGTACAGGACTGTATACCTACTTTCGGGCCACCCTGTACATTGCTCTATTTATAGTGAAATACTCGGTTTTGTAGAGAAACATTTGGAAAAGCTCATCCCCAAGAATAAAACACTCCTTCTTAACTTTCCCAAAGAAATTGCTTATATTACAGTATGGGGTAATTAATAAAATATTTATTTATGAAATATTTCACCCATCAAGAAGTTGTTCTTATTTTTAAGAATAGTAAGAAATTCGAAAAAAAAAATTCTTGAGAATCACATGAAAAATCTTAAGTTTAAAATTTTATTCAGTTGCTCTGAAGGGTATGGTCTCTAGGCGAACATAGATGAGGAAAATGAACAAGCGGACAAACAGACGGACAAATGTCCAAAAATCACTTTCTTGTTATCTATGTGCAATGAAACCTGTGAATCCGTTGAAATGAAATGAAATCTTTAAGTTTTACGTCCCACGGTTATGCCGGTTAGGCTAAAGGAGACGGTGATGATGAGAGATGAGTGAAATGGTGGAATGAAGAAAGTGGGAGGAAACGGGAGAACCCCGAGAAAACCCACGAGCACGGTGTTTGTCCACCACAAAGTTCACACGGCGCGAGCTGGGATCGAACCAGGGACCCCAAGCACCGGAGGTGAACACTCTACCACTGAGCCACCGCGTCCCCCATGTGAATCCGTTGAAATTTCGAATTCGATTTTTTTTACACGATCACCATACTTTCTTCTTTCCTTCTGTCGTTCGAAAATAAGAACGGAGACCGCAACATTGAAGTAATTTGGAATAGCTAGTCTAAGCCAAAGGACTTCGTAGTTTTAAATAAAACATGTAAATATCAAATTGCATGTATCTTAACCAATGGAATTCTTAGTTTTAAATATATGAAGTTCAAATACCAAATTTTATATGTTTAAATCAAATTAATTCGTAGTTTTAAATAAAGACTAAATATAAAATCTCATTTGTGTAAACCTTATATTTTCAAGACATAGGCATCTTGGGTAACCACCCCACATTTTATAGTAGTCATTCCCAACTGAATGGTCTGTAACGTCACAGTTTGCTGTTCCTCTTCACATAAACAACATGGAGAGGGAAAGGAGTTGATAGGTAATAACGTTGCTGAAATTAACTAGTGACAATAAACAATAACTTCGACAACGGGTTTAGGCAACTACGAATGGTGCTCAATTTTACTTACAGTTACTCAATATGCTTAAAATATCAACATCACGTTTACTCGAGCACAGGACATACTTTGAATCCCTTCGATATCCTTTCTATATCACAGTTACTCAGCCTCACCTCAATTCACCTTACATTTACTTTATTAGCCTAATATTATGATTTCGCTATTTCTTACTCGGCAATCTGACATCATGCTAACTCTACTTGGTACCCATATATTTGAAGCGCCATACTAATGTTATTACTATGGCATCAAAATAACTTCACCTCGCTCCATATTACCATTCTCACATTACGTCTACGTTATCAATTTGACGTCATACTCGCTCGAACTCACATTGGCGTTGTCATTTTGGACTCACAAACTCAACTTCATTCTCATTTTGTAACGTTGAAATCTTTTAGGTGTACAGAGCCCCGGTGGCTCAATGGTAAAACGTTCATCTCTGGTGCGTGGGGTCCTTCGTTTGATCCCAGCCCGGGCCAAGGACTTTATGGTGGACAAACACCATGTGCGTAGGATTCAGCGGGGTTACCCCGTTTGCCCACTTTCTTCATTTCATTCTTTCATTCATTTCTCATCAACACCATCTACTTTAGCCTACAGGGCATAATCGTGGGACGTAGGACGTAAAAAACTTAAGGATTTTATTTTCACTTCCTTTTAGGCGTATAAAGCTTTGAGTTGAGTTCAGTTGATTTTAGTTTAGCGCCCCGTTCAGGCTATATGAGACGTGGACCTACTGATTAACGTGGAATCCGAACCACATGAGCTCCTCCCGGGGTATAAAGCTTTGAGTGAATAGAAGGGTAATGATTCGGATACCACTCGAAACTGTAGAACTCGCCTCATATAATATAGTAGTTGGAAACGAAAGTTAACCTCTAATTAACCAATGAAAAAATCACCATTTTTAATCCAAGCAGAATGAACACAGAGTTTGTTTTTGAAAGATATTTATTCGAAAGGAAGAAGTTTGTGACAAAAAAAAAATGTCTATATTTATGGTTTGTTACACAGTTGAAAATACTTTCTTAAGTTTAAGAAATAGTTTCTCATCTGTGCACTGAGAAAAGCTTCCCTCAGAAACGAGGATTACAAATTCTCATTCATAAAGAATTCCGTTTTATACAACTACCTACACTTTCTTTAATTTATTATGAAAGAGAATTTCAAACTCTTGTTTCTAAGAAAATATTTTCATGGTGCACAAATAAGAAACGGTTTCTCAAGATGTTTAACCGTAAAAAGATATTTCGGAAGCTAAATTAAAATTAATAAAATGTATATTTTAGTTCATTAGATAGACCTAGGCACAGATGGGAGAACAATATTAAAATCGATCTCACAGAAATAGGAATACAAAGTTGAAACTGGATCCAGTTGGTTAAGGACAGAAGTCAATGGAGACCTTTTGTCAACCCGACATTGAACATTCGGGTTCCATAGGCCATACAATTAGTTAGTATATTTTAGTATGTTTTATGTGTCAAAATTCTGTGTCTATAACATGAAGATTTTACATAACAAATTAATGAATGCTGATATAATCTTATTCCAGTTGCTGAATTTGTTTATTGTACATACAAACTGATGTAGACTTAATTGGTGTCGCTTATACCAGTATGGTTATTCATATCCTATACTTCGAGATGGTGTAGCGGAATTACTACTATGCTTCCTCGAGTATGATTTCAGTAGCAACATGGAGTTCCCAGGATCCTTATAGATGGAAACTTAGGTTGAACGGACAAATTTCGATGCCCTAATGATGTCCGAGTGCCAACAATGTCATTTTCTGTGAGAAACGGAGAATCCCTTGCGGCTCCCGGTATTATCCAAACTTTGAAAGCGAATGTCCTGTTGATACTTAGAAACGCTGTGACTTCTGAATCGGAGTGGCCTTCAACCAAAGAAAAGATAACCTATTCATTTCCTTAGTAAGCTTCGATTCTTCCATGTTTACCAGCAAAAGGAAAAATTTATAACTATGATGTATAGGATGCGGTGTCAAGTATAATGTGTGCTCTCTAATAATTGAATACCCGGTATTACCTAACTTTTACTCAAATGTTATTATAGTGCGATTAATTTTAATATTAATAATGACATTATTAATGCAAAAGTTGCACATGAAAACAGAAATATATCTTCAGGCTGATGTTATCATTAACTGAAATAAATGTACATTATCAGTTAAAAGTTAGCTCATTATTCCTAGATATCCAAAACGCGTTTTTCGTCTTTCTGGAAAATATTAAGAGGTCTAATCACTGAGAAATTAAAATACATCTAATTTTGCAGTAATTATGTGGTATCTTCAAATAATGGAAGATAATCAAAAAGTGGAACAAGAGCGCGCTAGACAATATTATTTTGCATGAGGTACCGTTATCAGGAATCACCTAGTAGGTTTCCGTTTTCAGCCATTTAGAAACGCGGAAAAGAACTTCGATTTTCTAAATGGCTAGAAATCGAAAGCAGGTAAGTGAGTCGTAATAACGGTATCTCATCTAAAATAATACTGTATTGCGAGCTCTTGTTCCACTTTTCGATTATATTTTTATCTATTTCAAGATGTCATGTAATTACTGTAAATTTAGCGGTATTTTCATTTCGACATGATGGGTCTGTTAAAGAAGTAAAATACAATTAAAATTTTAAAGAATGATCACACTCATTTATAATACGCAATGGTTTCTATCTGTAGTGTTAACAGAAATTCAATATTGTTTAGTGATTCACGTCAGAATCTATTGTAACACAACGACTTTGTAATGCTAAATTTTAAATTGTAGATTATGTTCGGAAATTAACTACTTTTACACCATAACACTTGTAAATATCACTAAGCTATTTGGTAATATTTAGTGGTATTAAATGGTTTCAACTTTTGTTATTTAATTTTTAAACCCAGATATTAATTAGCATGTTCATCAGATGATAAAATTAATCTATTGATGCATCTGAATACATTTTTCAGCTAACGTCTGCAAATTCCCTTTCCACTCGTGCAAGCATGGTAATTGAGTGGAAAGATTACGGTATGACGTGAATAGCTTTGATTGGTTGATCCTTCTCTTGATTTCGGGTGAATAGACTTATTTGGTTTGATAGATTTAACAGCGATTAAGAGGGAATGTAAACGGGATTTTCACTTAAACAAACAAAGCACATACTCAGCCTCTAGCAGTTACTTGGCTATACAAACTACTTGCCCATTGCATGTGTCCATATGGAAGGAGTGTGTGTGTGTTCAGCGTTCATTTGAGTATGTGAAAGTGGTGGTGCTATTGCTATGCATTTACTTCTCCTCATCAGTTGGTCTTCAATAGAACATGATTGAAATTACTTCGTGAAATTACAACATATATATTCGACTTAGAAATGAATATTATTTTGGTTTCGTTTCTCCAGATTTCGTTAAAATGCATTGCAGTAATTAGTTGGTTTTGATTGATTTTTCCGTTTAATATGAGTCTAATTAAAAATAACCTTAAATATTCTTACATAGTTTTATGTCTACTAGCACATGTTCCTCAATCTACTTCGTATAATGTGTAAAATGAAGTAAATTCTAATACTCAGAATATTGCAACATTCTTGGATTGATTGATCAGTAGGAAAGTTTGATTTGATGTTAATGAATAGGCCTACACACTTTAAAAGGTAACATTAACTCAATGCCTTAGAGTACAATTTATCTGCCACACTTTCTAAAATTAAATGTATGTTTATATATATATATATTGTAAAGTTCTCCCTGTTTAGAGGTAGGTAGAGCTTTGGTAGAGTAAATTATAGTCCGAAATCGACTCCCACTACCGTTTTCTATTATAAAAATCTTCTATAAACACTATTCTACAGAAATGCTACAATGATGTAACTTCTTTAATATAAGGTAGAGAAAGATGATCCCACACCTAGCAGCCTAGGGCAGAATTTCCATAGAGCTCCGAAGCAAGCTACAGTGGATTTGGAATCCCCAATGCTCCGAAGCAAGCAGAGAGGACGTTAAGAGTCACAGAGCTCCGAGCAAGTTAAGTGACTGAGGTTGAGAATTCCGAAAGGACTCCGAGGTAGGGGAAAGCCTGGAGCTTTGAAGCAA
This sequence comes from Thermobia domestica, assembly GCF_964235325.1. Lineage (NCBI taxonomy): Eukaryota > Metazoa > Arthropoda > Insecta > Zygentoma > Lepismatidae > Thermobia > Thermobia domestica. The sequence continues at coordinate 296,116,178 of NC_137461.1, read as the reverse complement.
ACTGGAAGCTTCATGTTGGATATCTTCTAGAGCTCCAGGCAAGCTAAAGGAGGAATTGACCAGCCGAGACTGATGTAGGCTTCCCAGGTGATGTGATGGCACTGCTGTTCCCTCGTCGTCATGTGATGGTGGAATCGCTGTTGTCTCCGTCGCTTGCAATCGTAATATTCCATAGTGAAGTGCAGATGGTTATTGTTTATAAATAGGATCGCATGTAGAATGTTTGTCCACCATATCACTTGGTACAGTACAATTATATATAATAACAAACATATCTATCAAATATATATTTTTCATGTAAAAGTTAATTCTAACAAATGTAGTCTGAAATTTCTGTCAAAAGTTCTTGGATTCAAATATTGATATTTTGGATCTCGATACAGTTTGTCTTCAATGAATATGTTTTCGAAGGTAAGGTTTATCATATTTACTCAACGTAGTTTTGCGTGATCATCAGACTAGTAGAGAAGGCAGAAGTCAACTAATTTCTTTCCCTTGCGCTATAACAACTAATGTGAAAAACAGGAAATTAAAGAACGTTATAAGCCTAATCACGGAAATTGTAGAATTAACTGAGAAGATGTGGTTTCTTGTCCATATAGTTAATTAAAATGTTAAAGTTTTCTTTCTTTCGACCCACGAATGCCAAAGCGAATATGTGTTGAGGTAAAAGCTTTACGTAGTCTTAACTTCAGCATTCGTGCACGTGCTGTGGACAGCACCACGCTCGGGACATCTCCAAATTTCTGTTTTAAAGAGACTGGATGAACCACACTGCCGTGTCACGACAAAACGCTGTAACTTGAGTTACATTGTTTTGTCGCTATAAGCATTTTTGAATTTCCCCCACCGATACTTATGTTCACCAGGCCCAGCATTGAGCTGAGTCAAATACTTTTGAAAATATACCAAAGAGAATTTCGATGTAACTAGGGAATTAGCCGGGCTGTAGCGACTTTACGGCTGTTTTTCTCAAAACTGCTCCGCCAAAGTTACAGCGTTTTGTCGCGACAGGGCAGCACACTGAAACGAAAGAGCGAGCCTTACCTACATGCAACCTAAGCCACCCAGTTGAGATAGATACCTTATCAACTGCGTTGTAGCAGCTGTTAGATATATAATCAATTACAAACATCATTACGTAGACTATATATTATTTATTTACTTATTTCATACTACTGAAGATACTTCGTAACGTGAGAAAGCACATGGAGAAACACAACTTAACGGGAAAAAGAAATATCACCTGTATCCATAAATTTAACGAATGGCTTAGGTAATACTCGTACATGTAAAAGAAATAACTTTCAATACAGATAAATATACTTACTGTTACATACGAGAGCTATCACTTACAAGGGAAGTAGGTGAAGTGGTACGCGGGGATCTTCAGGTGTTATATAATGTTGAAAAGGTCACACCGAGTGTACCTCACATATGAAATACCTCGCTTGAATGGGGTCTATAGTTAGCGTGGCAACCATTTAAAGATCCTAAAAAGGCACGTTCCGAAACACCAGAAAACGTGGACAAAAATAGAAAGCTATGATGTAATTGTTATGAGACGTGGTATATATAGGTGTATAAGGTAGCTGAATACGAATCTGACATCAAATGTTTACAAATCAAAATGGCGCATCCAACATGGTGGACACAAATAAAAAAAAAAAACAAGAAACAAGCTATGGGTCTGAAATGGATATATAGAAATATTCGATGTCGCTATATATGAATCGGATACCAAAGTGTAAATTTCAACATGGGGATCCAAAATGCAGACAAAATGAAAAAAATCCCGAGAATTTGATTTGTAAAAATTTGATGTCAGATTTCTATTTAGCTATCTTTTACACCTATATATACCACGTCTCAAAACAATCATATCATAGTTTTCTATTTTGTCGACGTTTTCTAGTGTTTCGGAACGTGCGCTGTTCGGATCTTCAAATGGCGCCATGATCCCTATAGACCCCATTCAAGCGAAATATTTCACACGTGAGGTGTATTCGGTGTGACTTTCCCAGCAATATATAACACATGCAGATCTCCGCGTACTAGAGATGGCCAGAACCGATTCCTGGTGGAACCGGTTTTCGGGTCTGAACGGATCCGGTTCTTGAAGATCCGGTTCCGGAACCGGTTTTTCGGATCCAGGCCTGGAACCGGTTGTTCAGATCCAGATCTAGAACCGGTTCTTCGGATCCAGGTCTAGAACTGGTTCTTCGGATCCAGGTCTGGAACCGGTTCTTCGGATCCAGGTCTGGAACCGGTTCCGCTGGAACCGAAACTTTGTTACCATCCCTACGCTAAACGCGAGCTGCTGGCAAGCTGTGAACAGTATGCTAGATGAAATGGTGGAAGCGACAGGCAGGCGCCAGGCGGCGGGAGCTTGTCTCATTTGGCTAAATAAAGTGGGTAACTGGCAAACTCATTGGCTAAACAGGCAAACTGACCAACTCATTTGGCTAAACACCCACTGGTGGACCAAATTTTTTTTCTGGGGGCACAAGCGGGTCTGGGCGGGAAAGGCACAAGTGCATGGTCCTCTTTGCATTATTTTTGAAGGTGAACTTTGTGCTTCCTTTACGGGTCTTTGGGGGCTTTCAGAACCAGGTCTGGAACCGGTTCCTAAGATCCGGTTCTGGAACCGGATTTTCAGATCCAGATCTGGAACCGGTTCCTAAGATCCGGTTCTGGAACCGGGTTTTCAGATCAGATCTGGAACCGGGTTTTCGGATCCAGGTCTGGAACCGGGTTTTCGGATCCAGGTCTGGAACCGGTTCCTAAGATCCGGTTCTGGAACCGGGTTTTCGGATCCAGGTCCGGAACCGGTTCCAGAACCGGTTCTGAAAACCGGATCTCCGAGAACCGGTTCTTCGCGGAACCGATTCCGTTGGAACCGGAACTTTGTGGCCATCCCTACCGCGTACCACTTCACCTACTACCCTTGTAAGTCTTTCAGTTGATAATATTGATATAACTAATTGTGATTCCAATTGAAATTATAGTCTGAAAAAATATAAGGATGTTCAGTCACTCTTAGAAGAGAGCAGGATTGTCTAGCATTGGCTACTTTGTCCCATGTGGAAGACGTAGTGTAAAAGTGAGACAATTTGCCCACAATTTGCCCACTTCGTAGTGACAGGAATATAAGCACATACTGTAGCAGACGTATTGCGGAAAATACAAAATAACTTTCCGCTTCGCCAATCGGTAAACCTAGTACGTTCAGTCATTTAACTTCGAGTTACGCGGTTTGTTCTTGGAGACTGGAAAGGAATATGGAAACCGCTTTAGTGTGTCAAAAGCGAAATGGCTCAGTCTATGAGTAACATTAATTCCTACTAGTTAACAGTCGCCGCTGCACTCCATTCGCTGCCAGTTTATATGCTATTATTTGAAAATTATTAGTAATGATATTGAACATGAATATATGTTGCTTTTATTAAGAGAAAGATAGTATTAAATGCAAATAAGGTTTCATTTACTTTTATAAAATCCAGAAGTATTTCTTACATAGCAAACACAATCTACAAAATAAAAAGCATAAACGCAGCACGTTGTTATATTTTACCTTTAAAACAGTGCGATATTTAAGAAACTTTAGCACCAGTCCACGCAAAGCATGCTACTATTAACATACATAACTGTACTTAAATTTCAGTTAGGTGCAATTTAGGTGATGACCGAACTAAAGAAAGAGAAAGCAGCTCGAGGGTGGCTAAGTGGTTAACGTACGCTGCTTTGGCGTGGGGGACCCTAGTTCGATTCCCGGTTCTCTCGGAGATCATGTAGTTCGGATTTCACGTTAAACTAGGTCCAGGTCTCTTATAGCCTCAGGCTGAAAGGAACGCAAAGCCAAAAGTCAAATCAAATCAAATCAAATGAAAAAAGAAAAGAAGTTAAATGTAAGCAATTATAGATTTTTATTAAATATGATTTTAACCTATAGTGTAGAGAGCCTTTAACTAAGCACAATTTTAACCTATAGTGTACAGAGCCTTTAATTAAGCATGGTTTTAACCTATAGTGCACAGAGCCTTCAATTAAGCACGATTTTAACTTATAGTATACATAGAATTTAATTAAGCATAATTTTAAAATAGAGAGCCTTTAATTAAGCAGGATTTAAGCCTATAGTGTACATAGCCTCTAATTTAATTAAGCACGATTTTAACCTATTTTGTACAGAACCTTTAATTAACCACGATTTTAATCTATAATGAACACAACCTTTAATTAAACACAATTTTAATCGATAATGAACAGAACCTTTAATTGGGCACGATTTTAATTTATAGCGTACAGACTACATAATTAAGCATTGTCTGGCCTACCTATGTATAGTGTACAGAGCCCTTATTTAAACATGGTTTTAACCTATAGTGTACAAAGCCTTTAATTAACCACGATTTTAATCTATAATGTACATAAACTTTAAGCATGATTTTAACATATAGTGTACAGACTCTTTAATTAAGTATGATTATGATCTATAATATACAGAGAATTTAATTAAACATGATTTTAACCTATTATGTACAGAGCCTTTAACTAAGCATGATTTTAATCTATAATGTACAAAGCCTTTAACTAATCATAATTTTAACATATTATGAACAGAGCCTTTAATTAAGCATGATTTTAACATATAGTGTACAGAGCCTTTAATTAAGCATGATTTTAACATATAGTGTACAGAGCCTTTAATTAAGCATGATTTTAACATATAGTGTATAGAGCCTTCAATTAAGCACGATTTTAATCTATACGAGTGTAACTAATCATAATTTTAACCTATAATGTACAGAGCCTTCAATTAAGCATTATTTTAATCTATAGTGTACATAGTCTCTAATTAAGCACGATTTTAATCCTACGAGATACAGAGAGTCGAAGGTTTGCGAAGTAAAATTATTATCACTAATGTTGAAAAACTGCGTTATTAACATAATAGAAATATAAACACTTTCGTAAAGGTATAGACAAACAATCCAACGCAGCTTAAATCGTTGGCCGTCGATTCATGATAAGAGTATTTTATCATGTACTGTTCAGTCGGTTACCATCTATCGACTGGCGAGTAATTTGAGTTACGACTGCGCAATCGGAACTGAAGTCTGTTGTAAGTCGAAAAATATCAGTAATTGATAATTACTATTGAATAATTGGAATTGCATTTGCAGGTATAAAACCAACTGTTTAATGTAGAATCTAAACAACTATTGGAATTTATGTCCTAGGCAAACACTACCTAAAGATATCGAACCAAAGATCACTCGCATAAGATGCATAACTACTTCACCAGGAAGAGACATTAAGAACCTGACATACTAAAAATAATCCAAAATTTGCCAGTTTTCTTTTGATTGTTTTTCATAAATAAAGGAGATAATGAAATGCAACTTACCAAATCATAGATAATGATATTCTACAACATACGTAAAATATGAACCTGAAGAATTTTTGGTGTCGCTGACCATAGAGATTACAGTGTTGCCAGAATAATATTTCCTCCAAAAATCTAAGTTAAGGCGGCCACTAGAGGAACGAACTCAACTGCATTTGAATCACTGATTGGAAAAAGGGAATAAGTGCATCAGACCTAAGTTTTCAAAAACGCTAAAAAACCTTCCCGAGGCGTTGTTTGTACTTGTTGCAAAAAGTGTATAATTGATTACTTGTAGCAAAAGAACTAACAAACACTAAGACAAGAAGGAGAATCTTGTATTGTAGCACTGCAATTGGTTAAATAAGCTTAAAAATGGAAAAAATATTCCCTTTTTCCAATCAATTAGAGTTGGATGCAATTGTAATTGTGTGTAGGGCATGTAATGTGCAGTTTATGATAGAAAGCTATGAAAATATACATGCTGAATACAATGTTTTATGTTAATCTTGGATATATGTATCCGAACTATCACGTATGTTAGGCTTCTAACACTGTTATTGTCACCGTTCGTTTTTTTTTTTTTTTTTTTTTTTTTTTTGTAAAACACATGTTATTCTTACAGCAAGAAAAGTAATACAATAGACAGCTGGAAAAATACGTAGCAAAATACGTTGTCAAAATAGAATGACTTTACATAGGGTCCTATCCGTCTGCATCTTCGTCTTCTGCAGTTTCTTGGTCAGTGGTTTTCCATGAACAAATCATCCTATAAAACTTTTTGTATTGGTCAGGTATGCATTTGATGATTTGTGAAGAATCGTTTATCTTTTTCTGATTGATCGGGACTTGCCAATCGTATGCCTTTGACGTTTGTGGAACGTTTGTGACATTACTTTTGAGTAATCGAAAAATATCAGTTCTTAGTTCATTGATAAACTTATGAGCTTGCACATAACCTAGAAATTCTGCTTTATAAACATTCTCTATATTTACTTACTTGGAATTTCACTGTTTTGTCCACAATGCTACCTGAAGATTTCTTGTAAAACGGTTACCACCAATGTTTAAAATCTAATATTTCTTCATTGACAACTTCGTAAACCTGAAATGGAGTATCAGTATTTCTTGCATTCGTAATCATGTGGTTATACTGTGCTGGTAAATAAATGCGATTGTGTCGTTTGAGTTCTCGTTTGATTATAACAAAATTTCGGTCACATGGTAAAAACTGTGACCTCTGACTGGCAAATATTGCTGTACAGTGGTAAAGCGTTATGACACGATCAGACTGAAAAGCATTAATGTCATTGTATGATTCCAGTTTTGGTATTGTATGATCACCACTTGTATCACTGAAAACACGTAAATCTGTAACTGATTGGACCAAATATTTCTCTATAGATTGTGCAATGCGAAGACAATGCGAAGTATCGTAACATCAGCAGAGGGCTCTAATGGTTGTCTACACACTGTTAAAAATACTTTCTTAAATTTGAGAAACAGTTTCTTATCTGTGCACCGAGAATATCTTTTCTTAGAAACAAGAGTTTGAAACTCTCATTAATGAGAAATGAAGAGAAGTAGATAAAGTTGTATAAAGCAAAACGAGAAAATATACTGTTACTTCCTTTATGAATGAGAATTGCCAAATCTCATTTCTAAGAAAATATTGTCTCGGTGCACAGATAAGAAACGGTTTCTCAAATTTAAGAAATTATTTTTAACAGTGCATACACACAGTCTCACAGTTGTGGTGGTATCCTATAGTGATTGGAAGAATGAAATAAGAAACGTAGTTATTCCCTTTTTCTAATCAGTGAGATATTTTGTCTTCTACATTGGTCATATAGAGTTGCCCAAACATTCCTATTTTCTACTCAACGATGTAACTATCTCAAAGGAACACATCTGCTATCTCAGGTTAAAATCGCCAAAAATTGTACTTATTCCCTTTTTCCAATTAGTGGTTCATTTGATTACTTATCATGCTATTTTTGAATTTTGTGAACTATTTTTTAAATAATAGTTGTATTTAGTTTGTAAGAAACAAAATAGTTTAACATACGGCTATTATAACGTAATAATAATGTTATTTAAAAAGTAGTTAACTAGATATTAAAATAACATGATACGTAATTAAATGCAGTTGAGTTTGTTAATCTAGTCGCCGCCTTAACTTAGATTTTGGGGGAAATGTTATTCTGGCAACACTGTAATTTCTATGGATGGCAACACTAATTCTTCAGGTTCATATTTTCTGTTGTAAAATAACATTATCTACGATTTGGTAAGTTGCATTTCATTATCTCCTTTCACTTATGAAAAACAAACGAAAGAAAAATGGTTAATTTTAGATTATTTTTAGTAAGTCAAGCTCTTAACTAAATATTATTTGCGTAGTGTATGCATTGGCAATAAACAAGTATTTTTTTTTAACTTAGATTCAACAAAAAGTACATTATAGTACTCTTTTTCTTCACAAAATTTCGATACTTTATTCTATATCACTACTCTGTACCTTCCAAATTTTTATTGTAATTTATTAACTCTTAATAGGACTACTGTAAAAGAAATATAGTTACTTACGTCCTATAGTAATAGCTGAATAAATATATATAATTGATTAAAAGTTCTATATCTCTGGCAAGCATATATTTTAATCACGCTGGAACCTAGCCATAGGAACTAAATACACGGTTCTGATTCGTTGAAGTTCTCCGTTTCTCGCCATGTAGCATACACATACCACAGATCAAACTCCCGTTGTTGTTAGTCCTCGTGGCTGAACGCTTCTCCACTGGTCTAGTGACTAGCACGTGCGCCTATGCTGTACGGGATTCCGGGTTCGATTCCCGGTAGGAGATCCTTTAGAATTTTAACTGTCTTCGATGTTTCTATGTTCGTTTCCCTGTCTTTCTAGGTTACTGGAAAAGCTAGTTAAACGAGTAAAATGCAAGTAAAATAAGTAAAAACTTTAGTAATAAGAAGATAAACAAGGTAATGAGGATTGCTTTTGACATGGGTTCAAACCCTGCCCAAGGAAAGTTTTTTTTTAATTTACATAACATTTTATCATTAAAATAAGATAAAGATAATACTCATTTGCTCTTCTACATAATATATAATGCATAAAAAGTGATTTACTTACGTTATGAAACATAGTTGAGCGTCAGCGAGCGAAGAGGGTTAGTAACCCCGCAGGGCTCGTTTCATTCCACCTTGACCCCCCATGATAGCATGTCACACTTGGGTGGTACAATCTCGACCTCATCTTCTGCTTCTTTATGACCAACTTAAGAAGTTAGTTAGAGTCGAGTGTGAAAACAAATATATGCCTCTGACAAGTTACCAAAACTTGTCTCTAACTTTCACCTTTATTCTGAAATAATTAATTTATTCAAATGCTATATTCTCGATTCTGGTGAGGGAAGTAACTCTTGCGAATATTTTCCTAAGTCGTAGAATGTTTGGTAATATGTACTTAGAGAACTAATAAACGAAAGAGGAAAAAAAAACTATCTTTGTTTGAAAGGAATGCGTAATTCTCATAGACAAGTGTAGATCATTTCTGGGTGTAATTTAATAACTTGGTGTTTGCGTTAGCTCTCTACACTTAGGAGAGAACGCTTGGAATGTTGTTTCTGGTATCTCGTCCTCTCAGCTGCAGGAGAAGTTGTTCTGAAGAAATTGCCAAGATATGCAATTCCGCCTCTCACCGTCTGGGGAACAGAATTCTGATGATAGAAACACCTTCCACTCCAACCACGGGAAATGGAAGAAAACTCGAAAAGAGGATTCACAAAAATTGAGGAAACAAAGATAAGACTCAGAAGATTCTCGTTTCAGAGAAGAAAAAGAAGGAAAAAATGACTATAACATCTATCGGCTGCTAGAGTGTGAAATATCAAACTGAGAGAGAGAAAAAAAATGTTTTCATTTCTGGGGAAATATTTCCATCTTTTCCATTACTCCTTCGCAGGAGTAGAACCAGAAACCATCTGGAGACTTCGATGCGTACCGACTTCTCTGCATCTAACGTCAAACAAAAACATATATATTGGCTGTATTGTTGTCAACGTATCATACAGTAAAAGCCAACGAACGCATGAGAACCTCTCATTTGAAATACTAGAAGCACACGTGTTGTTCTCATATAAGTTTTACATCGCTCCCATGACTCTCGTAATTCATTATATTCTTTAATATCAAAAGAAGTAAACCCATGTGAGCAACCCATTTTCTGCTCCATTTTCTTTCAAAATGAATAATAGAAACAAAAGAATATGCAAGTGAAGTATCGTGAATTTCTGCTGAATTACTGACTCAAACTAGTTTAACACCAGAAGTATAGTTTTACTATAAAATTAATGGGAGACAATATGTCATAATGGGAGACAATACAACAAGAATTTTAGAAATGTTTCAAACAATGCATCAAAAGATTGCGATCTTGAATAGTAATTACTTTTTGGTTCAGAGTCCAAAAATTTCTGGACGGCCCCTAAATCGATTTTTTTTTTTTTTTTTTTTTTTTTTTTACGGAAACATACTGAGTTAAGTGATAGTTTGTATCTCGGTACACTATATGTAGTTCTCCAGATATAAGGTTTGCAAGAAAATTTTTGCCTGAAATATATTGGATCTTTTGATCCAAAAATAGGAATTACATAATATTACTACACATATTTAATGAAATACTATAAGTTTTTCATGTAAGTATGTAAATGGATTGACTTCGTGACTAAATTTCAACTGTGTGGGTGGGTATTCTGATTCTAAGTTGGAAAAACTTTGATTTCTGATTCCATAATTGCAAGGAATCGAATACAATGGGCACATCCAATCATCCATGAGTTGTTAGACCAAGTTCCTGCTGTACCACGCTATGCATACTCACCACTGGATCATCTCTTAGCTATATACGAACACACTCAAGCCATAGACCAATATAATCCAGACCGCCGTATGTACCACCGAAATCCACAAATATATCACACAAGCAACATTTTTATCACAATAGCCTACTCTCACACATTATCAACTTGATTTTGTTATTAGTTTCCATTCTTTAACCCATATTATTATATAGTCTGAAACCATTCTCTATGTCTCATAATCCACAAAGTTGAAAATATCTCTGGCACAGAGTAGGTGTTGCCTTCTACGGCCCGCTCATCCATTGGATGAGAATGAAACATTTGTTTCTTTTTTTTTAATGCATTACCGTAAGTAAAATTTTGTTCTTAACAATATCTAGTAATGATTTGATACCTACTCTAGTTTTTTTACGTACTAATGGAAAACAGATGTGCTCAAGGTATTGCTTATTGTAATCATTGAGAAATAGAAAAATTAAAATAGGAAATCATTATATTACAAAACGCTGCCTGATTTCTCCTGCAAGACCCAAATTTCTCCAAAAGCATTATGTATAATTTTTCCTTCCGTCTATAAGCGTGGGCGTGAGTCATCATAACGAATCCGGTTTTTCAGTACCGGAAGAATACAAGCAGTATTGTTTACTGCCAGTTAGAAGTAAGAAGGGACAAACTGTAGGAAGAAAGTAACATTGTATATTCGCTTTCTTCATTATTAGCTTGTGTCCTTCACATAAAATCGCCTGTAAGTAGGTACTGCGTTAGTAGATTTTAAAGTGAATTGTTCACTAAAGCGGAATACATGTATTATGTTACTAGAACATGACTTGAAGTTGTAACACAATTGAATAACGTAATAATTAATTTATCATTGAAATGTCAGCATTGAAACATCGTGTCAAATTGAATTAGTTTGAAAGGGAAAAACTAATGTTGGTTGGGGGATGAAAAGAGCCAGTAGCTGAAAAGTGATATTGAGCGTAGAGGCTTTGCGTGTTCATAAAAGAGGTGATAGAGTGTAATTCTATTCTCTGGATTGCAATAAAACAGGACAATGGGTTCGCTTCCCGGCGTAAGCTCATGTGGTTCGGATTCCACGTTAATCAGTAGGTCCCGTCTCATATAGCCTCGTTGCTGAAAGGGACGTTAAACTCCAACTCAACTCAATGCAACTGAACTCAAAACAGAACAATCAAGCTTGAGTAAGAACAGAAAGTTAAAATATACAATGAAAAATTATGAAACGCCTTCTTTCGCTCTGGCTTCATCTCAGAACTAAAATCGATATTTTAGTAAATTCAGTATTTTGTAAGATAACGCATCGGTCGATAGATCAGATTACATAGATACTAACAAACATTTCGTTCCCGAAGACGGATGGTGCGCCTTCAAATAGATGTAGCTTTACTGAGTTTGATATATATATAGTGAAACAGATCAATTTACTTACAGGAGAGAATCTCAACAATTGAAGAAATAAATTGAAACTCCAGTGACTACATTCAGTAGATATAACTAAATTAAGTAAATTATATTTATTAAAAAGGTATTTGAATATGCTTTCCAAGGAAATATCCTGAAAAGTTATCGAACATGCGTTGAACTCCCTGCAAATCTGGAAGCACAATAAAGATGTTTACATTGTGTATTGAGCAGGTGTCAAGTACGCGTCTCGAAATTTATGCTAATGCAGATATTTCTTTTACAAATGTGGTAATTTTTCGGATAAAAGAGTATCGACCTGCACGCCCGTTACCCATTGCATTTCTAATGGAATATGAGCTCATGACTTTTTGGCCCATATGATCCATTTAGACCGTTTGACCTGTTTGGTTTGTTGAAAGCGATAGATCCTTAGGATCCATTTAGACCGTTTGACCTGTTTCGTTTGTTGAAAGCGATAGATCCTTAGGATCCATTTGGGCTCTTTAACCTGTTTGGTTTGTTGAAAGCGATAAATCCTTAAGATCCATTTGGGCCCTTTGACCTGTTTGGTTTGTTGAAAGCGATAGATCCTTAGGATCCATTTGGACTCTTTGACCTGTTTGGTTTGTTGAGAGCGATAGATCCTTAGGATCCATTTGGGCAATTTGACCTGTTTGGATTGTTGAAAGCGATAGATCCTTAGGATCCATTTGGGCCCTTTGACCTGTTTGGTTTGTTGAAACCGATAGATCCTTAGGATCCATTTGGGCCCTTTGACCTGTTTGGTTTGTTGAAAGCAATAGATCCTTAGGATCCATTTTGGCCCTTTGACCTGTTTGGTTTGTTGAAAGCGATAGATCCTTAGGATCCATTTGGACCCTTTGACCTGTTTGGTTTGTTGAAAGCGATAAATCCTTAGGATCCATTTGGACCCTTTGACCTGTTAGGTCTTTTTCATTTTTAGTTTAATTACCAATTATATTGTTTTCATAGAAACATCTAATATATTGCAGACTTTTCTGCTTAAAAATGAAAATAAGGGAAAAATGGACATTAAAAGTACGTTTTACTTCTCGGCAATTATCGGTGATTCTTTAACGGATAACGTTCCAAGGTAGATGTTAACCTCCTGATTAACTAGGAGGCCTGCGTGAATTATGTACGTGTCATCCTGGATTAGATTTTAGACAAAGGATAAAGTCTCGAGTAAAGCTCCTGCATAGCGTTTCAACAAGAGTTTAGGTTATATCTTCTCGGAATGATATCTCATCTCGGAAAAAAATTGTTACTATTCGAAGTTCTCCGTCACGTCACGAAATTCTGTCATATCTCACCTCGTGCGCAACATCCTTTCTAAGGATTGTTTTGTAACCATTAAGCAGAAAGTTCTGTCTCACGTAGCCTCGACGTTGAAAAGGAATGTTAAACCAATAAGAAATAATTTTGTGAATATCACAAGTAGAGTTAGATTGGACCCGTCAAGAAACCAAGTAATTACTCGGTGCGGAATTTTCTTCATAGCAACCCCCGAAAAAAAATACTATTTAATAACTGTTAGATTCAATGCTCTTCCACTTCGAATCGGACTAGGGACCACTTGTGAACTGGCTACACCTGCTAGACACGAAAGAAGCAAAGGGAAATTTTACGGTTTTCTGTTCTTGAACAAGCATGATTAATAGTTGGATTAGACGCTCATTAGCCATATTGTTTGTTGCATTTATGAATGATTTCAAATAGTTATATTAATAATAATAATAATAATAAACGATATAATAATAACATTAAATCTGTTTTTGAGCTTTAATCAGCCTTAATACAGGACAATTGCTCAACAACCTCTAATCACTTTGGTTTGGTTTGTTTATCGTGCCTTTTCAAAACCGAGGACAGAACTCCGCCTAGTTTAAGACGCAATCCGAATCTACCGTAATAATGCTATCCCATCCGGAATCGAAGGAGGGACCATGTCCAAAGGCGTGCGTTATCTGATCGAGTATTGGGTGGAGCACTAATCAAACAAACGTTCCAGCGACACGACGTAACTGGAGGCACGGTGGCTCAGTGGTAGAGCTCTTACCTCTAGTGCGTGGTGTCCCTGGTTCGATTCCCAATCAAGTAAGATTGCGGAGGACAACATTATGTTCCTGGGTTTCCTTGGGGTACTCCAGTTTTCTCTTACTTTCTCATTCCACCAATTCTTCCATCATCATTCACTTGCTTTAATCATCGTCTGCTTTAGCCTAACAGAAGTAATCGTGGGACGTTACACTCAAAGATTTTAACGAATCATGTAACAAAATTGAAAAATCAAACTTTAAAAATAATCTCTTCTACAATATAAGCAAATTAACTGCACGTCATTTGTTTGATCAGAAATTACTGTACTTTCTTTCACTTTTGAAAGAGCGAATGGACAATATTTTATCATTTACATACGGCATGAAAAAAAAAAAAAAAAAAAAACAGCAGTGAGTGGCAAGAACATCTCTAACCTAGTTTGTTTGTGAACTTTTATTTAGAAAAGTGGCTGGCAATTTATATGGAATGCTTCACACGACCTGAAACCCCCAAAGAAAGAAAGAAAGAAAGAAAATGGGAGAACATTTTCCTGAGACATTCACCCCTTCGCTTTTTGGTATTTATTTCTTGAAGACGAGAAAGGGAACCAGCGAAACTTAAACGCGCAACGTATCTGAATTGTCACTCCTATATCACAGCCGCAGCGGAGGCTACATTTGGAAGTGCCGCATCGGTGTTAGTCACCCAAGATGGGACAAAGGAAGCGTCGACATATTTCATAGCCACTGCTGGTTCTGCAGCCCATATCCCATCTGGCATTGGGCCCATCTCCTCGCGGTTGCTCAGCAATCACATTCGTGTTAGAGGGATATTCTTATTTCTTACAGGATATTGCGGAGATGTCTGCATTGTGCGTTAGTTATTTATATCACGGTTATTAAGCCATGTGCCGTATATTTAATGGAAGTCGCTTACACACCGTCTTTCCGTTCCAATAACACATACAACACCTCCGCACACTCCTCCGAGTATTAAGCACACTTTCTATTTTATTGTTATATGCTAAAATTATTCAAAAACAAGGCTATTACATGAAAAATACAGGAAAGGACACAATATGTTGTTATTTCTCACATGTTTTAAGTTGAAAAATTCTCTTTCCTTATATAGGGTGTTCCACTAGCTCCGTCTCTTGAAATACTTGTATTAGGTAGTCGTATTTGAGAGGCACAGACGTTATAATTGAGTTTACTAAACCATAGCCTTAATTAAATCACAGAGTTTTAAAATTGTAACACATAACAAAATTGTCAAAAAAAAATTACTAAAATTAATGGTAATAATTGATTAAAAACTGAGAGCAAAGCTCCCCACTACTCATAGTACACACTATTATCTCTTATCCAAATGCAGAATCATGATAAGAATCCTGGGAAGAAACAAGGACTACCTGCCGCGTTGCCAATTCTCCTACTTCGCGGCTATGGTACATATATAGAAGGCTGTGACTAAACGCATTTACTTCTGTGTAAAGTGATTTGTATGAACTCTGTTAAAGTTTTAAATTCCATTCTCATACCTAAGGAGATTAATAATAATAACAATGTATAACAAGTCAAAAATTTTTAGTTGCATTTATTACAAAGAAAAAATGTCACCAAACTCTCTTGCGAAACCCTTACGTTCTTACTTATCGAAAGGAAATAAATGAAACAAATTAAACATTTAATTAATTAAATATAGCTTTAGGTGTTTCATACGTGATTTACTTATAAGCAGTATGTTGCATAACTCTCAGGGGGTATATGTGTCACTATTAGGAGTGTGTCTCCACTAAGAAAATAGAAACAACAGAAACACTATCTGTTACTTAACACTTTTTCTTTTTTGCACTAACATTGCATAAACGAATACACCATTCTTTCCAAAAGATCGGTTTAATTAGTGTCAGTTTGAGGAAGTGACCTCTTGACGAAACGGACCGAAATTTTTGCCGAAGTGACTGTTTTGAATTTTGATGATCAAGTATCTGTTCGCTATATTTCATTATTTGACCGTTTGCTTTGAACATGTGACCACTTCGAAGGAACTGTATCATGTGGGACGTGCTAGAAAGTACGGTGGCAGGAAACAGAAGAAGAGAGAAAAAGGAGACTACACTTAATGGACGATATTAAAACAGAAGTCATATGCCAAAACGAAGAGGTTAGCGGAAGACCGTGGAACATAGAAGCTTCTCAGCTGCAGCAAGTGACCTGCCAATACTGGAAGAATAACTATGATGATGATGATAAGACTTTCCATATTTATGCGAAGCAAAGTTTTACAGGCAAAAAAGGAGAAGTGGCAGCTAGTCCAAATGAAATGTCATAGAGATTTAATAGAAGTGTACATGCGCTCCTATAGATTTGTGGAGAGTGAAGCTCTTAGGATCCAAATAATTAACCTTTCGAAAGGCAGAAGAAAGAAAGTTGAAATATTAGAAATGTACCGCTGATGAACTAAAGAGAGGAGTAACAAATACAGTGTCGTGCCGTGGAAAATCAGCGCTCGGGACGAAAGTATACGACGGCGTCCCCGTACATATGAGTGAGGTCGCCGGACCAACCGCGAAACGCTACCAGGGTTGGCGCCAAGAAAATTTTCAAAAATAACTCTTCTTTTCCTTGATTTTGAGCACTTATTATTACTTTTTTCCTTCCATTTTATGTACGTGCACATGCGTTTTTCTAACATGAGTAACACAATAGTACCACTTCCTAAAGCAGGAATAGGATTTAAGTACATACTAGTAATATTCCATGTAAATTTTGCTCTCTCTTTTTCCTTTCCTTCTTTTCTTTTCTTTCTTTCTCCCGAATTTTGCAACCCCTTACTTCGGCGCCCGGGACCGTCGCCCCGCTCGCCTCCGACCTTCACGGCACGACACTGCAAGCTACTATAGAAATCTACAGAAGATAAGCATACATAGCAACTGATCAGACAATAGACTGTCCACATGGTCGTTCTCGTTGGAATATGATAACGTATATAGAATTAGCTGTGTCGGCAGTTCGATGTCGTTTACTGACCAGGAAACTGATGGAGTGAATGTACATATTTACATCTATTACTTCCAATCACATAGAAATACAGAAATCTCATTCTACGATGAGTGTGTGAACATCCCATTGAACTACAGAGTGGTTGTTGCTTTGGATTCCGTTTCGACGTGTTCAAAAGTGATGGTGTGTTCTCCTCAGACACCATCTCGATTAAGGATGTCTGTCAACGAGTATGACGAGCGTAAGAGTAGCAGATATGATGCCGTTGAGTGAAATTGCTTGCAGCAGTCGATATTGGATGATTTGAATTGAAGAAAATCTCACCAACAAACTTGATCAGAGAAAGACTAGAAGTTGGGGTCATCCTTTCCTTCAAGCAAATCGGAACTTCATATTTCAGCAGTACAGTACCCTTTACTATAAAATATCCCAGAGTGAACAAGCTTTTCTCATAGAACGATGGGTACCGCTGCTTCCTTGACCTTGACGGTCACCTTACAAACCGCCTTTGAAACATGGTCAACAATGCTTAGTGAGTGCTCTGGAGCAGATTGTGTAGATGACTTCTGGACTCGCATAGAAAAAGGCGTGACAGACGACACCGACTTCATTCGATGGCGTGACCTAGTGAGGCTCCAAACGCGGAAATTTCTTGCAATACTGATTGACTAACGTAGATGAAGTTGCGCAATTCCGTACTAGTAATCATTTCTGTACGTCATGTAACCATCTGTGATATACCTTCTATTACATTTATACATGCCTTCTTCACGTTGAAACTTTCACAAACAGCTGTGCATATTAAATGGTAAGGAATTAACGAAATTGAATCTCTAGTTTTAGGTCTAATTTTTATGTCCGTGGTCTAAAGAAGAAGATGATACATGAAGGAGAATAACTGTGAATGAGTTCGGATAAGACAGCCTTGATCGCGAGATCAATTTGAGGTTATGTCGTCTCGGAAAGTGCCGTCAAAGTTCTTCCTCGTCTCGAAAAGTGTATTCTTTTCTTTTGAAAGACCTCTTTTCTTATCGTATATTATCAAAACAACTTTCTTGTCTCGTATATTATGAAAAAATCTTTCCCGTCTTGTATATTATCAAGCAAATCCTTTCTCCTGTATGATGTTATAAAAAAATTCTTTCTCGTCTCGTATATTATCAAGAAAATCCTTTCTCCTCTCGTATATTATGAAAAAATCCTTTCTCGTCTCGTATATCATCAAACAAATCTTTCTCGTCTCGTATATTATGAAACAATCCTTTCTTTTCTCGTATACTGTCAAGAAAATCCTTTCCCGTTTCGTCTCGAGGGCACCAGTAGATGAGAATGTGGAAAGAAACAAATGAACCTGGAGAAATTCCACAGACACAATATTGTTTACCACAAACTCATATGGCTTGGAACTGAGGCAGAGAACTCCGAACCAGTACAAAACTAGTGATTGTAAAAGTTAGTAATGCTTCTCAGAATCCATTATGGTCCTGAATTCTAACTGTGAAGCTTGTATATACATTGCAACTTTACAATAGGAAAAGAAGGTATGTGATATTGAAGTAGAACATCAAAGAAGAGTTTCAAGAAAAGTTTCGATCTGTAGAAAGGAGGAGGGACTCTCTGCAGAAGCGGTTTTCGATCGTCGATTGTTTGAAAAGATTCAAAGAAACATGGTGAAACATTCAAGCAGTCTCAAGAATGCTGGGAGCCATGTGGATTATATTATGAATTTTTTTTAAGTTCTTTACTAATTATATGACCGATACCCTCTCATAATGTCCGTTTGCTATACAACTGGTCCGTGTCAAAATTTCTACTGGGGGTGTTTGTCACGGATACAAACCAGAGTATTGATTTGGTCTTCTCTTCAATCAGTGGATACTGCGTCAAATAGCGTTAGTGCTGACAAATAGATGGTTATTCTTACCAACCGAACAGTTATAATCACCCTTATACGAAAAGCTACTCCAAGAGATTGTGGTGTTTTCCACTTTGAAGAAGTTACGTTTTGGTAAGACTTCATTTCGTTGGGTTAAACATCAGGATGGAAGACAAGAGTGAGAATACCCAAGTAAAGATATTACGCCTTAGAAAATAAGAAAGCAAAGGGTGTGAATGATATGGGAGAGAGGCGAAACTTGGTAGGACAAGGATCTCGGATGCCACCTTCTAAAAACCCGTATTGAACTTCAGTAAAAATTCTTGAATAGGAACCATAGTGCGTAATACTATTTTCTGGTAACGGGTTCTGACAAGAAGACGTCAATTTAACTATTTTTACTCCGTTTTTGTATTCGTAATAAAATTGTGATCAGTTTTGTTTCTTTATAATAGCCAATCATATCTTTTTGATAGTAGGCATTTTTTATTCTAGGAACGATAAGATCACCAGGTGGCTACCATTCGAATATGGCTTTTTTTCAATTCCCGCAGAGTCTTCTGTAAGACATCTGAAGTATTGAAACAAGTAAATATAATTGAATCTTTTTGATGTCTTATATTCAATAATTTTTACAATGTACTCAAAATTGATAATAATTTCGATAATAATTAACTAAAGTGTAACGGAAACAATGTGAGTTTCGTTTCACAATGTGAAACTATTTTAGATTTTCGAACTATGACAAATCAATATTGAAATTAAAGACAGTAGATGTATAACTTCAAGATATAGCAAAACGACAAGGTTAGAAATGTACCTTATTCTCGAGATGTTGAAGCCATATTGAGAAGCCATTTTTTTCTGTTTCTTATCATTTTTGCTACATTAGGATTAATGTTGAAACCGGAAGTGGAAATAGAATTATGAAACTTCCGGCTGAATTAGAAGAACAAAGTCTGAGATGGGCATATTCTTGTGGTATTGTATCCTCGTGAAGAAACTACTTCTCGTTATCTATTATCGTATTTGTTCCATGAAAATCAGTCTTAAAACCAGAAACAGATTATTTATTCCCCTTTAGGTTTCAGTAGAGAGAATTAAGTGCACATGAAATATATTTTTCAGATAATAAAATTATTGCAAGAAAAAACTGCTTTTCGCTATGTTTTACCACTTTTCTTCTATGCAGATCAGCTTGAATCCAGAAATATTTAATTATGAGGATTAATTCTCGAGATAGAACCTATTCTTCGGACCCCGAATCGATTTCAGAAAACTATTTCGCGATAACTCTTACCGTTTTTGCTCTGATATCTGTCGACAGTCAGGCAGATTGACAGATAGCTACAAGACTTCTGATATTTATGCATACCATGGTTGGAAATCATAACTACAACAGTTAACGTAAAATTTTTTTGAGGTTTTAAGATAACAGAAAATGTTATCACACATCATAGTCCTCATTCAATAATTTTGACCGAAATCCAATATCGTGGAGGGCACGATAGCGCAGTGATAGAGCGCTTACCTCTGAGTGTGGAGTCCGCGGTTCGATCCCCGATCCTGTAAGTTTGTGGTGGACAACATTGTGTCTACGGATTTTCTCGGGGTACTCCCGTTTCCTCCCATTTTCTCATTGCACCTATTCTTTCATCATCATTCACTTGTTTTAATCATGCGTTTCCTAAAGGACATAAACGTTAAATTGAATTTTCTTTTCGAAATCCAAAATCCTTTTGTGCTTTCCCATATTTGAATTCTCTCCATGTGGCATATACAGGCTTTCACTTTATATTTTCTGCTCTGTCCCGTTTTTATGGGATGTTTGTATACTTTTGCAGCGTCCTGCAAATTTGAATTAACACATTTATAGTGTTAAAAAAGGGGTTCCCTTTCTTCTGATCGAAGTGTTCTCTGTTATCTCCACTTCTTTAACACTACTAAAGAACGTTTCGATCAGCTAGTATTCCAATACCTTCCGTAGTCAATACAGCTTTACAGAGTCAATTTGGTGGTGGAGTTTCTTTGAAACGAAATCTGACGAAATCGCGAGCGCCATTGAAGAACATCAAAGCCCATTATTTTGCTTTGCAATGTTTTTGGAATTGGTGTTTGTAAAGTCTTATGAATCATTTCCGTTTCCCCAGGAGCAATATTTGCGAAGCAAGAAGCAAAATGGCCTCCTTGCACAACTTGTGATTTATAGCAGTTTTGCTTTTAAAAAATATCCACCGAAAACTAGAAGAGTTTCTGCTCTCGCTCAACCCAATATCTTGGCAGAAATACGATCCATGTAGCTAGCTACCTCTTATCGCTGAATCTAAACGCCATTTTCCGGAAGAGAGAGAATTTTAGCTGGAGTTAAAAGTGGGATGGGGTGGAAGGACTTATTTGGAGAAGGGGCCAAAAGAGGAGGGATTTGTGGTCTCGAGAAGTTCAACGGAGGCTGTAAAGCGGATTCTAAAACTCCAACTTGTTCATATTTCTCCCCTTCTCCTCCCCAAAGCCCTCAGAATGGGAAAAAATATTCGTCCCTCTTAAGAGACAAGAAGAGATCAAATTGTTCCACTTGGTTTTTATTCACATCCTCCTATCGTCAGCCCAACATTTCTCCTTCCATTCGACCCTTGTTATATTTCATTAAAAAAGAAAGGGAAACCCTTTTTTCTTTTATGCTAACATCAACATTGAAGGATTTTTACAATGCTTATGACAAATTTCCGGTTAAATTGAAACGTAAAGGAATGAAAAGTTACGACACAGAAAAGACATATTTTTAA
The DNA here is from genome assembly GCF_964235325.1 of Thermobia domestica. Taxonomy (NCBI): domain Eukaryota; kingdom Metazoa; phylum Arthropoda; class Insecta; order Zygentoma; family Lepismatidae; genus Thermobia; species Thermobia domestica. The sequence goes on along the minus strand of NC_137461.1, from coordinate 296,094,759 downwards.
ATTGAAATAAAATATGTTTCCTATGGGATAATTTGTGTTACTTTTTTTTAAAAAAAAAAGTTTTACTCTAGTTACTTTTTCGGAGAATAACAAATTAAAAGTACCAAATCTATGTGGTTTGATCTAATACTGCTCCTGAAATCTAAAATTAAGAAGCTAATAGTATCTCCCATTTTTATTTTCAAATTTTGTCAATTGCAAAAGAAAAATAGAAAAGAAAAGAAAAGAAAAGGCAATGTTATGACATGATGCATGAAATGACATCCATGTCAAAATGGAACAATGATTGTTGATAATAAAACTCTATGTCGTGAGGAAACTTAGGGATATATTTAAATGAAAAATGTGACTCAGATCTCGAACGCTACGAATTTGGTAAATGATTTAATTACGACACATTGCTCCATGTTTCTGTGGATGTTCATATATTTTTTATCTTGTCCTGGAAACCATATCAACGAAGAGCGTTTGTAGAATTTCCTTGGTTCGTGTTTGGAAAAAAAATGAGACTTATTGAGAACTTACACGAGACGTGTTCATCATTTGCTCATGTTTTCAAAGAGACCTCTTTAGAATTTATTTAATAGCCAAATGCGTTTCCAGAAATCAGTTTGGGATTTCTTTAAGATTTCTGGGCGTAATATCGGACGTAGTTAAGAGATCTCGTGAGTTCCATTTACGACACAAACTAACCCCGCAACTGACAACTGAAGTTTGTTGGCAGTGGCGTCACTTAGGGAATCAGAAGTGCAATTATCCTTCCCTGAATTTTAAATCTGCACAGAAAATATGTTTAAATTAATTCAACACTATGACTTTGTTATTCAAGTACTGTTAAATTTTGACACGTGCGTAATGCCACTTCAATCCTATCTCATTATGGAGTAAAATGTTAAAATGGTAAAGGTTAAGTAACTAACTATCTGATATTGTAACTTGTAGTATCGAATTATCGTAGTAACACCAATCCACCATTGAATTTACCTTTGATTTATTTTGTGAACAATAGCCAAACAACATTTTACAGGAACATTTTTCTTTCGTATTAAATAGAAATGGCTGTTATCAAGAATAGTAAAGTATCTGGGATAAACATCTATAAGAAGTTACGACGAACGAAATATAGTCCGCGACAAAATAGTATATCCTTAGCTTAAATGCTGTCATTTGGCAACCATATTTCCTAAAACGAAACAAGAACAGTAAATTGACCAGAAAATTAATTAAACATAGTGTGAAGAATTGTTCTTGGTTCAGCGCCATCTTGAAGAATCTATTCGTTGAAATTCAGCAAAAAAAGAAAAATAAACCGTGTAAAAATATCGAAAACTGACGTCAGCACTTCAAATAATGTAAATGTTTGGCAGGAAATTCACACACTCAGTTAACTATTTTTAAAGATTACAGAAATTATAATGTGTTATTCGTTACCTGCTGTAAATCTCAAACACTGCATGAAAGTTTTACTTATAGCTCAAAAGAAAAATGAATATAAACTTTCTAACATATTACTTACATATTTGTGAAAATCTACGCAATACAATGTGAACGCTAGAAAGAATAACTGTCTAATACTGGCGATTTTGAAACGGCTGATAATTTCCAAATCATATTCTTAGCAAATGAAAGGTTAGTGTAGTCACTGACGTTACCAGCATTAGACGTCCATAGCTTGACTTTACCTTGTAACTGCCGTGTTAGTAACAATATAAGGTACCAGTTGGAACCACACCATTGGGCTGTTCCTATTTTCTCGTTTATGCAGCTAGGTTTTTATACTCCCGCTTTTTTATTTCACGCTACAAATTTAACACCATCATCTAATTTGACGTCGCTCAACACCAACTTTGTGTTAAGTTGTAACATTAAGCCTGTGTTAACACTGTACTATTAGCTCCTAAAATAACACGCCTAAAAGCCAGTCCACTCCCCTGATATATTAAAATCGATTCATTTTCTGCTATGTATAAATGTTAATCAATGATGTAATCAGTGGCGTATTTAGGGGGGTGGCTTTCGGGCTTAAGCCCCCCCGGAAATCTTACTTAGTATAGTAAAGTAAATGAAATATCTTGCAGAATTTTCACATTTCCAGGCAAAGCCCCCCCCCCCGAAAGTTAGCAAAGCCTCTCCCGAAACAAAATCTTAAATACGCCACTGGATGTAATAATAAAATAATTAACAACTAAAGAACAGCAGAATTTTTCTTATACCACGGGAGAGTGGATTGCCGTGCCCTTCGCAAGCAACATTTGAAATTATGTTAGGGTCCAGACTATACTCTAAAAATATAGATGAATTAATTTTAATAGGCTGATGGGCAAGACTTAAGGTAAATTCAATCCATAGTTTTACCTTTTGTAAACAAAACATCACTCGAGACTTCTGTCTGTCCTAAATCTTTTCAAATGTATGGTTCAATGTTGCGAGCGGCGGGGCCTATATGTATTCTGTAGTGCAGTTGGAATCGAGCACCAATGATATTCTAATTTGCGAATCCCTGTGCTAGAAATTCACATATTTGAGACCGTTCTTGAGACATATGCCTATTTTTAGTTGATGTTTTACTAATTTTTGTCTCTATATTTCCTGTTTGAAGCGCGTAAATATCTGTAGTCTACACAAACAAGCTTACAGGGAGTGATGATTGCCCATTGGTAGAACGCTTACATCTAGTACCAAGAGTCTGAGATTTGATCCCAAATCATGTATGTTCGTGGTAGTCGTCATTGAGAGAGGCAAGGAGGGTGAAGGAGATTCCAATATGGGGTCAGAGAGGAATGCATTCACATATGCAAGGTTAGGATTAGAGAAACAAATAATAGACCAGAATCCATATTCTGAGGAAAATGTTAATTTTGTGAAGCATAAGAATCAATCTTTCTCAAACGTACAGTTTTAATTGCCACGACTATTCCTTATAAGCTAAAGCTAAATGAGATGTATATTTAACTAAAGTGAATGATTGTTAAATTAAAATTTCTTATTTTCTCACGGAAAATCGAACCCAGAACCACAAGCATCAAAGACAGATTGGTAGCCAGTTTTTTATTAGCTATTAGAAGTGTGTACAATATTAAAATAATATGAATATGCAGAGATAAATGACCTAATGAATTCACATATTTGAAAGAGATTACAATATAACCCATAGAAAAGGCAAGAGAATCAAAAAAGGATCACTAAACAAAACGTATATACATGTTTAATATTTTACCATGTAAAAAATGTATATACCACAGATTACACATATAAGATATTCACAAGAAGACCGGCAAATTACATGTTTTCATAACTAAACTTATTTTGACATAATTAGCTTTCACGTAGTAGACATAAAAGAGAGGATTTCCTTTACTTTGCCCAAAGAGAGTACATAACTATAAGCCAGGTAACAGAATTTTGCTTTGTTTCAGGATACCAAGAGTATATATAGACGACGCAAAATGATGGTTATAGCAATTTTGTTGAATAGCTTCTCTCATAATAATTATGTAAAAAACGCTGCAATTGATACCAGATATACAGTATTTGCTGGTCATACAAGGGATTTACTTATGACTTAACGAATCAGCAGCACGACATAAGGAACAGAATGTCTCAGTTTTAAAACCACATTTATTGGTTTTAACTTTTGTGTCTGGTATCATTCACTACCATATACCAGAAAGATTTAATTTCAGCTGTTAAGTATTTTGAATGAATATTATAAAATATCAGAGTCCAATTATCTTCTGGTTTTTCTGCTACCAATTTACATGTTTGTAGTTGTTGTATGTGTTGCCTGTACCATTGCCTAATAGTATCAGTCAAAACATTGAGAGTTTGTTGTCATTGGTAAAGGTAAGTACATAAGACAGGAGAGAAGTAAGACCAATTTGGGGGTATTGAGTTGAGTACCAACTGCAGTGTTGGATTCATCAGAGCTAAAAAGTATTGCATCAGATGTCTAGTGGTGGATGGTATGTCATTAGGAAGAGTTGTCAAGGTTGGCGTATAGACAGACCAAGGATGTTATAAAATAGAGGATCTGCCAATACGTATCTTCAACATATGAACTCAATGAAGTCAAAAAGAAAAAAAAACAACCGAGCATCGTCCAATCCGGCACGTCTGATTGGCTACTCTCGTTTCCGCCTTGATTGTTGGCTCAAAACATTGCGATCTTAGTGGCACGGAGTGGGCAGAGTAGATGTGGCGAAGCTATGACGTATGGCTTCACGATTTTGTTGTATTGGCAGATCCTGAGTCATGTTAGCACCACCTTTGATAGTGGCAAACAAAGGTCGCTATATCTAACACAAAACACACAATTGTTCCACAAAAACCAACAGGAAACACTTTGGAGCCTTTTACCTACAATAGAAGACAAAGAAGAACGTTAGCTATTAATCACAATCTGCTCAAAATGTAAACATTAAGAGGGTTCGTTCAAAACAGTAAACACAGTGAACTACATTGAAGCAGGAAACTTAAATGTCTTATTTTATTAATGCTTCTTTATTTTTATTTTTATTAATTGATTTATTGTTATTAAGGATAGCTCCAGACATTTGTTGATAGTTAACAACATTTTGAATTATTTTGTCATAGTCATGAATAGAATGAAGGAACACAATGAACTATCCCGTTGCCCACAAACACGTAAAGGATGGTCAATAACACCAAAACCTGTAATCTTGTTATTGAATTCATATCAAGGTAAATAATTGTGAGCTCATAAGAACTGCCTGGATTGGAATGTTAAGATGACCATTATTATTTAATTTTGTCACAGTATATTTATAAAAGAATTTGTTGCGTACAACAAATTGAGCATTAAATTCAAAACGATCGAAAACTCTCCATTAATAGGAATGTTTGATATTATCATACGCATTTTTATAACCTAAATTAGCAATTGCCGCGTTAATTTCACTTAGGAGAGAAATAGATCGGAAACGTTCAACAATATTTCTCTGCCACACTTTGGATATAAAAATAGTTATCACGGGGCTTAGTCTACGTATTTGTTCGGATACAAAAAAAAAGTGCACTAACGACATGGGTAAACGTTTGACTCATGATGTGTGAAACTTTTAATATAACATACTCTATATTCCACCTTCTCTGGGTCATTTTTCTGGTTTTGCAGCAAGTGTCGCCAACTTATTTTCATAAATTGTAAAAGGTTTTCTCAAAGGACTATCATTGTCTATTATGACGTTGGAATAACATCAAACATAGAATTATCAATAGGTTTGTCGCTGGGTCCACCAAAAACAGTTAGACAATGATCATAAAATACCTTCCGAATTGCAAAAAGTATTATCACAGGAGCTTCCATCTAAAGTGAAAACCGTCCTTAAAAGTCGCCGTTGGCCAAGCCATTGTTCTTCCAAAAGATGAGTGAGAGCTTCATCAACTTCAATTACAACAACTGCACTTGGAATTTTAACATCTTGGACTCTAATCCAATGGAGGTCTAATAGCTTAGCTTTATATTTCTTAACAAAAGGCACCAAGGTGTTGGAAATAGTACCTCGTTCAGTCTCTAATAAACATCCATAGCAAAAGTTATATGACTTCCGACGATCGCGATAATGTTCACCAGAATACACTACATGCCCATTTACAAAATCTAGTCAGTCTAGGTTCACAGTAAATGGCCCACGATAGAAGAATATTTAGGTACAATTTCTCTTATTTAGGTCAATTGTTAATAATACTCCCATTTACTTTGAAACAAAGCAGAAAATTCCTGATCATTTAATAATGCTTTGTTCATATGATAATATCCATATCCACGCTCAATTTGTGATGGAAAATATCAATTTTTATTAGTAAAGACAGATGATTACTAAAACATCAGGATAAGGATACAAATCAAAATGGTTAGTAATAAGAGATTCAGTCAGATAAAATCTGTCAATTCTTAAAGCATTGTAATGTCTAAGGGTAAGTCCTAGCAAATCACTAATTTTTACAGACCATATCTCATGTAAGGATAACTAGAGACAAGATCAGCAAAGGGGGCACAATAATTGAATTCTGGTTTCGTAACTTCTCCTCTCAAAACTGAATTCATGTCTCCCCCAAAAATTACATGGTCAGAGGTACAATTAAAACAAGGCGGACATCAGTAGCAAAAAGTATTGCGAGAACAACGATTATGACTACCTGCAGGGGCATTGTACATTGACCAAGGTCATACCAAACAAATCATCTCGTATATACCCTACCACTGTGATGATACACATTCGTAACCCATCTTAAACCAAAATCGCAGTACCTAGACGGATATATGATGAATTGTTATAAACTTGATATGAATTATGCACACTCACCATTTCCGGACCCATTTTTTGTCTTGTATAAAAGTCACTTCGACTTCGGACTTGAGCAACAATTCAGACAGAGCTTGATACTGTATCAATGAATATATTCCATTAGGGTTCATACTAGAACTTGTAATAACAGTGATCATGAAAACATAGAGATGGAGAAGCATTGCAGAGGACATGTTAGCCCAAAATAGAAAATGGGAGCAACAAAAATGACGCACATCTAAAACCGTGTCACACCACTTACAGATGCACTATATATGAACAGCATAAGAAATTATATGATCTATGGAAACTAATGCATTATCTTCCACCGAACTTTATGCTGAAACTGTTTCAACACTAGCCCAAGTAATCAGATGAAAGGTCTCACAAGCGTTTTTACCAATTTTCTTAACAGAAGGAGTTCGTCTTTAACAGTTTTTGTCTCTTGTTGTCTTGAGAGGGACGTTCGCTAGGACTATTCGGAGAAGGAACTTCGTTTAAGAAAAAGACAGGCTTACAAGAATAATTCAATTTCTCACCATCTGAAGGACAACCTTCGATAGTTATGGAAACATGTGCTTCACATGTTTCATAAAATTAAACATTTCCTCAGAATATGGATGCTATCCGATCATTGTTCTTCCAATTTTAACCTTGCATATGTGAATGTTTTCCCCTTTGACCCCATACTTGAATCTCTCTCTCTTTCTCAATATCGTTCATCATGAACTCACATGGTCAGTGATTAAATCTGCTACTCTTGAAACCAGATGTAAGCATTCTACCAATGGACTATTGTGTCTTCCTACAGGTTTGTTGTTAGTAGGCTGCCGATACTTAGGCACGTCGAACATGAAACATAGACATAAAAATCAGTAAAACAGACGCTTTCGTTCTGGAAATTTCTGTGTTCAGGATACTTCTTGCAGTAGGCGACCAATCACAGAAACAAGTAGATGATATTATGGCAAAAGTTGCCAAGTTCACCATATAACAGTTATGACGTCACATAGAAATTTCTATGAGGCGGCCCCTTAGTTTAAAGTTGGCCGTCACTTATTTAAACAAAGCTGGCGAAAGGAGGTATAACCCTTGGTTGTATGCAACCCGCATTACTTTGTTGAATTTCTGGTTGCAACATATTTTAGGATAAGTATTTCTGAGAATGCAGGAATTGTTAGATTTTTTTGTAAAAGGTAATTAATTACTTATTATTTATTAAAAAAGTATTTTATTTATGTATAACTCTTCTTTGGGAATTGTTTATTTGATTAGTGAAAAGTGCATCGAAAAATCACTAATGGTTCTCGACATAATTCATACATACGTACACACTCAGAGATCAAACTGAAAACATCTTTCTTTTTCTAAGTCTATTAAAAATAGAAAAAGTAACAGAAACCAGTTGAGAATGCTCCAAGAGCATTGTCAGAACGAAGTCAAAAACAATGGAAAGATGAAGCGGGAAGGAAAACTGTGATTGTTCCTGCATGTAAAAGTAAATCTTTATATCCGCACCTTGTTGTGTATCTCGCAAAAATCCGCAAAATATGATTTCTCTATGACTTACAGTTCTCGAGATATGGCTTCCTAAATCTCCCGAAATTCGAATTTTTTGGTCAATATCTGGGGAACTATGGCCAGTTAGCCAGTAGCCAATTGACCGGTGGCCACAGGTTACTATTTGGTACCAAAATGTTCACCATCCTATTAGGTATTGATCAACACCATTAAGTTATCTCTATGACTTACGGTTCCCGAGATTTGGCTAATATTTTTTAGATAGTTTTTGATGCTCTATCGAACGGAGGACTCGAAATTTTAAAAAATGACAAATAACAGACAGACAGACATGGAGAATTCAGTAACGAACTTTTTAAGTTCTTTGAAAATAACTCAAAATACAACAACTAGTAATAATAAAATAAATCGCTTATGCTGCTTGTAGACGATCCAAGAAAGCTTGAATAAGGACAATTCAAGACTATTTAATGAAAAAGACGTCGCCACCGATGTCATTTTGTCTTGAATTCAATAGTTTCATTCAAGAAATTTCGTATCGGTCCTGTTCTAAACAATCCAATTCAAGAGCATTCAATAGCCAATCAACGCTGGAATTGAGTGCAAGAAAAAACAAGACAGCTATGATGGCGTCGTGAGACAGAGCTGCAGCTGTTGAATAAATATATTTTTATTACTCTTTTCCATAATTATCTGATATTCAAAGTGTGCTTATAATAACAAACAAAAGCCAATATCTGGGGTGGAAGATATTGTTAGTGTTTTCGTTGATAATATACACGATTTATGTAGTTACAGTGCTTGCATGCCCATAAGTATTGTTACATTTTGAGGCAATGATAGGTGTAAGTATTAATTTGAGAATTTAATATACAAGAATATCGGGTGTAGATTAAGAAAGAAGAGTTCGTCAAATAACATAGATATATATCTTACTTTTCTTGCTTTAATAAGACGTTTTGTACTCTTATTAATCTGGGATAATAAAAAATAATTACGTACAGATTGATAATATGCTCGCAAACTTAAATACCCTGGAAATGATTACATGTTATCCTATTATAAAATATGCAATTATTTTATTATGGAATTCGCACCTAGTATTTCAGGAGTTATTTCTTAAAGTAGGAGTTGCTTACATGCGTGCAGGTTAATTTTACGAGGACATTCCCTTAAAGTACAAATGCGCATCCAGACATATGCCACATTACGAAAAATTAAAAAAAAAAACACTAAAATTGAGAATGCTATTTAACAGTGTCAGGGCAGGAACATAGAAAGAAGCCCACGCAGAGTATGTCCGTCGGGAGCAGGCGCGTAATTGACGGAGGTTATAGTGCAAGAAACATAAGTACAGGTATAAGAATAGTGCAACAAATCCTTGACATTGTATTCACTCATTTGAACTCAACTACAGCCCTAGTAATGATTTAATATTTGTAACATTAAATTTCTAAACATAAAATACTTGTTTCCTACATTATATAGGCATGTTCCGATAGTGGAAATTATTATAAGAAACCATCCTCTGTCAAACGTACTCACACATTTTAACAGTAAAATTATTATTTGTTTGACGGGTTGCGAGGGTCACTACGAATGTTTTGAGATACGCATTGTTGTGGCACAGTATTTGAATCCCAACAATTGCGTTCGGTAGTGGTATCCAGAGCAAAGAAGCAAGTTTCAACTCGCCTCGCTTATCGACGTGGCCGTATCGCCTTCACTTGTTTGTTGATGTGAGCAGTATTCGACTGTCTAGAATGGAGCTCGAAAGAGAACATTTTCGGACAATGATCCTTTACGATCTCAAAAGTGGTTTCAACGAGACACAAAGCCTTGACCGTTTGCAGGGGGCATTTGGGCACCTTGATCCTTCCCGTGCTACAATTTTTCGGTGGTTTGGTGAATTCAGAAGAGGCCGGACATCGCTTAAAGATGAAGAGAGAGCTGGACACCCGGCAACAGCTGTGTCAGATGAAAACATTGCGCTGTGGAACAAATGATTCCAGAAAATCCTCGAACAACTTGCAAGAACAGTTGAAGAATCCACAGTGAACATTGGATCGCCAGCAGTAACAACAATTCTTCATGATCATCTTCTGTTCAGGAAGGTTTCATCTCGTTGGGTGCCTCACACTTTGACTGAAAAGCAGAAGCGCATGCGTGTGGAATGGTGTGAAGAAATGCTTGCGAGATTTTTTCGGAGGCAATTCTCGACGCGTCTCTGACGTTGTTACTGGTGATGAGACTTGGATCTATCAATTTGATCCTGAAAATAAACGCCAGTCTACAGTTTGGATCTTTCCAGACGAAAATCTACCCACGAAAGTGAGGCGACCGCGAAGTATGGGGAAGAAGATGGTCGCAACTTTCTTCTCCAAATCTGGCCATGTTGCAACTGTTCCACTTGAAGAACAAAGGACTGTTACTGCTCAGTGGTACACCTCTGTTTGCCTAACAAAAGTGTTCCAGAAGCTTCGGGAACGGCGTCCAAGAACTGGATTGCGTAGGATCCTGCTTCATCATGACAACGCGTCCGCACACACGGTCAACATCACAATTCAGTTTTTAGAATCTACGGAGGTCAAACTTATGACTCATTTGCCGTATAGCCCTGTCCTAGCCCCGTGTGATTTTTCTGTTCCCCAGGATCAAAGATCGCATGCGTGGGAAGAGATTTTGCAGCCCTGAAGAAGCTGTAGTGGCTTACGAGAATGAATTTTCAACACTTGAAGAAAAAGACTGATAACACTGCTTCCAAAAGTGGTTTTCGAGGATGCAAAAGTGTGTACAGTGTAATGGTGAATACTTTGAGAAAACGTAAGTGTTAAATTGATTTTAAGTATATAAGTTATTTCACATCTCAAAACTTTCGTAGTGACCCTCGTATTCTTAACCACTACCAAACATGGAATAGGTTTGTGAATAAAGTCTGATGCAGATATGGGCGTTAAGTCCATTGGCTGAAAAAATAATATCATTGCTTCGTTTGGTTCCCTGTGTTTTCAGCCTTTTCTTTAAACAGTCTTCGATGCCATAGCATAACATCAAAAGACAGTCATTGCCTCGTGATACAATTTAGGGGAAACAGTTCTACTTTTTCTTTTTGAGTGTGATTCTGCCATTAGTACACCATTTGAAGAATCAGATTTTTTAAAAGCTTAGTACGGGGGGTCTATATCTAATCAGCACTTTACTAACTTAACTTAACTTAAGCTAACATAACCCGCGTTTAATGTAAAAGGGACAAAATAGTTAATGAAAATTCGAAGTGGGTTGCTAAAAAATTAATTGACCTGTTTTCTAATGGTTTAATATAATCTATTAAATTTCAAATGCCTGCAGAAAGTTAGGAAAGATATCTTAATATTATAGATATTCATGCACAGGTCTGAACTAAATCAGTACGCAGTTTCGCTTTCATTTGTTTTCATAGTTTCAGTCACTTGTTTTGGACTGCCACCTATCAACAAGTATATAAAACATTATTCAATACCTCTATGATGGTGTGAATGTTGTTTCAAGATCATTCGAGATTCTTGTTCAAGTGTCTTGAACAATACTCCTTTGAATGTGTAAATTTGAAACATTGAATGGTCTTGTTCAAGTTTTCTTTGAAAGTTTACAAGCAGCATTAGAGACCTAAAAATACTCTGATTATGGAGTGATTTTTTGTAAAAGATCGTTTTGTAGAACTTGATCTCGTAAAATTCAATTAAAATTCATTGTCTAACACAAGTATTCTCAAACTGTGATTCGTGATGGTTTGGGATGTTGACTTTGATATACATTTCACTCTTAAATTATTTGCTCTTCCAGAAAAGGTGAATCTCTTTCACTGGTGTATGCAAGTCTAAATATAGTATTCATTTTGCTCTCCTGTAAGGACCATATTCTTAGCAGGAATTCTCTAACGGGTGTGGAATTTTAAACTTGAAGGTATGCTCCTTTAATGTTGTGAACTTTATTTTACTACATAGACCACAACTAACTTCTGTACTAATTGCCGAAAACTTTAAATTATTCTAACTATCCATGTGCAATCAAGATTTATCTTGGATTAGTAATTTCTGTTATCCTGCTTTTATATTATTTATTTATCTATTTATGAACAGAATTCTAGGCTAACTTTCTAAAGACGTTAACAACTAACGTTAAAAGAAAGGAAAAAACTTTGTTAAGGAAATCGAAGAAATTCTGATTTACATTAAGAATACTATCCTGTAGTTCGCTGGCTAAAATGAAATGTAAAACTAAAGTAAAAGCCGGATATGAGACAGTCTGTAAAATTCAGAGGGACACTGTGTAGGGTATCATACATGCCCCACCGAAAGTCAAGGAAGGACCTGTACCACTAGTTAGATAATTCAATAATACGCAATATTTCCTCGCATCATAGCAGCAGCATATACAACACATATATAACGGCACGCTATTAGATTGGATACCCCCCTTAGGCAGATATAGTAGAAACCAGAGGCTTTTCCAAATCAAAACATCATCCTCAATTAAAAGGTATACCAATGAACAATTTATTAACGAGGTCATATAGAACAAGTAAACAACAAATATATACGTAAGTGAAGCTCATATAGAACAAGATGCAAATATATAGTAAATATTCTCAAATTTCAATTTCAATTAACCTCTCTCTCTATATATATATATATAAATATATATATAACACGGTAGTAACAGAAGGTTCATATCAAATTAGCAAAAATAATTGAATTTAATTATACATTAAATTAACACTACTTTTATCTGTATATGAAGCGGGCAACTTCCAATGGTCAACTCGGGAGCGAACGATGGCAGGAAGTTTCACAAACACAAAATATCATATATTAAAAAAGAAAGAAAACACTGGAGGAAGAAAACTATAATAAAAAAATCACAAACTACCGAACTAAATAAATGAACACTTCCGTCTTCGATCCATTCCCTCGTTGTCCATTGAATTGCGAGGCACAATTTTACACTTAAAAAAAAAATCCAACCAATACGCACCCGATTTGAAGTCAATCTGACAAACGGCAGAAGGAATTCAAATCACGGAGCCAGACATGACGTCATGTTCTATACAATAGTACCAGAACAATTAACCAATAGAACTCCAGAATGAGAAAACATTTTTTTAGAGATATTAAAGTAGAATACACTACAACTGGGTGCCTTTTGAATTACAATTATGTTTCATATCTTTGAGTTTTACGTCCCTTGATTATTTTCTTGTGCTAAAGGAAACATATAATTAATGAAAGTGAATTATTATTATGAAATTTATGGAATGACAATGTGGGAGGAAAGGCGGGACCTTGAGAAAAGTCATGAACACGATGTAGTCCACCACAAACTCACATGATTTAGGATCAAACGATTGACTCCTTGCTCTAGAGTTGAGGGTGATTCCACTGTACTACCGTATCCTCATGGGAGATACGTCACTCATCTTCCAAATTAATAACTTTTGTTCTTCAATAACACAAGTTCTTGGGAATTATTTTTGCATCGATTAATAATCACCCAAGGTAATATACGAGGAGAAATCAAAAAGTAAAGGAACTCGAGCAATTTCTCGCACTAGAGTTTGGTATCACTGATAGTATCCAGCGCTGAATTAGTGTAGTCTGCAACACTTCGATGCAACGTGTTACTCTTATCCGCGTGTTATAAGTCGTTGGAGTGTGCCAGAGCGTTAAACATGGCAGCTCCATTGTCGATCTGCACGAAGGAGGAAATGAGGACAGTTATTCGCTTTTTGTTTGCGGAAGGTGTTAAATGCATTCGACGGAAATTATTATTGTTACTGTAGATGATACTTGGGTACATCATCACGTGATCTTCATATGTTTGTACCATTGAAGGAAGCGCTCAGAGGAAGAAAATTTGCAACCGATGTAGAAGTCATTGATGCAGTGCAAATTTGATTACAGGTGTAACTGAAAAAGTTCATTTCCGAAGGAACCAAAAAACTTGTGAAACGTTGAGAAAAGTGCATTGAAGTGCAGGGAGATTTGTAGAAAAATAATGTGTTTCAGTTTTCTATCATTAAAATAAATGTATCTTTTCTCTGAAGTCCCTTTATGTTTTGACTTTCCCTCATATCTAATACATCATTCTGTGACTAAGTCTTAACTTTATCATTAGGAGCTGCCTTTGACTTGCGTTTTGTAATTAAATAAACATCCAAATGTACACTCATGTCCAAAATTATTGTTGCATGTCTATAAATATGTTGTTGGAGGAATATAATTTGATAACGAATTCTCCGGTATTTATTATAATGATAATATGTGTAATCGACAAAGACATGTATGTGGTAAATTGCATGTCAAAAGAGCAGTAAATAAGAACAATAAAACAAAAATAAAACTTTCTTGTGCATTTAGCATCATTTTGTTTTACTCATTCTAATTTTTGTATTTATAATTCTTTTCCTATGAGAGTTACCACAAATATACATTTCCCGATTATACACATAGTATCAGTATTAAAAGTACCCTGCAAAATCATTATTAAATTATATTCTTACAAGAAGGCAATTATAGATATGAGACAATCATTTTGGACACGAGTGTACATATGCGAACAAACTAACTGTAAGTGTGAGTAGAATTTTAAAAGGAAGGTCGGACAGTCTTCTAGTTTCATGAATACGGTTATACACTAGATATTCTGACAGTAACAGACAACCATAAACATGATTAAATTGATGGATACTAACGTTATTATAACAATTTTAGATGTTAAATTATTGGATACTATAAGTCTTCGTTACCACTTCAGTTGGAAAATCGATAATTTGAACTGTTCGTGCTAAATATATTGCTTCGTGAAATTCAGAAATAAACATCTTATTTCCAGTTTCTGGAAGTTTTATGTTGCCACAATGTTTTGACACAAAGGATATATTTTAGCTTCATAAATAAGAACAAAGTGAGACAAGTAATGTATATTTGTTAAATTTACAGGCTGTTATTTGAAGCCTATAATGGGGAATTGATGTGGAAACAAAAAATTAATTGCTCTTTCACAGAAAATATAAAACCACAATTGCACATAACTTCAAAATAGATTCAACAAACGATGCAACAGGCTACGAAAGTCTAAGGCTCTTAATAAGATCTGTTTAGTGAGTTTCCTCTTCAATTATTTTCACAGTGTCTCAAAAATTGTAGCGTGAAAATGAGTCAAAAGCTTTATTAAATTATGCTCTCCTTTCTCTTGTATATTTGTCTTCTTTTGCCACAAAATAAACTCTAACAACAATTTATTATTATTATTTTTTGATAGGATACATCTTACATCGCTGAATACTTTTGCAACAGTGATATTAAATTGAAGTAAAGAAAACAAATATGGAAGGGCAGTTAATTTTACTATCGTATTCACTCTCCATTGATTGTGTTAGAATATCTTCATTATAGTTACCGGTACACATTGCGTTAACAATATAGCTCAGTGGTTTTCAACCGTTGTGTCGCGACACACTAGTGTTGCCACGCAGTCCCCTAGAGTGTGTCGCAAAATTTTAGGATTTAAAAAAAACATGAAGAATTCAATAATAATTAAAAAAATATTTTAAAAAAATCTTTAAGTTTTAATGCCATGATTATGCCGGCTAAGCTAAAGGAGATTGTGACGATGAGAAATGAATGAAATGGTAGAATGAAGAAAGTGGAAGAACCTAGAGAAAACTCAAGGACAGAGGCGTCATTTAGGGAGGGTAGGAGGGGACAATTGCTCCTCCCCCAAGAGTTTGCGGATTACATATACTTTAATAGATTGTCTACTAATATACTAGTGCAAAACGTGAAAGTCTATGTCGGTGGTGCTCTTGGTCCCCTCAAGCGAAGTCTGAAATGACGCCCCTGCTCACGGACAAGGTGTTTTTCCACAACAAAGCTCACTTGGCGCGAGCTGAGATCGAACCAAGGAACTCATGCACGCCTCTACCACTGAGTCACCGTGGCTCACTTAGTAATAATTAGTTAAAATGAACTTTGAGACAGACTGTACCAGTCAATGTCTCCAGCGGCAGCAATAATGCCCAGTAATACATACAGTCATTACAAATAAAAACTTATAGGGATACACTATTATAATTTATATTATTATTATTACTAATAAAAATATGAAACACGTAGGTCGCGATGTTCTTGAGTTTCAGTAAAATGTGACGTCAGGCAGAAAAGGTTGTGAACCACTGATATAGCTAAGACTTAAAAAAATCAATCTGTATTTATGCATGCTAAATTAACTAAATTTTTTATTACTAATTCCATAATGATGAATTCTGGTAAAGTGTCAGTATTTGCGCATCACCACGTTTTCTCAAAATACAGGGTGTTTACAAAGTATGTACTAACAAACTAACTAACTAACTCTATGGCCTATCGAACCCGGAGGTTCAATGCCGCGTTCACAAAAGCTCTCCACTGACTTCTATCCTTAGCTAACTGCATCCAGTTTCTACTTTGTATTCCAATCTCTTCGAGATCCATCTTAATATTGTCCTCCCATCTGCGCCTAGGTCTTCCTAATGGTCGTTTTCCGATTGGTCTTCCAGTCAAGACTTTGAAAGCGTTTCTACTTTCCTCCATCATAGCCACACGACCTGCCTACCTGGTCCTTCTAGACTTGATGATCCTAACAATGTTGGGTAAATGGTGTAAATTATGTAGTTCCTCGTTATGAAGTTTTCGCCATTCTCCCATATCCGTTCCTCTTTGGTCCGAATATTCGTCTCAGGATCTTGTTCTCAAATACTTTCAGTCTATGTTCTTCCCTCAGAGTAAGCGACCATGTTTCGCAACCATATAGAACAACAGTCATGATTATGGTTTTGTATATTTTAAGCTTCAAATTCCTCGACAGAATTCGCGACGACAAGAGATTTTGAACCGAATAGTAACATGAATTCCCTGCTTTTAGTCGCCATTTAATTTCTTCGCGAACATGATTTTCCTCTGTTAATATTGATCCCAGATATTTGAAACTATTTACTTTACCAAACCAAGAGTATTATTTAATATTTTAACGCATCCACAATTTCCTGTATTCCGGTCCCGTACAGCATGTACTATGTGTACAATAATAATTCTAAAATTATATGTCAAACTTTACTGTACGTTTAATATTGGAGAGAGGTGATACCATCTCCGAAAATTCTTGGATTATATTTCTACCTATCAACCTATTGGATATATATCAACTGTACTACCCCAGCTCAAAATCTATAACCTACTACCTACTTTTATGCTTCCAAATAAGTGTCGGTAGTGTTATAGAAGGGCTTTTTCTGTCCGTCTGTCGCCATACTACAGCAAGAGCGATACGTGATATCGAGAATCGGTTTCTTGCAATCGATTCAACGTCTAAAGAACAGGTTCCATGCCCTCCTTTAACTCTATATTGAAACATGAAGTGCTTAAAACGAAGCATTTCTTGTTTCAACGTTTATCATCATAGAACACAGATGATAACAGGTTCCGAAAAGCACTTTTTTCATCATTTTAAGGGAACATAAAATGATTATCCGCAACACTGTACAAAAATCAGAAGTGGTTCAAATTTATTATTAATTCCGGTTTCAATATTGATTTCCACAGAGAAAACACGGATAAAGTATCAAAATGTGACTTTTGCAATCGCTTCAGCGTCCTAAGAATAGGTTTCACCACCTCTGTTAATCTTCTATTCAAACCAGAAGTGGTTCAAATTAGATGTTTTTGGTTTCAACGTTTATAGTGAAAGAACAAAAATGTTAACAGATAGCGAGAACCTGTTTTCTGCTACAAACGATTCAGTGTCTCAAGACAATGTATTATGACTATCCATAAGATTCTACGAAAATTAGAAGTTGTTCAAATAGACTATTACTTCCGGTTTCAATGCTGATTTTCGTGGAGCGATCAAAGATATCAAGATCTGTTTTCTTGCAATCGTTTTAGTGTCCCAAGAATAGAGTCCATACTCTCCGTTAGTTCTCTATAAAGACCTGAGGTGGAGTTCAAATTAGACCATTTCCGAGTTTAATATTATCGCCTGTTCCATTTTTAAGTGTGATTAGGACGACCTTGTGATTATTATGAATGTTAAGAATGAGAAAGACTTTTAGTTCACATTGTTAAAGTATGGTAAATTTCAAAAGTATTGCCATCTGATATCTTCTTATTATTATTCACCTCAACCATAGGTTGATGGGTAACATGGGAATTTAAAACTTTTCTCTCCCTTGGGAGAGCTGTTTTATACTTTGATAAGGCCTCTTCTTTGTAACTGCGTATAGATATTCTAGGTCTTCCTCTTCCTGATTTTCATTCTGCCGCGATCTGATATTAAAAGAGGAAATAAGAAGGCGACATAACTAGATCTATCATTTCTACTACTACGTCAACTACTACCAGATGTACTACTAGATCTACTGAATGTACAATTTAAAGTTTCTATGATGAGATATGGGTGGAAATAAATCGCGTCCATACAACTCTGAATGCATATCAGAGATCACATTTTTGCGCTGTTTCTTAGCGTCTTTGTTACATGGAAATCCAATATTGCAAGTGCTTAAGGTTTTCGGTTTTAATACAATACTAGAGGTAGGGGTGGAATTTATTCTTCGGATGATGAATCAAAATCAAAACTTTTTCGCTGCTTCTCCCGTTTCATTGTTTCCTGATAAGCAGGTGTATATGGTGTACAGTCACCTAATATCTTTAAAGTTTTGGGAATGCTTACCTTAAATTTACTTAAGTACGAGCGTTTATGGGGTTAGGTATGCTATATATGTGAAAACGGTCGAGCGTATACTTGCATTCAAACTTAAAAAAAAAGAAGAAAAAATATATAAACATTTCCCCATGTTGATGACATTTAGAGGCATATGGAAAGAACAGGTAATTACTTTTCCACGGTTACCGCCGGTAACATCTGTTATATGAGTACACGCACCTGCCCGTAAAATATAATTTTGCTCAGTTTGATGTAATCTATCGATATAAATATGTCTTTATTAAGTTTAGTTAAAGAAAAATTAAAATTTAACAACTAGTCAAAATTTTGGTTATATCGCATAAAGCTTACTGTCCACTGTGTTATCTTGCAAGAGTCATATAACGGAGACCTTGATTAGGATTTATCTCAGGATCAGTTTCGTCTTAATCTGTTTCGAAAAATAAGTTTGGTCGAGCTTCTTGAAAACCTAGCGAGACTTCCACTTATGGTTACAGTTTTGTTAAGTTCGAAACGATCTCATCTCCGAATATTTTTCCCGTTATTGGAAATAATATTTTAGAATTTCTATACATGATAGTCTTGCCCAAACAAACCGGAAATTTTCTCCGTAGCCAGACGAAAAGGTCCTCTACTATTACGCGGCTAATTCTCACACAAAGTGTTGGGATAATTATAAAGGTAACCAACAAAGTTCTCTCTCTTTTTCACCCACCACTTTCGAACATCGATATGTCACCTAAGACGTACCTGGAAGCTCAAAAATTGTCCCCATCAGCATTGACGACTTTCTAACAACGTTCTGCAAGGCCATAGATTCCATCGCAGTAGAACTTGGTGGGCCGTGAAGTAAATTTAAGGTATCGAGTGCATGTTGCACCTCTACTAGGGATTTGAACTGGTGTCCTCTAAGGTGATTGTCCAAGGAATGGAACAGGTAATAATGTCCGGGGAGTATGGATAATGCATTACTGTTTCCCATCCAAGGAATAGGATGGTGTCCAGAGTCATTCCACTCTGGACTCCGGGGCTTAGCGTTGTCCTGTAACAGGAGGACCTCTTTGCGATTCACAAGTGCTGGCTCCAGAGTTTTTAGTTTTTCGCAAACACGTCTCAACTGCTGAGAGTACACAGTTGCGTTAATGCTCTGACCAGCTGGTAGCAGTTTCCGATGCATAATGACGCGAGCAGTTCACCAAACACACATGACTTTATCTGCTACAATGTTGGTTTCGGCTGTTTTGGAACTTGTTTATGGGATGCTAACCTATGATGACGATGCTGTGGAGCTTTGTACAGGACCCATTTCTCATCGTATGTTAACACCCTGTCCACAGATGGCTCTTTTCTCAGACGAGACAACAAAGAAACAGGTGTTTATTCTCGTTGCCTTCTGACCCGAAGTCAAATCATGTGGGACACATCGACCTAACTTGTAGTTCTTCCCAAGTTGATGGAGGTGCTGCCGAATGATTTCTCCACTCACAGGGAATTGTAGTCCCAGTTCCTCACATGTCTGGCCACTGTTTGTCTCAATTGTTGTCTGAATATCTTCATTTTGTACATGTGTTTCTCTTCCGGCATGTAGTGAGTCTTCGAGTGTTTCGCCGCTGTTTTAAGCTAGTTAAACCACCGCTGCACTGTTCTAGTAGTCACGACACCCTCACCAAATGCCTGGTATATCTTCCACCCCACTGCAGCGGTGTTTGACCCCAGTTTGAACTCGTATAGCATGCACGCTCTGTGGAGGTCCCGTGTTCACTCTGTCCTTACGCAAGTTCACGGTGTAACTGAATTGTCACAACCAAGTAATATGTTAGATATATCTACACCAACAACTGACTTACGTCTTATCCTTATTCGCATTCAACTAATGGTGTGAAGGCCAATTGAACATGGACTTCCAAACAAAGCGACAGAACTTTTTGGTTACTTTTATAAATATATATATTGTTAAAGTATGATAACTGGCAGTTAATTATGAAACAAAACATGTAAAAATGTACACACTCAACAGTGAATGGATCTCATAAACATATTTACGCAACCTTTCATTTTGGGCCGCAATGCCCTTATATATAAAATGTAGATGTATAATTATGTAATTTGTAGAGAGAGGTAGATGATATCATTACGGCAGTTTAAAGTACAATAGAAAGATGAGAAAATGGTAGTTTTGTGGCTGTCATAATTCTTCGTCAAATTTCCTCTGGTTGTCTGTTGGAGGGTAATTGCGTCTCAAGATGAAAGATGGGAGAACAGATTTTTGAAGCTTGCCTGAAGACAGAAGAAGTCTAGTTTCGTAATTTAGTCTTGAAATAGCAACTAAAGTAATTCCTCTTTATCTGACATTCGAGAGAAATACTCTTGGGCCGTCATGTGTATTAACACAATTATGACAAAGGGAAAACTCGTCGTTGGAAGTTTCGGTAGCGGAACTCTGTTATGGCATTCTTCGCTCGCAGAAAGATAAAAAATCATATTCAGTCTGTTAGAATCAGCTCGTTCCAGCGAGCAACTTCCAAGACAACTCAAAGAGAAGAGTTGTCTTTCACAACCACTTTCGGAAACTTCCATCCAAAACTTCTGTTGCGGAACCAGGAGAGCGGCGCTAGCAATTTCACTAATGCGTCCCTACAGCGTCCATTTCCTATAGATTTTTCTCGAATCTGCAGAGTATCGTATTGTAAGATATTTCTCTTCCTTTTCTTTTAAATTTATCTTCTTCTTCTGAGAGACATCATAACTTTTCCCCCATTTCTTTGTGTAGAATGAAGCTGCTTCCCCGTCAGAGCAATCGATCCAAACATTGGCTCCTGAAACAAGCTATCACATCCACGTCATTGTTAATAAGAGAGACACGCCACAGCCTCATCATACGCAACAAAGGAACGAGGAAAACTGCCAACCGTATTTGTCATCTCTTTCACGCTATTCGCTGTTTCACGAGGAAGAACGAACACAAAACGAAAGCGTAATTCCAACACAGTTTATCAGCGGTATTCATTGACATAAAGTAAGAAGATTATATAGAGTGATCGGGTACTCTCTAACAAAATGTTTGTTGTGAGTGGTACGTTGGCTCAGTTAAAAATCGCTGGTGCAAGAAGTTCCTAGTTCGATGCCAGACCAAGTAATTTTGAGGTGCACAAAAAATCGTTTCCATGGGTTTCCTCGGGATTCTTCTGGTTCCTCCAACATTATAATTACATCATTTTTTCATAATAACTAAGCTTCATTAATTATACGCCTACTTTCGCCTAAAACACATAATAGTTGGATATGAAGCTAAATAACTTTATGTCTGAAGAAACTTGTCGAAGGACATGGTATTCTTGTGGTCAAGTGCTTATCTTTGGCATATCTGGTCCCTAGTTCAACTCCTGCCTAAGTAAGTTCTCAGTGGATAACAACATGTCCATTGGTTCTCTTGGGATGCACTTTGTCCTTCGACATTCTCATCCTACCAATTCTTTCAACACAATTCACTTGCTTTAAGAGTCTTCATCCCGGCGAAATTAAAATACCGCTAATTTTACAGTAATTATGTGATATCTTCAAATAGATAAAAGATAATCGAAATGTGGAACAAGAGCGCCCTAGACAACATTATTTTACATGAGAAACCGTTATCACGACTCACTTATCTGCTTTCGATTTCGAGCCATTTTGAAAATCAGCATTTATTTTCGCGTTTCTAAACAGCTGAAAACGGAAAGCCACTAGGTGACTTGTGATAACGGTACCTCACGCAAAATAATATTGTCTAGGGCGCTCTTGTTCCACATTTCAATTATCTTTTATCTATTTGAAGATATCACATAATTACTGTAAAAGTAGCGGTATTTTAATTTCGCCGAGATGAAGACTCTTAATCATCCGTCTCCCTTATCCTAAAAAAACATAATCATGAGACGTAAAACTGAAAGATTTTAAAGCTTTCGAGAGACTTGTCTCTGTTCGAGCAATCTCATCCATTAAGCTGCTTATCAGAAGAGTGTGTCGCAGTTCGAATCTCACTTAAGACAATGATGTAATGAATTGTTTGCTATCCTTTCATGTCATATCATCGTTGATTTCTCAGTCTCCTAGCACTCATCTTTGATTTAGCGCTTATCTTAAATGCATGAGGCACCGGGTACGAATTTCTCCGATAGAGCATCGAAGGCACTACAATGCTTCAGAGTCCCGCTGTATAAAGGCTTGTCCCACACAGCCTAGTTGCTGACAAAGGACGTAAAAGCAAACAAACAAATCAATCAATTGCAGTCTTCTTTAGCCTAAAGGGCAGAACAAAATGACATGAAATATTAATTAGATGTTTGCCGAAATTCGATATTTAATTTACTATAACATGTACTGCAAATTCTGGCTTGTCGATAATGAGCTTAAGACACAACGTGCGTCATAGAAGTTTTTGAAATGGTTTAGATACAGTAGGAGTATGTGAACAGTTACCGACTAAAATGTTGAATAAAATTATGTAAAATTTATAGAACAACAACTTATTTGTACAAAACTATACATTGTATATGTAGAAGGAAAGATAATGATTGCGAGAACTATCGAAGTTTAAAACTATCGAAGTATCGATAGCGAGAACTATCAAACTAACGACAAGTTTAAAATCATGGATAGTTATTTACGCGCAGATGCTAGAAGATAGTATTCGTTGTTTTTGTTATTGCTTTTTTGAAGTTTTAGCGTTCATTTTAGCACCGAAGCCATATGTAAAAACGTGGATCTGTAGTTTAACATGGAATCCGAGCCACTATCATGCGTCCAATGCTGTTCTATCGACAATCGAAGCATAGTCCCCGTGCATTGAAAGCGAGCTTGATTGCTACTAGGCCAGCTTTTAAGAGAGACCATGAACTAAAAGAGGTACGGGAATCCCTGGTCTATTAACTCTTTCCATTGCAAGAAGGATAGTTATTGGACATGTACAGACATATGATGTAAACACATGCTGAATATGTTCTCCATTTGGTATTAACTCAAGAGAATTTCAGATTCTTGTCTTTAACATTTAATCGGGTTAGCTGAGTATAAAACCGTATGCGTTTTGTTATATACGGTAAAACTCACTGTGCAACGATTCTAGTAGGTCTCCTGATGGTAAAAACCAGGGTGTTCACTTGACACCGTGGCAGTTTTTTGTAATAGGCCTCATTTCAAAATACATACATATACTCAGAACTAATTAATCAATATAGCTATTATATATTTTGCTTACAGAGAAAAGGAGTTACAAGCTAAAATGCTGTATGTATTTCGAGAAATAGTCCAGTTGCTAGATGCATTTCTATGTGTACGGCAACACTCATTTGGAAATGGTTCTAGTGGTAGAAACAAAAATTGTCAATATCGGAAAAATATAATCGACACTGACAAATCATTGTTGACCACATTTAGCCATTTTAGGACTATATCCTAAACTGCTCGGGTGCTGTAGTGATATAAATACAAGTGACTATGTCAAAACAATTACCTCAACGCTATATTGGCCGCCATTTTGAAATGAGGCCTATTACAAAAAAAATACTACAACGGTGCCAAGTAAACATCCTGGGGTTTTACCATCAGGGAACCTATTAGAATCGCTTCACAGTGATTGTTGACGTACACACCGAAATGCACACAACTACATAGCCAGCAACTCGACTAATTAGACTCCTATAATGGGAAATATTTTATCTTTTCTTCACTTAATATATTTTATTTCTCAAATAAATTGGTTCTACAGCGAGGAAATTAAAAACGAAATGCGTTAAGAGTTAAAATTCTATAATAATGAGCGTACTATACGTGTAAAATATTTATGAATTAAATGACACATTAGTCACATAAACTTCAAAATATTCAGTTGATATGATTGGGATTTTAACTTCAGTTATGGTTTTATTATTGTATTGATATTCCTGGAATAAAAAGCGAGGAATTTTAAATTTTCACCCATTTGTCATTAATCATTTCAGGTAAGTGAACATAGCTGTTTTATATATGTTTATTTAATACGTTTATCCCAATAATCATTCCACTGGTTTCATTATTAAACCTAATCAGAGAAGCGAGTAATCTATGTTAAGAGTCTATGCTTGTGATGATGATGTTAAGGATAGAGGCAATGAACCAATTATTGGTTAAAACTAATGAAATAAACGATAAAACTAAAGTCAATAAATTGCTTTGTCTGAATTCATTACATAAAGACACAATTCATAATAAAGTTTCATAATATGAATTAATATTAATGATACATATACACAAGTTATATAAAACTATGTTTTCAATATATAACTGAGCAACTCAGGGAATATAAGGCTATCTCACATTTTCTAACTTTGGAGTAAACTGAGAAAGAAGGCCCAATATCCCATGCAATTCAATTCAATGACATACAGCAAGCAAAATTCCCCTTCAGTCTGCAGCCGAAATTGAGCTATCCGCATACTCTTCTGTGGTTCAATCTCAATCCATTCCACTTAATAACTCAATTCACCAGAAGTGGCGATTAGCATTATGTTCGTCCGAGCCGCTCAATCATTAAAGACATAACGAGTTTATTATTATATTAAATACAACACATTTTATACAATTTTGCAATTTGCCATTTTTAATGTAGTATAATCAAATGTTATACGTTATGGGAATATATACCATCATAAATTTAACCAAATCAGAAGATAATAATAATAATAATAATAATAATAATAATAATAAAATAATAATAATAATAATAATAATAATAATAATAATAATAATAATAATAATAATAATAATAATAATAATAATATAATATACGGATCACAACACACATAAACAAAAACTCATAGAAATTAAGATGTACAGATTGTTAAAAAAAACAGGCTCTGAAAATGTCAACCATAAGGCATAAAACTAAATAATAAACATACCAAGAAAACTTAACGCTAAAGCGATAAACAAAAATAGGCATATTTTTGGATTTGGAAGGCCAGAATTTGGTATTTTTCGCTATATTTTCTGTATTTTTTGTCTGTTCAGGATAGGTTAGGTTAACTTAGTACTTAACTTTCACTTAGTAATTACATTTTCGTAACATCAACCCATTTCCTCTTTAAACCTGATTTTCGCCCCCCCCCCCAATCCAAAATTATCCCCAAAAATAAATGTTACAGGAACACGTATTGAACTTTGTTGCTTCCATTTCTTAAATTAAATCATGTGATTATGCAATTATTATTAAAATATTTGTTTTCAAAATACGAACAAATACAACATGAATTAATGAGAAACTTCGTTTGAAGAAAACTCAACCTAGTGCGTGTAGTTTTTACTGAGATTATCTGAAGTAACTCACCCAAATAGTAAATTACATTTTACAGGATGTTTCATGAGAAATTAGTTGTTCACACTATATTATAGGGTTGTTAATAAAATATGAGCAATGATCACAATAGGATGGGTCGTTTTCTAGATTCTTTATCAAATCAAACTGATAACAAATACTCCGGGATGTTCTCTAGAAAAATTACTTATACCATGATTGTGAAAGAAATATTGATTTATAAAATAGCAATACTGACAATGTTGGTAATTTTGTTCAGTAATTAAGAAGTATTTTCTGAGTAATATCTGAGTGGAGTAGATTTAAGCGCACCCTCTTCTTGAAACAAATCGATACAGTTCAGAGAATACTATAATCAGTGGCGTATTTACGATCTTGTTTCGAGGGGACTTTGCTAACTTTCGGGGGGGGGGCTTTGCCTGAAAATGTGAAAATTCTGCAAGATATTTCATATACTTTAGTATAGTAAGTAAAATTTCGGGGGGGGGGCTCAAGCTCGGAAGCCCCCCCTAAATACGCCACTGACTATAACTGTAGTATTTTCCTATATATAACCTCCCTATTGACAAACGACGCAACTACTTACAGATCTATCAATCTACACAATATTGTTTTAATTACACTTGAGAATGTTAAAACAATAATTAAGAGGTCAACACTATTCAGAAGAGTCCTTCGGATAATGGTTCATTCATGAAGACAACCAATTGTGTTTTGCTGATCTCTAATTGTTTACGTTTCCACTAATACCTTTTGAAATTTAAGCTAGGAAAGTAAGGGAATGGGCAACAAGTTGATATTAATAGTTGGAGAGGTGAATGTAATTGTGTACTGGAAAAGAGAAGTAGGTTTTTTTTAAAAAAGTTTAGAAACATAGTGTTTAGAACTTACAGAAACCATGTTTATTCCTAAAATGTCTTTTAAGGCTACTTATTTGCATTTAGGATCAACTTTAACGAAACATCAACTCAGTTTTGTTTGACACTGTGAAACTACAGTAGATTTTGAACCTATGCGAATTGAATACTGAAATTGGTCGAAGTAGATCTATCACTCCTGGTTGTGAAGCAATGATAAGATGAAACATAAGACGAGTTTCTCGGACGGTGACTCCATATCAAAAAAGACGTTACCTCTATCTCTTACTGTGTTTGCTGTATGAAAAGACATATTAAAATCAGAAGTAGTGTTAGGTTTCCAGCACATTCGACTTTAGTAAGAAGATGGGAGTGAAGATCGTATTTTTTCATCAGATACGGAATGGATCCTATAAACGCGTTCCTCTCTCTTACCACATTTGTTCTATTACCATTAACTTTGAAATCGTGCATTGTTAATTTCTACCACTTCACATTTGAAGAGAAGGTTAACGAAGGAAACGGAACTTATTCATGGGACTCTGAATTGATTCCAAAAGGTCGTTATTTCATATCTCTTACTGTTCTTGCTCTGACATCTGTTGACAGCCAGACAGACATAGCCATTCTGTAACACTTCCGATTGTTACGCATATCATAATTAAGAAGCCTATAACATGATCTTGCTTATAACTGGTAAGCAACGTTGCATATTAATTCTGTGTTGACGAATACAATAGCTTTACTGTGCTCAATGTGGGTTCTATTCATTTCTTGGGCGGTGTCACGTTTCATAAACCAACACAGACTTGACTCAACCTTAATTACACATCACTAAGCAAATAAGTCCAACTTGAATAGTTTCCGTTTTCACATCTATGATTATCATCATAACCTTGTATGACTACCTATAGTAAATCTATTCCTTAAGATACCACCATTTACATACATTAATCTCTAGAAAGCATACTAAGTCAAGTCCCTACTACACAATTAATGTAATCAACAATTTCTCAATTGGGCTCTAAACTTCAATCACTATGGCATCCACTTAATAACTGAGCTTCTTAATTGAATCACGAATATTTCTCTACATAATATTCTAAATGAAAACGAAATGAAATAGTTAAGTTTAACGTCTCACGATTATGGCCTTTATAACGATCACTTAATGTGTATTACTATGAAAAACACCAGTTTGTAATTAGCTTAATGCTTGTTTTGCATATTTTATATGTCGTTATAGCCCTCAGTCCGTATATTTACATAATCTAGGTTACTGTTTTATCAAAATCCATCTAAACACTTTATTTAGATATTACCTTTTTTTATTGTAGTACGTAATAAATTAAACATTTACATACTTTTAAATATTGTACATATTGTATATATCACAAGATGGATTCTCTATATACTATATGTTTTTTTTCGTTGATATGACGACTTACAAAACATGTCATATCACTATCACAACAGAACATCAATGATAATAACAGAAAAGAAATTACATCTATTCAAGGATGTTATAAATAGAGGATCTGCCCATATGTATCTACAGCCTATTAAATCGGTGAAGCCAGAAAGCAACCGAGCATCGGCACGTCTGATTGGCTACTCTCGTTTCCACCATCGCCTGATTGGCTACTTTCGTTTCCGCCATGATTGTTGGCTCAAAACATTGCGATCTTATTGGGTGGAGTGGGCAGAGTAGGGGTGGCGAAACTGTGACGTATGACCAAGATTTTGTTGTAAGGACAGATCCTCTATTTTATAAGATCCTTGCATCTATTTCTCTTTATATTTTCTTCTTCTTCCTTTTGAACAGCTTGTGCATATTTTAAAAGCACATTTTGCCCGTAAATACAAGTTATTATATAAAAATTACACAATACCGTTACACCTTCAGCCTAAGGGAGACGGATGATTAGGGCAAGTGAATGATAATGAAATAATTCTTGAAATGAAAGTGTGGGAGGAAACGGGAGTACCTCGATAAAATCCACAGCCACGATGTTGTCCACCACAAAATTATTTGGTCGATTATTGAACCAGAGTCCCCACGTACCAGAGTTAAGCGTTCAAACACTCAGCCACTGTGTCCCCAACATTCGAAATGCGTTTCTACAGAGTCACCCAATAAAATGTTCCACATTTTGATCAGTTGTAGTATTGCTAGTGGAGGGGGAAGAGGGTTTGAGGACGTCGTTTCCGCTCACTCTTCTCCTGCCGTTTTCAGTCTTCATTACAGTTTGGTCAGGAGCTTATCGCGCATTGGCAGTTGAAATGTTTTTCAAAAGCAGCATATCTGTGAATACAATGCAAGAAGAGCTCTAAGAGTGCTCGTACGCATGAGAGTATTGAAGCTGTGAGGCAGTTTGTTTTGCTGTTCCCAAAATGTTCTGCAAGGAAGGTGCTGCAGCTCTTGTGCTTCTTTAGGAGAGTAAAAGGAACTTAAACCAATGGATTTTTTAAAGACGTCAACAGTCATGTGAGAACATCATGCAAAATGTTCCAGAAGAAGCCGATTTTTGTGCAGTGAAAAATCCCATTTTCATTTAAGTGGATGTGTAAACAAACTTCTGCTATTGATCTAATTATAACCAATATCATTTTATATTTTTAAATAAACAACTTTCTATTTATAATTCTTTTGTTTTATTAGCCTTTAATAAGTAAGAGGTTTTATTGCATCACCCTGTACTTTGACATAATAGAGTTTCAATTATTGTTGGTGTCATCCTATTCATGTTACTCCTGGGACATCATTTACTTCAAACTGAGTCCTTCTATGTAGTACGGTAACCAACTACCTACTAATTATCTGTTTCAAAACCTTCAATTTATTGTAGCTTCTTTGCCCTTCCTCTTCTTTCCTGCTAGGACCGCGATGGTTCAGTGGTAGAGCGTTCACCTCTGGTGCTTGGCGTCCTGGGTTTGATCCCAGCCCCCGCCACGTGAACTTTGTGGTGGACAAACACCGTGTGCGTGGACTTCCTCGGGGTTCTCCCATTTCCTCCCACTTTCTTCATTCTACCATTTCATTTATTACTCATCATCACCGTCTCCTTTAGCATAACCATGGGACATAAAACTCAAAGATTTGTTTTCATTTTCTTCTTTCCTGCTAATATTCCTATCTCCACATCTCTCACAAAATATTCCTCCTCAAACTTTTACACAATCATTTTTTTTCTTTTTTTTGCTATTTAATTATATTCAAAACTATTTCCTTTTATCCCATTTAATCATATATTGGTTTCCTGCTCAACGAACATTTCGCGCTCTAATAGTTTTTATGGCTTTTGCATCATGTTTGTTTCTCGTAGTGTTTCAAACACTTGTTCCGTTGAGTAATATAGAGAAAAGTAAATAAAAGTGAAGAAAAGGTAACTCCTTTTCAGGGCAGGCCATGAGGGCCCAATAGCTATGAATGAAGTTAAAGGGTCCACATGATTTTGAGTTCAGCACTTACAGAGGTGACGTAGTTAGCGAAAGACTTCGGTCTCTTATTTTCCCAGATTACTGTAGAGACCCACTTTAAAGAGTCTGAACGATCCTCAGAGCCGCATTCAACGGAGTAGATCGAAAAAAAAATCTCTATTCCACTGGGAATCAAACCGATCCTTTTCACCTGGTGTTTATTTGTCCTCTCAATTACGCTTCTGCGTTCTGAGATAAGTACAGTATGTGGCAAAATAAACAGTACTGAAAGTAGCATACAGATTGCGCGCAGGTGCAATGTAGTATGAGCTGTGAGCGCCACATGTGTGTGGATTAGCGTAGTGTGCAATTAGCGGGAAGCTAACGTTATTCACAATAGAGTAAAAGGTGTTTATCCTCAATCTGGTATTTCAACTCATGCGGTGTGGGGTAGCATCTCACTTCAGATGAGCGTGCACGTCTACTGTATTGCTCTGGAACTATGGCATATACAGATAAAGATTTCATCAGCAACATATGGTTCAGTATTGAAAGCCATGTGTACCATGATTATCATATCAACCAACAGTTAATTATTGATCCATTCTTGCACGATTTGCACGGTTTTTGCAGCACCAAAAGTCTGTCGTTATGAGTACAATGGATGCAGCAAGAAAGAACTACTTGCCACTGCAAGTGAGTCACTTGTCCTTCTACCCACGATAGTTTGGACATGACCTGATTTCGCGTGAAACGGATCTTCCATCCCCTTCCCATCCCCTGACCTCAGGCTCCAGATGCTTTCATATGGGGTATGCTGAAGATGCAATTTTTCGAACAGATAACCCTCTACCTCTATACCGAAATTAAGAGAGAAGATTCCATCATTTACTTTACCGCTCCAGCAACCCGTGTTTACTAAGATATTCATCGATCTACAGGACTGCTATAAAGAGTGTGTGACGTAATGGACAACATTTTGAACACATGATATATAGGCACGATTCCTCTTAAATTTACAATATGTGTTGAGTAACATTTAGTTGACATCATTCGATAACATTTCTTATGTTTCATTATGTTGTACAACAAATAACTAAAGAAATGTCAACATGTAATTTCAGTACTATTTATTTTGCCGCATACTGTATTTATTCTTTTATGAGATGCGTACAGAAACTTCCAGCTCACCCTGTAATAATAAACCTCTTTAATATTTCTGCTTCCCCAATTTGTAATGCTCCCTCCATCTCAAATTGTTCTAAATGTGTCCTTTCCACCAGAATGCTTCAATTTTCAGGAAATGTAATAATAACTGACAAATCCACCTTCCTCAATTATAAGCTTATAGAATTGTTTCACGTGAAATCCTCGTAGAAGATGAGATGATTAATATGGTCCTACGAAAGAGTTGAAGACGCTGGAGTGACGTCGAGGGAAGAGCGGTGGAGTTCTAAAGAAGCAGAGAAGTGGATCGCCCTGTCTAGAACGTCCGGTGCAGCCTGACAAATTGATTAGGTACTCCTTCCTTTCTCTCTGACATTTTTTTGTTTCCTTCTCTCTGGCTGTTGTCTTGTGGCGGGGACTCATGAGAAAGACATTTTATCAATTTTCGTGGAACGTGACGGCGAGTGACGCTGACGTTTAATATCGCCGAGTCACAACCAACAGAGACGCGTCCGTCAATGCGCCCGCGAAATCGACCACAAATTGGAGAAAGAGGAAATATATGAATTAAGCAAACCATGAAAAAACAGGCGAATTGTTTCTGGCCACTGAGATGGACGGGTTCATTTTCAGCTGTTTTTAGCTGAAGCGATATCCCCACTTTCTGTGACACGAATGGTTTTGGTTAGATTAGCTTCATGTCAACTTTAATTCTAATTACCTCAAATTCATTTCAATTTTAAAGGAGGATGGTGCAAAAAAATTAGCACAGCATCTATGTTTCTTCTTCTTTGGTAAATAAGTGATCACAATTCTTTTAAAAGAGAAATATTAATTTCCTTCATTTTAAAAATATTAAAACAGGATGAAGTAATTACTACTTCAACACACGTAACATCACTACAGAGAGAAAGTGGTGATCAATAAAATAATTAAAATTGACTTAATAAAAACTCATAAAATGCTTTGTGTGAAGTATTGTATTGTATGGGTCAGAAACATGGACATTACGCAAAAATAATAAAAAACGACTGGCAAATTTCAAAATGTAGATGTGGAGAAGAAGGGAAAGAATTAGTTGCGTCGAACGGAAAACGAATGAGAGGGTGTTAGAAATTGTGCAGTAGAAAAGAACAATTTTAGGTGTTGTTAAGAAAAGGAAGAGAAATTGATTGAGCTATTGGATAAAAAGAAACTGTATCATGAGGCACGTGCTAAAGGGTATAGTGGCAGGAAAGAGAGGGAGGGACTATAATTAATGGACGATACCGAAACAGAGAAATCGTACCTGAAGTTGAAAAGCTTAGCGAAAAGACCGTGGACCATGGAAGATTCTCATTTGCAGCAAGTGACTTGCAATAATGGCAGAATACCGATGATGATGATGATGATGGTGAAATAAAAAACTACTTTAAGATAGTCGTTACCAACCAGGAAGTAATTACTATTATAATGTTTAAAATCATTACAAATTATAATGAGAACAAAGCAATGATTAGTACAGTCATCAAAACCGAGAAGTAATCGAAACTGTAATAAAAATCATTAAAACACGACAAAGTAATTGCTAATAAAATAGTTAAAAATGACTAACGAATGACCTTTCTAATGCAAGATATAAAATCATTAACAAGAATTTTAGGAATGATCACAAAAAAAAATATCAAAAGAATTGCGATCTTAGCCAACAATTGAGTTTTGGATCAGGGACCACAAAAGTTTTGAACGGAGCCTAAATCTAGTTTTCTTATTTTCTAAGGAATAAGAATATCATACAGAATTAAATGATATTTTGCGTTTGGCTACACTGTATGCAATTCTCCAGATATAAGGCGTACACAAATTTTTTGATTGAAATATATTGGATCTGGATCAGGGCATTCAGTTCTTTTGAGCGGCCTCTAAATCGAATTTTCGTATTTTCTACAGAATAAGCACATCATACTAAGTTAAGTGATAGTTTGGGTTTGGCTACACAGTATTTAGTTCTCCAGATATACGGCGTACAAGGTTTTGACTAAAGTATATTGGATATTTTGATCCAAAAACGAGAAAATTATTGATACTGTAATAAAATTATTTAGAAAGCTTGGAAGTAATGATCACTGTTACAAATCATTTAAATATTTAAAAATCTATTTTGCCCTTTCACTGTAACTATTCTTATGAGAGTAAGTAGTAATAGCTACTGTTATAAAATCGTTAAAACATGTAGAAGTAATTAATGACTAACAAAATAATTAGAAACGATTAGGTAAAGATTGTTGTAATAAGATCATTATTAACAAGGAAGTAATTACTACTCTAGTAAATAAAAATCATGAGAAACGGCAAAGTGATAACTACTCTGGTAATACCATTAAAACATGTAGAAGCAATTAATTACTAATAACGTAATTAAAATAAATGAATTAAAGACTACTCTAATAAAACAATTACAAAATAACGAAGTAAGGATTAATTTTAGAATATCATTCAAAAGCAGAAAGTGTAATCAAATGGAAATAAGTATAGGGTTGTCGGAAAAGTCAGTATGTATTTTGGTACAAGATAACAAATGTTGAAACTGGGATACATAAGCAAGCTCAATGGTGGGTTCCTCGTGAACTCCAAGAAGTTCATGTGACACCACGGATAAACATATGCAACATGTTCATTAAACGTAGGGAAAATGATCCTTTCTCGAGATGATTGATAACTGGTGATGAGAAGCAGATCGTGTACAATAATGTGGTGCGCAAACGTTCGTGGTCCAAAAGGGGTGATCCTTCTCAAACGACATCGAAAGTAGACATTCATCAGAGAAGGATTATGTTCTCAGTATGGTGGGATTCAGGTTCGTAGCCAGCCCAAGAATGTAGGGGGGCTGAAGTGAAGGGGGCCCGATCCAACCATATTATAGTTCATTTGCAAGACTACCATTAAAATTTTAGGGGGCCAGCAAAAATTTAGATGGGGGGCCGGCCCCCTTAGACCCCCTGAATACGTGCCTGGTGGGATTTTAAAGAGGTCGTGTTTTCTGAGTTTCTACCTAGGAACCAAACAATGAATTCCGAAGCGTATGTCGGCAATTTAACAGTTTGAATTAAGCCATCACCCAGAAATGGCCGGAACTAGTGAATCGTTAAAAGGTCGTGTTCCATCAAGACAACGTGAAACCACGCACAAGTTTGGTCACCTTTCAAAAACTATAGGAGCTTAGATGGGATATGTTGTTACACCCACCACACTCCCCCGGCCTTGCACAGTCATACTTTGAATTGTTTTGGTCTCTTCAACAGTCCTTGCGTGTTATAACATTCAATTCCGATGAAGGTGTAAATCACAATCTTTTCATTTTCACGAATAAAGATAGGTTCTTCTATAAACACGGAATTCTGCAACTTGCTGAAAGATGGTGCAATGTTAATAAGCAGAATGTGCAATACATCATTGATTGAAATGAATTTTTGTGACATGAAATACATGTTGTAAAACATAGACCAAACGCATAATGACTTTTCCGACAATCCGATAATTACTATTCACATATACAGTAGATTTAACGTAGACTGACAAGGTGACACTTTACCAAAAATGTGTTTTATGGAATAAGAGAGGGGTTATTCACAAATCATAATACATGACTGCATATTACTAAATGAAAGCTCTATGATCAATTACTAATATTGAAATTTGGACGAAAAGAACAAAACCTGTCATCGAATTCGTTACAGAGTTCTAAGAATCAGCGTCACAAAGGCAGAGAGGCAAATATACAAAAATTGAATACCGTAACAAATCTTTAAACAAAACAGAAAAAAAAAAACATTCAGACATTGATACCCATAAATATGTATTCTGTTCACAATAGTGTAATAATTACGTAAAATGTACGTAAATTAAATGAATCGTAGAAACGATGTTACAAAGTATTACAATCATGCTAAGCTAGACAAGAAGAAAGCATTCAACGATTTAAAAACTGATCCTGAGTTATGTAGAACAACGACAAATCGGAAGACGATTATTGGGATTCTACTATACATAAAATCATTACAAACGACAAAATAACTCTAATAAATTCTAATAAATACTTTAATAAATCCATTTAAAGAGCTAGGAACTGATTATCACTGGAGAATATTATTTAAATAAATCATAAATGTATTTTCTTAAAAAACGCTAAATTGAGATCCTCAAATGAAAACGTAGTAAACAACTTTCATGGACTCTTTACTCCATGTATCCTTATAGGCAACTTAAGCAAAACTATTCTCCACCTCTTTGTTATCCCAATAAGGAAAGTAACTTACTGATTACACTTAGATAGGGAACTTTTGTATTAATAATATACAATATCATTTAAAATGAAAATCCACATGCGTCTGGGTGTCTTAGTATTAATAAAAATATTTGCTGTTCCTTATATCTATCCACTCCACCTTAATTGGTATAATATGTGTAAACTTAATCTTTAAAAATTTACTTACAAGGAGACTTACGAAAGTGTCACTCACCGATTTGAGTGAAACTTTACATACTTGCAGAACATCGAAAAATAACCAACACGTATCTTTTTTTCGGCAATGGTGCGGGTTTAAGGGTAGAAACACCCTTTCAAAATTGGGATGGTCTCCAAGCATAGACAGAAAACAATCATTTAATGTAGAAGCAAACATACTGACAAGGGGAGTTTGAAAGAGCTGATGCAGAATCTGACGTCAAAATCACACAATTCAAAATATCCAATATGGTGATTACATTTCCAAAAAAGTCTTCTGGTTTGAAATGCTCTGTAGTTAGGCGAGAACAATCGTAGTTATCAGGGGTTACTGCGAGGAGGTTGCAGACCGATCTGAAACCCCTTTCTGTATGTATTTTAACGGGAAGCTTGATTAAAATGCGTCTCTGCACCTCTCACTATTAGGGAGCTTATTGAAACTGAGTCCCCTCGTCTCTCACTATGGTCTAAAACAACCTCTTTAAATCTGAAGATGTCCTTGTGAAAGCATCAAATTATGGAAAATTAACATCAAGTCTTGTAAGATCATGGTTTCAAGAGGTTTCCCTCCCAGCGTCTAACGCAATGTCCATTTTGTTATTAGACTCGCGCAGTGGTCACAATTCATAAACTTTTGAATCTATTTTAAGTACAAAAGTACGTCAAAATAGAAACCATTCCTGCAGGAACAGCTGGTAGAATTCAGCGTTTTGATGTGTTCTTCTTTAGGTCGTGTAAAAGCTTCTTGAGACATTTTTCTGACATTGTCCTTCTCTACAATTATAACATAAATTTACATCTTCCTAATAATATAATTAAGATCCAATCACTGATTCATAATCAGTTTTCTTCTCTCAAATTTGCAATCTTATTAGATATTCGTGGTACAAAAGCGGTTATTTGGAAGAAAAAAATACACCTGTATTTGAAAATCCCGTAACATCTTTTTTCAATGATTCTGCAGCATTTTGCGATTTGTTTACAGTTGTTTCCATATTAAGTGTGCGTGGTGTAAATGATTTTTAAACATTACACACTTTTTTGCGAAATATCATTACTGTAAAGCGTTTTCTCGATAAATTTACAATTATAACAATTGAGGATATATGAAGTTCTAACGCATTGACAGGCGAGGGGACTCACTTTAAATAAACATAACGACTGGTGAAAGGTGAAGGGAGTCACTTTCAGTAAGCAGCCTGAATGGTGAAAGACGAGGTGCTCAGTAATAGTAAGAGGTGTAGAGACGTATTTTAATCAAGCATCCCGTTAAAGTGCGTGCAGAAAGGGGTTCCAAATCGGTCTGCAAATTTCTCGTAGTAACATCTTACAATGCTTGTTCTTGCCTAAACTATAGAGCATTTCAAACCAGAAGACTTATTTAATTGTAATCGCCATATTGGATCCGCCAATTTGAATTTTGTAATTTTGACGTCAGATTCTGCATCAGCTGTCCTATACCCGCAATGGCAGTACGTTTTCTTCTATATTAAATGATTGTTTTCTGTCTATGCTTGGACACCATCCCTACCGCTGAAAAGGTGGTTTCTACCCTTAAACCCGCACCATTGTCGAAATAAAAAATATACGTGTCGATTATTTTTCGATGTTCTTCAAGTGTGCAAAGTTTCATTCAAATCGGTGGGTGACACTTCCGCAAGTCTCCTTCTTAGTACAGGGTGGGCCAAAATGAAGGAAATGTTTCGGTTGAACGTCCCATGATAATGCCTCTTAGGCTGAGAGAGATGGATGATTAAGACAATTAATGATGATGGAATAATTGTAGGAATAAAGATGTGAGAAGAAACGGGAGTACCCCGAGAAAATCCACTGAAAACGATGTTGTCCACCACAAACTTACTTGGGTAGGAATCGAATTAGAAACTCTACGTACTACTGAGTCATCATGCCTGCACGTATACTTATTAATTTATGTAAACATTTGAGTTGAGTTGAGTTGAGTTGAGTTGATTTTGAGTTTAACGTTCTTTTCAGCAGCGAGGCTATATGAGACGGGATCTACCGATTAACGTGGAATCCGAACCATATGATGTAAACATTTGAATTTAGAAACACGTCAGATATCTGGGTTGGCAACTATCAGGTAGCTACTGCAGGGCTGGGATGTTGGTGATGATGTGTTAGAGCAAACAACATACTACGTGGGGTTCAGTAGTACTGAGCAGACAGTGATAGTTTAAAATAGGCGACCTTCCTGATTTCCAAAGGATAGAAATAGTTGACGTACTGTTGTGTGGTGTGAGTGTGTTGGATGTGTTGCGAGGGACATTGTCCAAGGATGATGGAGTACAAAACTCACGACAAAAGTATTGGTGAAAAGAACCGTAGTCACAAGGAAA
The DNA here is from genome assembly GCF_964235325.1 of Thermobia domestica. Lineage (NCBI taxonomy): Eukaryota > Metazoa > Arthropoda > Insecta > Zygentoma > Lepismatidae > Thermobia > Thermobia domestica. The sequence goes on along the minus strand of NC_137461.1, from coordinate 296,056,573 downwards.
CGCTCAATGACATGTCTCGACCCAATATGAATACCACATAATTCATGGCGTAATGTGATTGTTGACTCAGGCTGTAAGAGGTGTTCCCTGAGTTCCTCTGTCACTTTCACCGCAGTCGCACAACGGTTCTGAATGACAATTCACTTTAATATTCAACAAAATTACCTATTAGTTATATTTCCACATTAATCGAAACATTGTTGGTGGTTACTTTGCTCCCTTTTCACTAGCGATATCAACGAAGAGCAAAGAAAAGTAGACCCTAAGGGAAAGCTTGAAAGGAACCATATGCAATATTAAAAAAAAAAAAAAAAAAAAAAAAAGAGGGTGGTTATTGCTAGGGAAAGTTATGAGTAGTATGCTTTCATAACATGAGGTGAAAAATGCGACTGTAATAAAGAAATATTCATACGTTTTTAAAATGAGAAAAATGTCTTGACATTATAAGATGATACCAGTGATATTGTTATTAACAAGCTTAGACAGACGAAATATTCCCAAACATTAATCGTGATAAGTTGTAGCCAGTAGCATACAATATGTGGAGACTGTGATGGTAATCATGAATTACTTGTTCCCCCATTTCAGACGTCTTCCTCTTACTTGTTGCCAGTCGGAAAGACTTCTTTTTTCCCTTCATTTCTTTGCGTCGCTGCATACAAAAGCTCTGCATAATTTGGATTGGTCTATACGGGATAAGGTCGACTCACTCACAAATCTTTTCAATAACTCCTTCTTCGACTGAAGCGAAGGAGAAAGAGGAGGGGGAACAGAAAGACTTTCAATGAGGGAGTTTGGGCAACGATAAAGCACTCGCGCGAGCGACGTTAGAACATATAGCCTCTCCGGTGGTTTTTCGATGAAGTTGAATATAAAAGTGAAGGTTACAACGGTAGTAAACTAGGAATCGATTTCTGTTGGCTTCCTTTCTAAGGAAATCGGAATGAAGCTCCCGAAGGGCTGGCCACCCCTCCGTCTTTGATTCTCCCCTTCGGAAGGGAACGGAGCCCTTTGATCAGGATCTACGCTTCGTTATGCTTAAGAAAGTCTCCCAGCCGGTCATCTCAACATTCTCGACCGCATTTCATCCCCTACGCGTGCATTCGAGATACCAAAGAGAGACGCTGAAGATCTATATATATATATATATAAAACTTAGTTTCTGGTGTTGTAGGGGGGCCGAGATCATTTTCCAATCGTCTGTCCACATTCAATGGTGTTAGAGAAGGATTACTCCTCAGTCGTTGAACTAATTTTGGGGGTCTTTCGGAGAAAAGAATCTAATAAAATAAGTCGAACACATATAATAAATCACCGTATATTTCAACTTCCGGGAAAAAAAGTATGTATTATTTCAATTCTGTTCTATTATATTTTTGAACTGAATTTTTATATTTTAGTAATGTGTAATATCAGGTAACTATGAAAATGTGGATATTCCAGGACCTATCTCAAGGAGAGTGTGCTTATTCTTGATAAGAATGATCGCAAATTAAATCCATTCTCTGGTTCGAAGCCCGGCTACATAAATTTGTGATGAACAAAATCGTGTCCGTGGGGCTATCCAGTTTCTTCCCACATTCTCTTTCCACCATTTTTCCCATCATGATTCACTTGCTTGACCATCGCCTCCCGTAGCCAAACCCACATAATAGTGGGACGTTCAAAAAATTGTCATTTCGTTTGAAATTAAATCCAGTTCGAATCTGAATTTAGCACTATGGCGCTTCCTTCTTAACCTTGATGTTGCATGAGAATGTAAGGTAAAATCATAATTGATAGGATTGTTTTTAAAACAATAAGTCTAACTGATCTTGGAGTCACTCTGCAGTCAAACCTATCATTCGATATTCATGTCAACAGAGTAGTAGGTGAGGCCTTTAGGAACCTTGGCTTTGTGATGAGATTAGGAGGTGATTTTTCTAATACTAATGTTCTCAAAACATTATACACTGCCTATGTACGGTCTAAGGTGGAATATGCAGCGATAATATGGGGTTCTAATAGTAAGAAATATATAAATAAAATCGAAAACATTCAAAATAAATTTGTGCGCTTTTGGACATATAAAGAAACAGGTATATATCCAAAATTTGAGAACTACGAAGGTCTTCGAAACAAATATTCGTTACAATCTCTTGAAAGCAGAAGAAGTCATTTCATATTATCTTTCTTACATAAAATAATCCATGGTGCAATCGATTCAGAATATTTGTTATCAGAAATCAAAATTCGCGTTTCACATGGAGCAACGAGACCCCATAATGACATATTCCATCTCTCAGCGCAAAAGACTAATGCATTAGATGTATCGCCTGTCAGAAAAATGTGTATATTGTATTATAAGATGTCACAAGAACACCCAGATATAGATACTTTTAGTTATAAACAAAATTTTCATTCTACATAAATTTGTTGTATCCTGTATATCGTGCTATCTGTATTTTAACGTATATTTTGATTTCATATTATTATTTTGTTATATATGTATTTTGGAGTGTATTACGATAGAATTGAGGTCATATTATTATGTTATTATATGTGTATTTTAAAGTGTATTATCATACAATAAGGGAAAACTGTAATTAGGCATTTGCCTGTTGTTTTTCCGAAATAAATAAATAAATAAAACAAGTATTTTGTATTCCGAGCTGAAGCTTTTCAGGTGTACTGATGTAAACAACTGTTCTCAAGGTATCAACCAGGTTAGTGTTCTCAAACTGCTGAACGATGAACACATAACCTGGTTGATATGTCGAGAACAATTATATGTGCTTTGTCCTTATTTCGCACAAACTTGTAAAAAGTAATACTAATGACCACGCATTGTTGAAGTAAGCGATTCCTCTCCCTCTCACTAATGTAAACCTCCAGTTATACGAGTACTTCCGTAATGTGAAGCCAAACAGATTATGCTTTACAAAAATCGGACTATTATTACGTAGTTCTCATTGAAATACTTTGTGTACAAACTTGAAAGGAATTCACTCTTTCATCATTGATCCATTCCAGCTTAATTAGTAAAGACAACTTTGAATCCGCAGCAGAAAAGTGTACGCCATATCCCACCACAATCGAATGATTTTATTTTACAAAAGCTATTTTAGAGCATATTTCTTGTTAAAGTCATACTCTGCGAGTATGTGTACCTGAATCGGGAGCTGGTGGTGAGGAATGAGTTCTCATTCTTAAGTCCAAATATTGGAACTTGTGTAAGAGTCTCAGACGATCACCCAGAAAGTTTAGTTCGGAGGGGTTCAACATTTTTTTTTTCGAGGGAGGTTCAATACTACAAAACAGTACATATATGTAGTATTGAATGGATGTTATTCTTCTTCCGAAAAGACGGTAAGCAATTGAAGGGTTTGGTGCAAGAAGGAGGCAGCTCCACTTTGTGCCGCTATTGAGTTGCACACCTTATCACATACAAAAAACGCCATTGCACGTACCTGAGCGCATGCATTGGTGTCTTCTGGTTAGTTGTATTTGATACCCCATGACCTAACACAAGCCTGAATATTGTTTGGTTTCGGTGAAAACTGAATTTTTGCTACATACTGGAAAAAGTGGAGCTGCGTCTTCTTGCACCAAACCCTTCAATTGTTAAGTACTGCATCCACATTCTATGAAAAAATGATAGAACTACATTGTTTCTATATAAAACCAGTTGACAATGCTCAAAGACCACTGCCAGAACGAACTTAAAAGAGCTATTTTTTTTTCAATACGAATACCTGTTATTGATTCAATAATAACTCATAACGCATAATTATTTAATCAATAACTGGTATTAAACAGAGTGTTAAGTTAGCCAAGAGAATAAGATAGGATAACTTCGCTAGGAAGTAAGGCAGAGAGATGGCAAGGATTTATCAGGAGTGAAGCTCGGAGATATGGGTTCTGAGATATTTTGGACTCTGTCTAGATAGTACGACCTTGACGGATCCAAGAGCATGTCCAATTGAGTCAGTCTTGCCTAGGCGATTGCATACTCCCACCATGTGCACGACGTCCAAAATTGACCCCTTGGATCAAGATGCCGATAATGCAGTTTATAAAGGGCTCGGAAAGGTTTGCCCTCTAAACAAATCTAGTGACTGGTGTAAAATCGGAGGGGCGCAAAATTGCACCAGACTCTTAAGGTTAAAAGTTGGGCATGCGTGGTAACCAAAAAATTTCCCCAGAAGGGACGAAATGGTTATTACAATCCTGAAAAGAAAGTTGATTGGTCTGCGCACGGCCCAAGGGCCAAAGCAAGTTGAGAAAAGTTCATCTTAATGCAACCAAAGACGTTCGGAATATCTGGAAAAGGGTCGTCAATTGGCCAGCAACCACCGGTTACTATTGATGCCAAAATGCTCACTTTCTTCTTAGGTGGGGCCACGGTGGCTCAGTGGTAGAGCGTTCACATCTGGTGCTTGGGATCTCTGCTTCGATCCCAGACCCCGCCAAAGGAACCTTGTGGTGGACAAGCACCGTGTGCGTGGGTTTCCTCGGGGTTCTCCCGTTTCCTCCCACTTTCTTCATTCCACCATTTCATTCATTACTCATCATCATCGTCTCCTTTAGCCTAACCGGCATAATCGTGGGACATAAAACTCAAAGGTTTGATTTCATTTCATTTTTTCTTCTTAGGTATTGATCAACACCAATATGATCTCTCTATGACTTACGGTTCCCGAGATATGGCTCCTTAAATCTTCCGAAATCGGAACTTTGTCAATATCTCATGAACGGTAAGGGTGACGCGAAAAATTCCATCACTTTCTCCAATAGTTTTTGATGCTCTACCGAGTGGAGGGCTTCGCAAATAACGGACACACACACACACACACACACAGAGAGAGAGAGAGAGAGAGACAGAGAGAGACAGAGAACTCAGTAACTAACTTTTTTAAGTTCATTGAAAGGGAAGAGTTCCCTCGTGGCTAAGCGGTTATCGCACGCGCCTTTGTTATGGGAAACCTGGGTTCTATTCCCGACAAGAGCTCACGTAGTTCGCATTCCACGTAAAGTTCGGAATGTTCACATCTCGTATAACTTCGCTGCTGAAATGGACGCTCAATTGAAAATCAAATAAAATCATAAAAGAAGGAGTACAGATGAAATTTTTAGATTACATCTATCTTTTTTCTGCTAAACAAATTTAGTTTTATTAGTATAACGTACAAATTTATACCGAGATACGAAACTTCAGGGGAATCCATCGTGGGTGCGCCTCCGGAATCGATTGATTATTATGTAAGAATCTCGTATCATATATCTACCTATCTATCTATCTATCTATCTGTCTATATCTATCTATCTATCTATCTATCTATCTATCTATCTATATATATATATATATATATATATATATATATATATATATATATACTAGCAGCGTTCACCCCGCTTCGCTGGGGTCACCCCGGAACGCAATAAACTTTGTTACTTAGATAATTTTTACTTTTTCGCTTTCAAGTGATATGATAAAAACCATAGAAGATTGCAGTAAATGTTAACATTATATCGCCTGTCATTTATGTTAACCCGCCGAGTGACACGGTCATGTGGGTTGCATATAAATACGGTTAGATTTAGCTATGATGAGCTAACAAAGGATTTCTACGTTATGGACACTTGAATGGTCAATTATCTCAAGACACTGGTAATTGAAAATTAAAGTGATATGATAAAAACCATCTAGGGTCCAAATCTTAATAACCCCCCAAAAATGAAAGAAATTGGTTCAGCCGTATTAGCGTGATGAGCTAACAAAGGATTTGTACGTTCTCTTTTATATATATAGATATATATATATATGTATGTATATATTACATCGATACCGTGGGTGGACAGCGGGTAAGAGGAATGATCCTTTTCCCTTTGTCCATTTACTCTCTTACTTTTCTCATAGAGCAGAATATACTTTTTTCATTCCTGAAATCTGAAGGTGATTATAAATACCGTATTGATTCTCATATTTCGTGGATCTCTGTGTATTTAAGAGCATGCCTAAGTTAGAATAAATTATTATTTTTTCTGTTACAGTGGTTGTATGTAGTATTGATTGGTGTCTGTCTCACACTTGGTCAATGTGGGTATTTCTAAAATGTATATTAGTGGAATTGTGTAGCGTAGTCGCTAATGCTTTCGACTTTGGTGGGGGAGGTCCCAGGTTCGACTCCAGGCTTGGAACTCGGTTAAAAAAGTATAAACAGTTTTTTCAGGCCAGTCATCCTGAAGAGGTTTTTCCTGGGTTTTCCTCGTATACATCAAGCAAATGCAGGGATGGTACCTAAGACAATAGTCCCAGACCACTTCCTTTCTTCCCCATTTCTTTCTTCCTATCCAATTCCTCGGGCAGTGTGATCAGTGAGGGACCCTCATATGTGTAACGGACTAACATGGGCATAGATACCGAAAGCTCAGAAATCTAATTCCTAATCCTAATCCTAGTGACAGACTAACATGGTCATAGATGGCGAAAGCTCAGAAATCTAATTCCTAATCCTAATCCTAGTGACAGACTAACATGGTCATAGATGGCGAAAGCTCAGAAATCTAATTCCTAATCCTAATCCTAGTGACAGACTAACATGGTCATAGATGCCGAAAGCTCAGAAATCTAATTCCTAATCCTAATCCTAGTGACGGACTAACATGGTCATAGATGCCGAAAGCCCAGAAATCTAATTCCTAATCCTAATAATAGTGACGGACGAACATGGTCATAGATGCCGAAAGCTCAGAAATCTAACTTCTAATCCTAATCCTAAAATGTACACTCATGTCCAAAATGATTGTCGCATATCTATAACTTTCTTCTTGTAAGAATATAATTTGATAATGACTCTGCAGGGTACTTTTATTATTGATGCTATGTGTATAATCGGGAAATGTATATTTGTAGTAAATTTCATAGGAAAAGAATTATAACTACGTAAATTAGAATGAGTAAAACAAAATGTTGCTAAATAGAGAAGAAAGTTTTATTTTCGTTTTATTGTTCATATTTACTGTTCTTTTGACATTAAATTTGCCATATATACGTCTTTGCCGATTATACACGTACTAACATTATAATAAATACCGGGCAAATTCGTTATCAAATTATATACCTACAAAACATATTTATAGACCAACGACAATAATTTTGGACGTGAGTGTACATTAATATAGTAGTGAAGATTTTTTTTTTAATTCTTGAATAATTTTTGACATGAGTGTGTGGAGTTTCTGGCAGCAATTATACTCAAAGCTTTTTCTCTGTATCTCTCCTTGTATGTATGTTATCTACGAATATTTCAATTTTGAACCTTCAATTCGATACAACATCAAAAACTATCTGAAAAAGGTGGTGGAACTTTTGCTCGTCACGATTTTAGGAGATTTTAGGATCCATATATCGGGAACCGTAAGTCATACAGAGATGATATTGATCAATCATGCGTATTTTCTCGACTTTTCGCACGTTGAAAATTCAGAAAAAAAAAAATCATAGAAAAAATTTGGAGAAACACTTCTCTGATATTTTTTTGGTAAAAATGTTGTAATACCCTTAGGGACAACAAATAGTTTTTCAGGGCCTGAAAGTGATTGCAACATTGTAAAAAAAATAATAATACTGGAAAGAATTTATTTTTCACAGTTTTTTTGAGCATTTTAGGACCCTCAATATCAAAGTCGAACATTTCCTTACATGATTTCACGATTTACCTTTCTCCTTCGTCACTAATTTATTTAAAACAGGCTCTAAAGTTGAAAATATTCCAATCAACGAAGACAGCGACGAAGATTAATTCAATTATCGCAAATTATATGCTGTTTGGTTTTTGATGTATTCTCATTATCAGAGAATATTTACTGTATGTGCATCTTATTGCTTTGTATGTTAAAATAAATTAATATGTGTAGTAAGTAAGTTTTCTCAAACGTATATATGTAAAATGAAAATACATTGATATAGCTATAATCCAAATATCGTTTTCCAGTTGTTTTTTTTTCTCAAATTAAATGTATTTTTGTTCTTGTTTTTCAACTCTTAAACTTTGATCACTACCTAAGAGGATAATAAACATTCTTGTACCAATAGTAATAGTTGGTCACTAGGAAAACCAGTGGCCAGTTGGACAGGCCATTAGTTACTATTTGGTACCAAAATGTTTACCATTCCCTTAGGTATTGATCAACACCAATATCATCTCTCTATGACTTACCGTTCCCAAAATATTGGCCAAAGAGGTTCCGATTTTGGGAGATTTAAGGAGCCATGTCTCGCGAACCTAAGTCACAGAGATATGATATTTTGCGAATTTTTCAATTTTGAGCCCTCCATTTTGAGCTCTATAATGATTAATTTCATATCCTTTAAATAGTCATTGCACATGTTGATTATGAAATTCACCACCTAAATTTGTTTGTATGTTAATCAGGAGCAACATATTAAGGTGGATTACCACCCGGAAATCAATACATATTTTAGCTTATTCCCTTAACTACTACGCAATGAAACGTTACATATTATAAATATTGTACTATAAGATAGAGTTATGTTTCAGCTACAACACAACACAGTGATTCATTTGGTTGTGTCTTCTGATATCGAGAAAAGTACCAAATAAAAGAAAATATTTGATACATTTTACAATGAGCACACAAGATGGCACTTGCTGTTAGATATTCTAGAAGTGCTCAGTTTTGTGAAATATTTGTTTGTATGGGTAAAGTATTTTAAGGTAACGACCTTATTACGAAGTAGATATATTTCGTGTTAAGTTTCACATTTTATTTAAATATTAATTTACATTTAATTAAATATATTTTGAAAAGAAACTTGCGCAGGACGCCATAATGAATTGTTGACAAATTTGTACCTTTACTGTGGTAGTCACAATAAGAAAATTCCTGGATTCCAGCGTTGCAGTTCAAGAAGCGGAACTTAGCTGTGAATTGCAGTAAGTGTCGAAAACTAATTTCTCCAGTAAGTATCCGAGAAGAATTTCATGATTACTTCCTTTATTATCTGGCATCCGTAAACACTTGGCACTATCTGGCAACGCCGCACTATTCAAGCAGAGTTTAGCACAGCAACGAGAGCACCTGCTGATCCACCTTTAAAAAAATCAGGACCTTTCTTTGTTTTTAACGGAACACAATATGAAACATAATATGATATGGAAAACAATATGGTGAGAAAAAAAACATTAATACAACCGAATATTGGGTATTTGGACAAAGGTGATATGTCCGTGCCGTAATTTTTGCAGGACACAAAATTGAAGGCATCTCATAAATCAGAGGTTCATGCAAAACTTTGTTTTTGTTAATGGAATATTTGCTGGAGGTTCTTTTGTTTTTATGTAATGTGCTAAAATGCAAAAACCCTTCGGACATTATCCATATCAGGCAAAACCTGATTTTCGAAGAAAAATGGACATATCACCTTTGTCCAGATACCCATCGATATATTTGTAATTATTATTATACTTTGCAATATTTGGCATATCTGCTAAATTCATTTGTAATTCAGTTGTCTTCTTAAAATAACGTATTTTAAAACGTTTTAACAGAACTCTCAATCAAAACATGTGTAAAAATTTAGTACTCAAGGAAATTATAAATGGATAGATATATTACAAGAATTGATTAATGAGTATAATAATAAAGTACATAGAACAATTGGTATAAAGCCTGTAGAAGTTAATAAGAAAAAATAATCCTTTTTAAGTTTTTTCTGGCAATGCTCTTGGTACAGTTGGTTTTGTTATTATTTTGTGAAAATGATTGTGCTAGTACTATCATTCCTCAGACAATTATCTCACATATTAATAGTAAGTGAATTAGACTGCAATTAGCTTAAACTTTCTCTTAAAATTAAAAGAGCACATAACTTATATGATATTACTCCTTTTCCACGGCAGCCGCCAAATGGAAGAAAAAAGGAGCCGTTAGCAGGACAAAGTTGATTGTGAATATGTGTAAACGAGAAATTATGAGAAAAGGTTTAAGTATTTTGTCATATTTTTCGCAACTTATGAAGTCGTATTTTTTTGTGTGTTTGGCTGTGGGCGAGACCTGCCTAACAAAGCAATGGCTAAGGCTTTCCGAGCACGTCGTCAGCTTTATTTAATTTGGGGCCGAGTGATTCATCAGAAAGGATGAGAAGAGAAAGGAAACAATGCCATAGAAACTTCACTTTGTAACAACCAGGGTCGGATGATGCGATTACTCTCCCAGCTGGCCACGCACTGCCACAGACATTACGCCTCTTCTAACATTGTTTCCAGCAATTGTTATACTCATTTGAAAGTTGTTCCTACGTTTTCTCTTGCATCGGGGTGCACAACAAAATTGATTTTCTTCTTATTTTTCTATTCGCATTTTCTCTCATTCAAAACTGAACCCCTCGCGACGTTTGAAGAAGGGTCATTTGGGAATTCTGCAAACGTCCAACAACATCTGTTCAGATAAATAGGAAAGAAAGGAGCGTGAATAAATGTACACAAAAGGAAAAAATACTGCTGTAGCACTTCCTTCTGGCTAAATGTTTCGTTTTAGCGTTTGCTGAAGAGAGCATGGGTTCAAGTCGTAATTAGACCCGAGCTAGCGTTGAATTAAGACAGTTCATCTGAATGCTTTATTTGTGAGAAAGTTATTCATACTAACATATTCGTTCATTTTCTAAATGATAATCTTCTTAATATCAATTATGCAATTATGAATCACGGATTTGTTGATTTTCCTTCAGTCATATCTATATGATGATGACACACACCAAGGTTCATTCGAATAAATCAGAAAAAAATATCACTGCTATTGTAAGAATATCACGTATCATACATATAAAACGGTCATTGTAAGAAATACGGTGCAAGGAAAATTATATAGATATGTTCTAACTAACTCTATGGCCTATGGAGCCCGGACGTCCAATGCCGTGTTCACAAAAGCTCTTAATTGACTTCTGCCCTAGTCAACTGGATCCAGTTTCTACTTTATATTCCTATTTCAACGAGATCCAGCTTAATATTGTCCTTCCATATGTACCTAGGTCTTCCTAATGGTCGTTTTCCAATTGGGTTTCAAGTTTAAACTTTGAAAGCGTTCCTACTTTCTTCTATCCTGGCTACATGATCTGACCACCCAAGCCCCCTAGACTCGATGACCCTAACAATGTTTGGTAAAGGTATAAATTATGCACATCCTCGTTATGAAGTTTTCACCATTCACGTTTCTCATGGATCCGAATAATCCTCTCAGGATTTTATTCTCAAATAATTTCAGCCTACGTTCTGCCCTCAGAGCAAGCGAACGTTTTGCAACCATATAGCACAATATATATGATTATCGTTTTATTTATATTGAGTTCGAAATTCCTGGACAGAAGATTTTGCTCTGAATAATCTAAAACGACCCCCAAAATAATTCGACCCCCTACCCGACCTCTTACTGAATTAAGGTATCATGCATGCTCAGACTTTAATATTTTTGTTTAACTTTGGTGGAAGTGATGCAAATAATTTAAAAGTTTCACAGATTGTAGACACTATGGAGGTGTAAGTGTGAACATTTAAAAACATCTATGCGGATTTGCTTGTCTTGTTTGAGCGTTGAAAACTTAAAAATGAAAAAAATCGTGGGAGGAGGGGAGACTGTCTCTGACTATTTTTGTGCAAAATGTTATAATATCCTTAATTACATTATATTTTTTTCAGGGTTTGAAAGTGATTGCAACAATGTCAAAAAATTAATACTAAAAAAACGTGTTTTTCAGGTTTTTTTTTTTTTTTTTTTTTTTTTTTTACATTTTAGGACCCTCAATGTCAAAATTGAACATTTCTTTACTAGGGTTCACGATTTATTTGTTTCTTTCATCACAAATTTATTTGAAACATGTCCTCAATTTGAAAATATTCCAATCAACGAGTACAACTACCAAGATTAATTGAATTATCTCAAATTATATCGTGTTTGCTTTTTGTTTTGTTCTCATTATCAGAGAATACTTATGTGTACCTTATTGCTTTGTATGTTAAAATAAATTACAATGTGTAGTAAATAAGTGTACTCAAACGTTATATATATAAGGAGACTTCAAAAAGTAAAGGCACCATTGAGAAAAACTGTACTTATTCTAATGATAGCCTCCCTGGACTTCAATGCACTTTTCCCAACGTTTCACAAGTTTTTTGATTCCGTCAGACAAAAAGGTTTTCGATTGCATCTGTAACCAATTTTGCTCCGCATAAATGACTTGCTGATAGTTGATGTTTAAATTTGTTAACTTCTGGTGATGAGGGGTATTTCCAAACCATGTCCACAGCCTTATTTTCCGGTACGGAATGATGTACCCAAGTTCCTCAGTCGTTGAGGTTGATTGCCTGTCGGATCTTCCATCGTCACGTAAAGAAGTTCTTCCCTATTTGAAACGCTCTATCCACACGTAGATCTTTCTTCGCGATAAACAGCTGTCACCATACTGTGCTTGCATTCGACGAATAATATCCACAGATTTTACACCTTCTGCATACAAAAAGCGAATCACTACTCTCATTTCCTTCTTGGTGCAAATCGCTAATAGAGCTGCCATGTTTAACGGTCTGCCACACTCCAACGACTAATGCAGGAATACGAACTACACGTTATCTCGAAGTATTGCTAACTACACTCACTCAACGCAGGTTACTAGCAGTGTTGTCAATCCCTGGAAAGAGAAATTGCAAATATGCCTTTACTTTTTGAAATTCATCTCGTAATATATATAATATAATATATATATAATGAAAACACATTGATATATAAATAGCTATAACCCAAATATCGTTTTTCTGTTTTTTTCCTCTTAAATGTATTTTTGTTTTTGTTTTTCAACTCTTAAACTTTATTTTTGTACATTAAAGATTGAAGTTTATGTTTCTTGAAGTTATAAGGTTCAATTACTCCAAAATCGTGAATTCGAAAATCACAACTGCAATTGTGTGTCAAATAGATTTCAAATTGATCTTTTCTAAAAGAAGTATTATAATAAATAATAGGTAAATTTGGGGAGAAAAAATTGCAAAACAAGGTTCGATACCCAAAAGTGGGGACAAGGAGTGTTTGAAAGTATCCTTTTTAAATATTAATTTTGATTCCACATTTTGACATTGGGAGTGCTAAGATGGTCAAAACACGGTATAAATCATTTTTTTCAGTTTTAGTTTTTTTGACAATGTTGTCATGATTTTCAGACTCTGAAAAAATATATGTTGCACCTAGAGTTTTATATCATTTTGAGCAAATAACAGCACCGCTCCTCTCAAAATTTGAATGACGGATGTCGCTGATAATTATAATGATTGAGCGACAAGGGCACCCATCAAGGGGGACAAGGTGGGGCGCTTGCCCTCCTAGAGGAAATTTTACTTCAGAATATCGAAAATCTAATAGAATTTTTAGATTAGTTACAGCAAAATTTGAAACTATTTTTGAAACGTCGCTTATACTTGCCCCCCCCCCTTGGAAACCCAAACATGGGCTCCCTTGTTGAGCGATGCTATAACATCGCTCATGTTTTAAATGATTAAGCGCCAAAGTATCTCTTCATATGAAAGATATCCAATTAACAAACACATTTGTGTTTCTCCATATCACATGATTTTCTCCTAGTGGCTTAACAGAGATTTTTAGAAAAAGTAGGTTCTTTAACTTTTCTGTCCGTCAGCTCCGAGACAGAAATCTCAAGAACTAATTGATGCACTACATCAATTTTGGAGAGAGTGTCGAGGGGGAAAATGGGACTCGAGTTCGTTAACTGAATATATATTTAAACTGAAAGTGGTAGAAATCAACCATTTCCGGTTTTATTGATGGTATAGAATAAAATCTGCAATAAAGTGCAAGAAGTGGTTTCCATCAATTGATTAACCATCTCAAGAACGCTTTTAAGCTCTACTGAAAGCACAAATGATCCAAATACATAACAACTTCCAGTTTCAATATTAATCTACAAAGGGTAAAATCAATAAGGGATATCAAGAAGATGCTTCTTTGAATCCGATTTAACGTTGTAAGAATAGCTTCTATCGGTTCTCTTAATATTTTATTCAAATCAACCACTTCTCGTTCATTATTGAATATTATATCGTAATAAAGACAGCAGATAGCAAGAAAAGGTCTTTTGTAATCAATTAAACTCATTAGGGAGAAAAGGTTCCAGTAATCAACTTAGTGTCATTAGCAAAGAAAGGTTTTCTGTAATCAATTAAGCGTCATTAACAAAGAAAGGTTTTCTATAATTAATTAAGCGTCATTAGTTACTAAAGATTTTCTGTAACCAATTAAGCGTCATTAGTAAGAAAAAGTCCCAGTAATCATTTAAGTGTCATCAGCAAAGAAAGGTTTCCTGTAATCAATTAAGCGTCATTAGTAAGAAAACGTTTCCAGTAATCAATTAAATATCATTAGCACAGGAAAGTTTTCTGTAATCAATTAAGTGGCATTAACAAAGAAAGGTTTCCTGTAATCGATTAAGCGTCATTAGTAAGAAAACGTTTCCTGTAATCAATTAAATGTCATTAGCAAAGAAAGGTTTTCTGTAATCAATTAAGCGTCATTAACAAAGAAAGGTTTCCTGTAATCAATTAAGTGGCATTAACAAAGAAAGGTTTCCTGTAATCAATTAAGCGTCATTAGTAAGAAAACGTTTCCAGTAATCAATTAAATGTCATTAGCAAAGAAAGGTTTTCTGTAATCAATTAAGCGTCATTAATGAAGAAAGGTTTTCTGTAATCAATTAAGCGTCATTAGTTACTAAAGATTTTCTGTAACCAATTAAGCGTCATTAGTAAGAAAATGTTTCCAGTAATCAATTAAGTGTCATTAGCAAATAAAGGTTTTCTGTAATCAAGCGTTTTTAGCAAGAAAAGATTTTCTATAATGAATTAAGCGTCATTTGTTACTAAAAATTTTCTGTAACCAATTAACCGTCATTATTAGCAAGAAAAAATGTTTCTGCAATCAATTAAGCATCGTTTGCATGAAAACGTTTCATATAATCAATTAAGTATCATAAAATATATTATATCTCCACTCTAATCTCTCTATTAAAACTGGAAATGGTATGAATCTACTATAACTTCCAGTTTCAATATTAATTTAGAAAATACACATCACAGCATGCAAACCAAATTTCTTCACGTGATGTACACGTTACATTGCTGCTTGTTTTCTTTTGAAAGTTTTCCAGTTTAACGTACCACGATTATACTATTTAAGATGATTAAAGCAAGTGAATGATGATAGAAGAATTGGTGGAATGAGAAAGTAGAAGGAAACGGGAATACCTCGAGTAAACCCATGGACACAAAGTAACTTGGCCAGGGATCTCACGCACCAGAGATAATCTCTATCACTGAGCCATCGTGCTACTTGTTTTATTTTTTTAAATAAGTCAGAAACGACAACAGATCTAATCATCTTAGAAAATGAACGGGGACCCGCGCTGGTTCAGTGGTAGAGCTTTCACCTCTGGTGCTTGGGGACCCGGGTTCAAACCCTGCTCTCGCCAAGTGAACTTTGTGGTGGACAAACACCGTGTGCGTGGGTTTTCTCGGGGTTCTCCCGTTCCCTCCCACTTTCTTCATTCCACCATTTCATTCATCTCTCATCACCGTCTCCTTTAGCCTAACCGGCCTAACCGTGAGACATAAAACTCAAAAATTTCATTTCATTTCATTTTAGAAAGTGAACAATTTAATATATATCTATATAAGATCCAATTAAAACAAATAATTTCGTTTTCAACTTTTCTTTTTACAAATTGTGGTTAAATTTTATTGCTCCCAATTGTGACGTAATGAAGTGTGGATCCAGTTATTACCCTATAAGAAAAGACCTAGAACAATTAAGTGTATTTACTAGCAATTTGTGGATACAAACTGCCTCACTTTTTAATTTTTTTCTCCTCTATTCTCTTTAAGCTACTCACCACAATTTAAAACATGATGGAAAGAGAAGAAGATAGCCTACTTATTTCCAATCCATATTTAGTGGAACTCTTTATATTCCATCCAAGTTTCTTTTCCTATCAAAGTTTCCTTTTTCCCATTATCTCCCTATCCTATATAAATAAATAATCATGTAATTACAATAAAGCTTGTTGTATGCGTGGCTGTGACGAGAGTTGACAATGTCATCAGGGGTTTGAAGCCTTCTTGGGGAAAAGGGAGTTACGCCGTTCCCTCAGTCTTCTATTTCTTTTTTCTTCCTCGAACTCATCAAGTTCTTTGTGATGGAGAAATCCAGCGCCGCTGTTTCTCGTCAAGGTGATAACAGGCGATGACACTGAAGAGCCAGTTACCAATTTCTTGTCTTCTTGTGTTATTAGCTCCTGCAACAACGTTCCCCATCTCTACAGACACCAGTTACGAGTCTTTTCATTACGTTCACTCGTTTTTCTCACTTTATGGGGTACTTTTTTAAAAACTTTTTTTTCTTGGGGTCCTTATTGTTGTCAGCAGCCATGATAAAAAATGAGACTTTCTTATACTTATCCAACAACATGAACCTGGAGAGAATATTTTCAGACTAAACTGAAAATAAGGCCCTGAGCCGTATGCGTGTTCGAAACGTATAGCTATTATTTACCCCTCCTCGTTGGCCTACTGGTTAGAGAACAAGGCTTGGATGCACGTGGTCCTGGGTTCAATTGCCAATAGGAGCATAACAAACTTTGAACACATTACGCGTGGTCCTTAAACTGCATGCTTAGTAAAAAAAATGGTTGTGTTAATTCAACTCAATTTTAATACAGGCCAGTGGTTCCAGCGTGATTAACACTATGCAGTGTTAATTCAATACAAATCCTGCGGTGTTGACTTTTAACACAGAGGGTGTGTTACACTCTTAAGACACAACCGGTGTTCAGCCGATCCGAGTCCGAAATATGCTTTAGCATTTAGGCCTGAGCCCAGCCTGAACTCGTGTGATAATCAAATGAGCCCGAATTACAGAAACGTAATCATTAACGCAAAATTGTATTTTTATTTACAGCAATTACAATTTTAATTTTGCAGTTGTGCTTTAAAAGTTCTCCAGAAAGAACGCTGCAATAATATCGTTCTACAGTATATTTACAAAGTTAGGCTTGATAAATATGGTTGTATATTTAGAAATTTACGGCCCGAGCCGGGCCCGTGCCAGAAGTAATATATGCTTTGTAAGCCCGAGGGCTAGGACTCAGCCCTTGCAGACTTCTAACACCTGCGTCCCACTTTACAGAGAATGTCTAGAATGAGAACTACCTCTTGACGCAAAATGGCGTCAATGTCACAGAGCAATAGGTATAAATGACGCCATATGGCGTCAAGTGCCAGCGAACGAATTAAGTATTTCTTTCTAAGCTGTTTGAAGCTTCAGTACATAAATCTTTATAATTAGATGAACAACATATCTGGTAATCATTGTAACGTTCCTATTTAGATAGGAGCTCGTTACTCGGTACGGGCCTCCCACCTGTGAAAACCCGCCACATTTGAGAAACAATTTACATATTTTCAAATTAAAAATAGTTGCCAGAAATCCTAAGGACCACCATATGTTCAGCTTAATTATAAATACCATATAACCTTCCTAAAAATTAGGCCAATCGCAAAACCATAAATAGGTCAAGGATTTTAATATTAGTTTCGTTAAGTAATAAGTCAATGATTTAGGAAGCTCTTCTTTATAACAAATCAACCGACATTACAAATTTCTTTACAAGTCATTTAACTCGCTGCTACTAATTGGACACATTAAATCAAATGCAAATGAAATTAATATGAGTCCCAATAAATCTCAACTTAATGGTGTTCCACGACAACCTAAAAAGATTTGGATAATTGTACCGAATTTTCAAATATATATACATATATCGAATACAGGAAGTTATAAGTATGGTTAACACACAACTGTCTATATCCAATTTAATCAAACAGTTAAATTTCCATTAGAACATATATGAATTTGATTTAAATTTAAGAAGATTATTAAACAACTCACCAGAATATTAAGTAAATAACAGTCCACACTTTAGAATGTCAAATTCAATTCTCTTGTAATATGCACACAACTCTTTAATAGAATAATTTACCAAATTTCGATAGATAGAGCTTACTATTACAAGGTTTTACCGAATACATTTCCAGCACACATCTGATGAGGATAACTCAAGTGCTGGGTGAAGTAACAACAATCGCCACTAGAGGCGCTATATTCAAAATTTGACAAACGAAACTAGTTTATCGAAGACTCGAAATAGAATGAATTTATATAATATCTTACAACTCTTTTTTTTATTGGTAACTAACAGAGTGACATGTTACATCATGCAGAAAACAACACCGAGGATTCTACACTTGTATTAATTCAACACACAGGCTGTGTGTCATTTCAACTACCGGCATTTGACACACAACTCCAAATGGAGAGTGAGTTGTTCTAGCCACCTGTTTGTGTTATACTTTAACACAATCGCGTCAACACATAGGCATGTAGTTGAAATAACACAACGATTTTTTACAATGTGGTCATGCTTCATATAACTTCGGTATTGAAAAAAGAACTTAGACTTCAATCAACAAACAAAATAGTTCTGCACAATATCTTAAATATGCGTACGATGTTGATTTAAAGAATTAACCTTCAACAGAGAAGACAAGCCGAGAGTTGCTGCTAAGGTCATATCACACGAATGGTCATTCAGAGAGCAATTAGAGTAGGCGCTAATTAGACTTCATGGTGGACAAACATCATGTGCGTTGGTTTTCTAGGGGTTCTCCAGTTTTCTCCTAGTTTCTACATTCTACCATTTTATTCTTTATCACCTTGACAGTTTTCCATGATTTCGTTGAGCTAGAAGTTTCATTTCACTTCATTTCTAATACGGAGATAACATACGCGAAAGGTTGTAGACACGAAACCTGCCATTTTTAATGAATACCCTTTGTATGCGAAATTGCACATGAGGGAGAATTTCCCACATATGCAAGTTATTTCCATGCAGTAATATATTAGCACATCTTTAATGAAGGATTTTGCTCACTTGAATATTAATTTACCTCACGTAAGTACCTGCAGTTCTAATTCCTGATGCTATAAGCAAGTTCTCATTTTCTGGATATTTTCATATTTTAAACATCTCCTTTTTTCAATTCTAACCTTTCAAAACAAGTCAATTATTTGAGATTAAAATTTTCCTAAAGGAAGGAGGTAAAATCAGGTGCATTCAGGCAGATACCAGATTGAAACAATGGCCACAACAAATAGGACAGCAGATGAATTCCAGATTGGAACAAGTAACGCAGCAGATAAATACCAAATTGGAAATAACCGACAATAAGATGGAACAAATTATAGCTTTGCAGTGGTGAGAAGTACTTTTGATGTAGTCGAAACGCAAGTCAACGAACATACAATCCAAATTCGAAGACTGCAAGAAGAGATTCATACCCTCAAAGAGAAGATCAATACTACCCAGTGTAATCCTGATCCTGCCCTCAACGTTGTGTATGAAAAACAGAGGAGAAACTAATCAAGACCCTGTGAAGAAGACAACCACTCATCAGAAGTCTACTCTGAAAGGGAAGATACTATCTTAAATATTGAGGAGGAAGAGAAAAGACTAGGGCGCAAGAACCATACACATGAAACCTCGACATCTAAGGTATTTTAGTAATAATAATAGTCGCGTGAAATTCAGTGAAATAAGATCATTAACTAAATTCAGCTGTAGATCTGACGACATCCCAGCGAGTACCTCTTTAGAAATAATGAAAATGTGTGAACTAATTGGAATAGATAAGGCTAACGTTCTCAAAATCTTACCACATATTTTGTTACCATCTTGTTCGGTATGGTACAAAGCAATCAGAGGTAGTCTGCGTAATTATTCCGATTTTAAAAATGCGTTGTTAGCAAATTTCGAGAACGATTTTATGTTAGCAGACCGGGATGCCCAAATTAGAAACCGACGTTTTGATCCTAAAGTGGACGAAAGCCTTACAGATTTTGTAATTTCAGCATATAATGACTTGAAACAGATCAATCTATATCAGCAGGAATCACGTATTATTGCATCAATAAGAATATTATTACCGTTATGCTACAACAAGTATTGATCTCTTCGCAATGTATTAATTTTAATCACTTAATAATGATAGTTCAAAATTATGAAAGTCAGACTAGATTGCAAGGTAATAATAACAGAAATCAAGCTAACTATATTCCTGTTCGAAATATCAATGTAAGAGAAGATTGTAATCATAATACGAGAGGTAATGTTAGATTTTCTCGTAATGGTAATACGACCGAACCTAACTTCAGAAGAAACAGAAATAATAATTATACTGCTTTTCGGAATAATGTAAATAATCTAGCTAATTTTTCACGAACTCCCAGATTTCGTAGTAATTACGTAGGTGGCAGAAATTTTCAAAATAGGAACCAAAGAACTGGTGAAGTGAATAACATACAGGACTGTAATCAAGATCGTGCCAATCAACGTAACTTAATCGAATCTTTTGATAAGGTAACTTGAGCTAAAGTTATGGCGTCCGTCAAAACATATTTAATTAATTCTCGTTTGTTTCACTTTGCATATTGTTATGATTTCATTGTAATTTTTACTTCGTTCACATTTTATGCAATTACATCTATGCTGCAATACAAATGTTGTCTATCGAATTTATGTTAAATATGCCCGAATAAATGAAACATGTTACGTTGTATTTTAACTCACATCAACTTTATTGTTAACGAGTATAAATGACATTGAATTAAAGAATATATTTAAGACCTAAAAATAACCAACAAACTTACCACATTTTGAATATGTCTTTCTCATCGATAATTTTATAGAAATAAAATAAAATTGATTATTGAATAAATATAAGAATGATATTGAGATAAAATGAAAATAATATATTATTTTATGAATTGTAATTATATATATATATATATATATATATATATATATATATATATATATATATATATATATATATATATGAAGGCTATCCCAAAAGTAATGTAGCTATGTATATGAAATGTTTAACGGTTCAGGATTCTTTCTTTAATTGTAATCAATTTAAAGAACCCCATAGTTCGGGAGCCATTATACAACGATAGTGTCTATTTTTGTATGTACTTCCTAAATATTGTCTATATTTACGGGCAAAAGTGCTATTTTAAAGGCACAAGCAATTAAGAAGAAGAAGAAGAAGAAGAAAAATATAAAGAAATAATTTAAATACTTGTATCATATCAAAATATTTCTTAATTTCGTTGCTACGACGAATTGTTTATCTGTTTGATGTCGTTGTTATGGTAACTAAGAAAGATAGATAGAATGAAGAGGCATCTTAAAAAGAATGAATGTATAATATTTTAATGTGACAAACACCATATATGTTGAAAGTGAATATATATATTTGAAAGTGCATAACTGTGTTGTGTGATTCATGATAATCTCCTGAACTGTATAAATACTCAATATATACATTTGGAATCAGAGAATGTAACGTAGCATGCTAAGAGAAAACGTTTTCGTGGAAAAGTCCTAACTAATTTTAGTGAAATTTATTCATTTTGATGTAATGTGAATGCATTTTCTTTTAAGTTTCTTAATCGTCGTCAATGCTTGAAATTGAGATCTGTCAAGAAGGAAAAGTTTAATTTTCTAATCCTTATATACTCCTTAAAAGTTTTTAAGCTTCCAAGAAAATGTACGTCTTCTTTAATGAAAATCATCTTTATTTTATACAAGTTACTCTGAGAGATATTCTTTAAATAAATTTCTCACTTTGCCCTGAGCATTGAGAGCAATTGGTCAGATTGCAAAAAAAGAAAATCAATAATGTAAAGTTTTACGAAAATCAGACAAGTTTTTGGAAGTGAATTGTTTATTTGCTCATACAATATCAGAAGAACTCAGATTGAGTTATTTCACTAATTGCAACCACAAACAACATGAGCGAATAAATAAGTTCTGATATCAAATGAAACACTCACTATCATTGAGGAGCAAGAAGCCTAGCTCCTAGAATTTTTTGTCCTTCGCCAGGCTTCGATTCAGAATATATTGTTACTGGAACCTGATAGTTATTCGCCTCACGGAGTACATTAGCACCATGAAGGGCACTGATTGCTTCTGTCACAACTGAATTGTTAACTATCTTAAAATTCATCAAAACATACTATGCCTACTGTGATTAATTAATACAACGCTAAATTTTTAATATTAAGGATAATAAATGCATACTCAGCAGCAATAAACTTCTAGCTTGCAAATTTGGTTTCTTCAAATGTTTGTTTTTCTCTTCCTGTCATCTCAGTAAGTTCAACTTAGTACAAAGATTTGGTTATAACCTCTGATCCACCTATG
This sequence comes from Thermobia domestica, assembly GCF_964235325.1. NCBI lineage: Eukaryota > Metazoa > Arthropoda > Insecta > Zygentoma > Lepismatidae > Thermobia > Thermobia domestica. Next base: position 296,034,186 of record NC_137461.1, on the reverse strand, counting down.
TCACAATCATCCCCAATCACGGCAATTTCCAACTATTAGGTTCGTCAACCACCATAGGGTTTTAGGTCATGTACGTTTGAACTGTGTGGAGAGATTTTCATCCCAGCTTACATTCAGAGTTTTGAACCATGAGGTAACGATCCAAGGAGAAGGATACAGAACTGTCTCCCTCAAGGTGACAATCAGACGTGTGGAGATGTCGTCGACTGAGAAGATTTGCCGAGTTTGAGGCCCAAAATATCTACTTGTAAACGAATCAAATGTTTCTGCTGACAAAGAGGAAACTTTAATACAAAATTAAAATTTAAAAAAAAATGAAAAATGAAGCTATAGATTGTCACACATTTCTTTCAATACATGTTTAAACTACCGGTAAACTTCGATATTCTCCGTTTATCAAGTAGTAGATAAATAACTACTTTTCTTAAGTGAAAGTAATAGTTAAAATGTATGCGAAAACAAGCACATTTTGCAGTGAGCAGTTAGTATTTACATTATTCCTTTGCACCATCATATTATAATGAACATAAGTATACTAGAAGAACTTTATTCCCCAGTCGTTTTGTGTACAACGTATTCGAAATTAGTTGTTTCTCATTTTGCATTTTACTTTTTTTTTGTTAAAAATATTCTTTGTATTTTAAAATACGCCAGAGCACAGTTTACATTTTTTAGACCTCGTGTGTTTGAGAATAGCAAGTTACTTCTGCACTTGCATCATTTCCGTCTGCAAGAAAATTTGACAATTAACACCGATTCTAAGATTACTGAAGAGTCATTGGTCTACTTTCCGCCCAAAGAGAATTTTGTCATTGTCGATGAAAAATCCCACATTTGCTGCCAGTTGTGACAAAATTCACCTTTATCCGTTTTTGAGAAATTGTCAAAAAATCATGAAATGAAATTTTTGGAACAGTTTGGGATTACTGGCTGGAAACCATCACACATGAATCTTGTCAGTGTACAAGAATAGCTGTCCATCTAGAATGCCTATTGTAACAATGACAGTTAGACTACAATGACGTTCCAAAGTATGAGGAACCAACGTTGAAAGCGTAAGAGTTACCACATTTCACTTCAGTAGAGGATAACGTCACTTCAAGATCAAATAGAGTGATAAGGGAAAAGATAGAAGATATTCTTAAGACTGGATTCATATCATAAACCAGTTTGCACTCTATTTTCTGATACGTGTCAAAAATAGACAGACGGACAGAGGATTTTCATACTAATATACAAGATTAGTTTAATAAGTCTTTAGAAAAAGATAACCAAAAACCAATCATTTTGGGTAGATTTTGAAAGTTTTCAATATAATCATTTTTAGCTCGACATATTTTCCCCAGCGTTCTCCAACATTTTTTAAAGCCGTCCAAAACGTAGGGTTTCGGAAGGTAATCAAAATAGTCATCTGCTTGGGCGATGACCTCATTCAACGTGAATCGTTTTTCACCAAGTGATTTTTTTTTTCAATTAGGAAATAAAAGAGTCACTGGGGTTAAATATGTATAATACGGTGGATGTTGTAATAATTCGAATTTTAAGTTTATATTTTTTGCGATCGAACTTGCCTTGATGGAAGATATTTCTTCTTTGTCGAATGATGACGTTTTTTTCTTTATTTCTTCTCTCGATCATTGCAATAACGACGTATAATACTCTTCATTTATCGTTTGTCCTTTTCCCAAGTAATCTATGTAGACTATTACGCGTGTATCCCCCCCCAAAAAAAACTATACCCATCACCTTGTCGGCCGATTTCAACACCTTCGCCTTCTTCGAAGCTAGATGGCCTTTAAAAGCTCACCGTTTCGACTGTTTCTTTGTTTCTGGAGTGCAGTAGTGTATCCATGTCTCGTGCACTGTTATGTATCGACGCAGAAACTTGTCGGGATTGCGACAAAAAAGCTCTAAACCAGCCTTCGAATCGATCACATGATTGAGTTTATTCTTCACTGAGAGCAAGCAAATATCGCACCCATCTTGCCGAGATTGTTTTCAAATCCAATTTTTCGTGCAAACTTGAAAACACTGTATTTTGTGATACGCTTTGCCCTCAACTATTTCGCGCACTTTCATCGATCGATCACTCAAAACCATATCGTGAATTTTGTAAATCATTTCGGAGAAGATCGCTTTGACTAGATGTCCCAAACGATGTTAATCATTTGTGGATGTACGGCCACGTTGAGACCCATTAATCCAATTGTAAATATTCGCAAATACAGGACCATGAGCTTATCCAACTCATTTTTTCCTTTCGGCGTTAAAACTTTTCAATAGAAATGTTTAATAACTGCCTCAAACTCACTTCTTTCCATCTTTTTAAAAATAAACACGAGTTCGTTTCTTCAATCGACTATGACAGTGAAACCACTTGAAGGATATAGCTGAAACTTTAACAAATGACTCTCACTAAAAACAAATCTTTTTTTATACTACGAATGTCATTTTTTTATTTTCTAAGGACTTATTAAATGACCCTCGAATACAATGGCTGGAAAATAGTGAATCAACGCCAAAGTTCTAATAGAGTGTTTTAATACTTGAGCTTATATTTGAAGGAGAAACACTCTGCAACGTTGGACAAATATGTTCCATGTCAACTTCGAAAGCTACATGATGCTTTTAGTTTTCTGTTTCTCTATATAATTTGTTCATTTTGTTGGTGTAGTGATCACCATTTTGGTTCCGTTCCAAAGCAGATGACATGGTGGCAACATTTTGTTTTCCGCTGTTTACAAGAACAGTTTCACCTTTTTCAAAATACAGTGGTCACTTGTCAACGTGACAAAATCCGACCACGAAGGGTGCAGTGGTTACCCGCATTTAGACAGGCACTGATCGAAGCAGCAGGGGTCACGTAACCGTTCGCTCTATGTTTACACTTTTCAACAACTGCAAAGAATAGACTAGCTATCAAACTTAAAATACAGTTTTTTTAATCATTAATTAATGTTATAAATTATGATAAAGTTTATAACTAACGAGTCAATAATATTTAGCATTTTTATTGCAGCTTCTTTTAAAGTTTTCTTTTTCCAAGGAAGATTGCACATTTATTTCCTATTTTTAAGATTCTTTAATGTAACAATTTGCTTTAAGGTCAAATGTATTGACTTTAATTCTGTCCTTCCTGTGATTTTACTGAAGGGTAGTCGAAGTTCATGGTATTGTTTGTTTCTTGGCTAAAGTTTACGGATTATTGTCAACAAGAAGGCTATATGAGATGTAGATTTACTTTCCTAAGGAGAAATTCGAACCACTCTAATGCGTTCAATGCTCACCAACCGAGACTTGACTTGACTTGACTTGATTTTGAGTTTAACGTCCTGTTCAGCAGCGAGACTATATGAGACGTGGACTTACTGATTAACGTGGACTCCGAACCACTTGAACTCCCTCCGGGAATCGAACTCGGGTCTCCAACCGGGAGATGAACCTGGATCTACTTTCACCAAATGTACTTTTTCGCCAGTAGGCTAGCTTGGAAGGTTTAAGTGTATGGTTACAGTTGAGTAGTCCAGAGATGTACGGCAACATTCATTACAAAAGAGAAAGCCTCAAACCTGGCACACACCCATATATTTTGATTGGGAGGGGCCCAAGCCTTGGGGGGGGGATATGCAATACTAGAAGTTACTACGCCTATGTAGTATTGAACAGGTATTATTTTGGACCTGTAGACCTAAAGACGTCAAATAATTGTAGACTACTTTCCCCTATATTTTCAGGAAACATTATAGAACTAGGTTGTTTTTATAAGAAAAAAGGTAGCCTACAGGTGAAGTACGAAAATCAAATTTTCATGCTACATCAATCATATTCTTGCTAAAAAGTATAGTTTTATTGAGAAAATGTACAAACGTATGTTGAGATAGCAAGTTTCGGGGTAGAATCTGGACTCAATGGACCCCCTGTGGGTACGCTCCTGCCTCAAACATGTACTATATATGTCACTAAAATCAGATACATGGAGAAGAAATTAACAATGGAACACATCCTTTAAAATATGAAACGTGATTGATTTTAACCTCAAGAAATCATGATACTTATGAGTTTTCAAATAAAAATGCAGATATCTCATTTTTCATTCAAATCAGTTACGCTTAGTGCTGAATATTATTCTGAATTACAGGATGCTTTAAATATGGCAACCAAGAAATAAGTAAATTCCTTAATAAGCAAGTGTATAATACTGATAATTAGCTACGATAACTTTTTTTAAGGCTAATTAAAAGCATTTCTTTATTGTTATTGAATTTTATAATGTCGTAAATTTAGAATGTATTTTTTGTAATGCTATAGACTTTTCCATTTTCTCATTTCAGGTTTATCCACAGAATGAAATACTCGCGAATAAGAAGCATTCACTGTATTACGACAAACTCTGTATTGTCCTAAGAATTGGGTGGGGCTGCAACCGAGAATAAGTGAATTACAAGATTAATCCGCAAAATGAGGGGAAAAGACAAAACTAAATACGTAAATGTCTTTGAACAGGTGTCCTACAAATACAATTATGACTTAAGAAGTAGTATTTCTGTGTACTTACAAGTCTATTGATTTAATTTTTCAGAAAAAAAAATCGGTCAAATCTTTTTGCCTTTCTATCGTGTTAAAATTCCTCTTCCTTATTTGAAGCATTATAAACATTTGGTCAGAAAGTGATGTATTGTCATAAAGAAAAGAAGAGGAAACAGAAAGAAACCCGGAGTTAATCCGAAGTTTATTATATTTATATTTTGTGTTTCAGCTTATAATAATAATAATAATAATAATAATAATAATAATAATAATAATAATAATAATAATAATAATAATAATAATAATAATAATAATAATAATAATAATAATAATTTATGTTGTAAGTTGAAAAAATTAGTTGATCCATAAGAGTTGTTTGAAGTGAACGAATCTCTTCCTGGACTATTAATGTAGGCTGAAAATGTGGAGCTTGACGTCAAATCAGGATAAAACAGTGCAATATCGTATAAAATTATACTTTATTTTATAAGCCTATACAAATGGTAACCTTTGAGGAACGAGCAGTCGCTCCTACTACCAACCCCTTGAATCCATCAGTGATTGGAATTTTATTACTGAGCGGAATCTACTGAAGAAATCTCCAGTGGATTCTTCACTCAAAGTACCGTGCTCCACACTAACATGGAACATACTGTAAATGTTGCATACAATTTCCATAGAGGTAGTTTGGCTACTGGAATATAATTTGAAGTGCTCATCAACTACTTGTATAAAAATTGTTGCTGAAGTACCGCAGGACTCTGAAACATGGATATTTGGATAGGGCACATACTAGTTTCTATGTGAAGTCTTGACTCGACTACGGTAAGTCTCATAGTTTTGGAGCTACGGACCTTTAAAGTTCATTATTTCATGTTTTCGGCAGCCTGTAACTCCAAAAGGAAGCATTTGTGCACTCAGGTTGATCTATACTTTTTGTCTTATTTTAGTGTCAGGAATCACCTCGCAGGCGTTTTCGGTGTTTGTTTTGAAACACCCTGTAGAATTTAAAAGCGTTTGCTTGACATAAATGAGGCAGAATAATTTCTTACGTTCCATACCGATGTGAAACTGGAATTTATGCAACCCACATATAATCTAAATAATGCAGAGTAACATACGCAATAGGGTATAACGATACACATGCTACATGAAATAGTTCATTAACATCAATATACATTTTTGTTTTAAATGTACTAATTAGATTTAGTTTTTCTACGTCTAGCATTTTCAACATTAAAATAAACTTATAGCAACAAACAAACTAACTAACTAACTCTATGGCCTATGGAACGCGGAGGTTCAGTGCCGCGTTCACAAAAGCTCTCCACTGACTTCTATCCTTAATTAATTGGATCCAGTTTCTACTTTGTATTCCTATCTCTGCGAGATCCATCTTAATATTATCCTCCCATCTGCGCCTAGGTCTTCCTAATGGTCGTTTTCCGATGGGTCTACCAGTCAAGACTTTGAAAGCGTTTCTACTTTCTTCTATTCTAGCTATATGACCTACCCACCTAAGCCTCCTAGACTTGACGACCCTAACAATGTTGGGTAAACCGTATAAACTATGTAGTTCCTCGTTATGAAGCTTTCGCCATTCCCCACTCTCGTTCCTCTTGGGTCCGAATATTCTTCTCAGGATCCTGTTCTCAAATACTTTCAGTCTATGTTCTTCCCTCAGAGTAAGCGACCATGTTTCGCAACCATACAGAACAACAGGCATGATTATCGTTTTATATATTTTAAGCTTCAAATTCCTCGACAGAATTCGCGACGACAAGAGATTTTGAACCGAATAGTAACACGAATTCCCTGCTTTTAGTCGACATTTAATTTCTTCGTGAATATGATTTTCGTCTGTTAATATTGATCCTAACATATTTGAAAGTATCCACTTTATCAAAAGTATTATTTAATATTTTAACGCCTCCACAATTTGCCGTATTACGGTCCCGACGCACTTCCATATATTTAGTTTTCTCTGCATTTACTTCTAAACCCATGTCCCTGCAAGCGTTTAATAATATCTCTGCATTTATTTCTACTGTTCTCCTATCATCCCTTATTAAATTTACATCATCAGCATTTGCCATAACCTGGTGAATGCCGTTCAACTCTAGGCCCTGGTTGCTATCTTTGATTTTCCTTATGGCGTATTCCAGCACAAAGTTAAATAATAATGGCGACAACGCATCTCCTTGTTTCAGGCCATTTTCGACGTGGAAGCTCGTTCACAAAAATTTTCCTACCCGGACTTTACTTTGGGATTCATTTAAACATACCTTAATTAATCTAATTAGCTTTCTCGGTATTCCAAGCTTTGGAAGAACGTTGTATAATGCTTCTCTCCTAACCGAGTCGTAAGCCTTTCTAAAATCAGTAAATAGTTGATGTACCGGGGAATTGTATTCCTACTTCTTTTCGAGTATTTGGCGAATGGTAAATATTTGGTCGATAGTTGATCGATTTCGTCTAAATCCGCACTGATAATCTCCAATAATTTCATCTGCGTATGGGGTCAATCTTGCTAACAGAATATTTGAAAGGATTTTACAGGATGTTGACACAAGAGAAATGCCTCGATAATTATTACAGTCAGTTTTGTCGCCTTTCTTGTGAATTGGAAAAATGATTGATTCTTTCCACTCTTGTGGCAATTCTTCCTTGTTCCGGATAAGGAGAATGAGTTTGTGTATCTTGTTCCACAATTTTTCGCCTTCAGCTAAAATTAACTCAGCCGGAATTTCATCTACACCCGGAGATTTGTGTTTCTTTAATTTCTTTATAGCGGCTTCCACTTCTATTCGATTGGGTTCTGGAATATACGGTTCTGCGGTGTGTATCTCCTTTTCTCCACGCACATTAGTTTTTGGCTGCGTGTTCAGCAACTCGTCAAAGAAATCTTTCCATCTATTTAAGAGGCTATCCGTATCAGTGAGAACTGTCCCGTCAGATTTCTTTAATATATAAGCACGAGGTTGATAGCCTTTCTTAAATTCGCTGATCCCCTTATACATGTCCCGAATATTTTTATTTTTACTATTATCTTCAAGTTCCTTAATTTTAGCTTTCAAAAAATCCCGTTTCTTTGTTCTAAAAGTTTTGGAAGTTTCCCGCCTGATATCTGCGAAATTTTGTGTAGTTATTTCATTCGGATTTTTTAGCCACCGTAATTTTGCCTGTTTTCTCTTCTCTGCTAGTTTAATGCATTCTTGGTCGAACCATGGTTTGTTCCTACGTATTTCCGCGTGTCCCAATTTTTCTATTGCTGAACTTTTAATGCTCTTTAATTTCAATCCAAGTATCCTCAACACTAGTGCACTCCGAGTCTTCTAAAACCGAGAATCTATTCGAAACTTCAATCTGGTATTCCTCTCTTACCTGGCTCTCTTCTAATTTCTTTAAATTAAATCTCTCCGTTTTCGGACAATGAATATTACGTTTATTCAACGAAAGCCTCTTTCGTATTATCGCTGCTACCAGGTAGTGATCAGTGTCACAATCAGCCCCTCTAAACGACCGGACATCAATTATGCTAGATTGTCTTCTTCTATCTACTAACACGTGATCAATTTGATTATGTATTTTTCCGTCTGGTGATGTCCAAGTGTATTTATGAACGTCGCGATGTGGGAATTTTGTACTCTTCACGATTAGGTTTTTGGATGTTGCAAAGTCCACGAATCTAACACCGTTGTCATTACTTTCCTTATGCAAACTTTCGTTCCCTATAATCGGTTTGAAAATATCCTCTCGTCCTACCTTCGCATTGAAATCCCCTAATAGAATCTTCATATGGTATCGCGGGAGTTGTTCTAATATCCGTTCCACTTCTTCGTAAAAACTATCTTTATATCGTCACCCTTATCTTCAGTTGGAGCATGTACATTTAAAACAATAATATCACACCACCGTCCCTTAAGAGTAATAAAAGAAAGTCTGTCAGTAACAAATTCAACCCGTTCAATTGCTGGTAATATTCGTTTGTGAACGAAAAACCCTGTTCCTAACTGGTGATTTTTATTTCCTTCTCCGTAAAAGAACGTAAAATTTCCGGAATTCTTAGATCCATTTCCTTCCCACCTAACTTCCTGAACTCCTACTACGTCCATCCTGTATTTCTCTAACTCACCGGTATAAGCTTTAGCCATCGATCAAATGTTTTTCTGAGGTACGAAAGACGTTCAATTAATAACCGAAATTTCTTTTCTTTTTCAAGTGTTGTGCGCAGCTTGGCGTTCGTGTGCCATCCTGTATCTGTTAAATGATATTAGGCTGGGCCGCTGCGACCGATATGCCTTGCGATTAGGGCCACTGCCATTTCATGTGCAAAAGGCTAACTTCATATTAGACTCCATGACATTTTGTTATGGTTTTCAGTAATGCTATGAGCTATTCTTAATAAAACAAGTATTATCTATGGTAAAAACAAATTTTTCAATAATTCTATAGTTAATTATTACGCATTTCTTCATGCATGTTTCGTAGGGAGATCCACAGGGAGTTTGCTTTACCTTTAGTTTAAGTATCTAAATAAACGCCTGGGTAACGGAAAAATAAAAAAAATATTAAAAAAAACACTAGTAGAAATATAAATGACAAAAAACGCACGAAAACGCAGAAAATAAAAACTTCTAAAAAATCAAGCAGCTTTAAAAGATACTAATAAACAAAAATAAACTAAATCATTTTACAAAATATGAACCGACTTCAGAAAAGTAACTCAAGCGCAAAATAATATTAAGAGCACTAAAGTACAGACGTCAATAATATTAATAAAATAGTTAAAAGCAGAAAACAATCTTTTACTATTATCTATAAAATTATTTTCAAATTGAGTCAATCTAAACATATTAATGCCTCAGAAAATTACCAATTTTCTATTATACAATAATTTATTCGGCTTGGCACAACTTCAAAAGAATTTTATAGATAATAGTAAAAGATTATTTTCTGCTTTCAACTACTTTATTAATATTATTGACGTCTGCATTTTAGGGCTATTATTATTATTATTTTGCCTTTAGGGACTTTTTGAAGTCAGTTTATATATTTTTTTTAAAAAAATAACTTTTATTCCTGAATATATTGTTAAAAGAAATTACTATTGAGTGCTTGAATCAAGTAATCATTTACTTGCAGAAAGGACGGAGACGAACATATACATAATATGAGTGTTAAATTTGTTAGTACAATAATGTGTATCTCATAATTTTCCTCTAAAATGATCGGCATGAAAATGTCATTAACTTATCATGTTACGGAATATTAAGAGAACATGGTGTCAGATACAGTACTTCCCTTGGTGGGATAGATTTTTTTGTTGCAAGGGGGCCTTATGGGCTTAAGGAGTGTCCTCAGGCATATTATTACTCATTGTTAAGCTTATGTGAAAGTGCAGGAGGTTCCCTGAAAATGTAATGGAAAAGTTCTTAATTACGGATACCATAGATGATATACAATGCTTATTAAAAATGGCCCAATCCAAAAAGTTGACACTTTCCGAACATTCGGGGTAGCAAATTCACAATAACTTAGTTAAATTCTATAGACAACAACCCTTCTTTCTCGTTGGAGGATTTTCATACCGCCGAGTGTAATCTGTGAGTACTAAGTACTGGAAAATGGAACAAACAAATAAACTATTCTTTGAGAAATTTTATTTAAAAAAAATGTGCAAAGGTAGGGTAACGGTAATCATTCATAAGTTTGGTCAATTCATCTCTTTACTCATGATAGTTTTTAACTCCATTAAATGACTCGTTCAATCCAAAAGAGAACTAAATCCACTTTTTTGGTCATTTTAGGCATATTGTATATAAAGGCCCATTTAGAGCATAGAAGATTTTTCTCCACATGTTGGAAAGAACTCCTATAATATACAGGGTATTTCAAAACAACACCGACAACGTTTGTCCTGACATCAAGATAAGACAAACATTATAGACCAACCTGGGTGCACAAATGCTTTCTCTCGGAATTATAGGCTGCCGAAAACATGAAATAATGAACTTTTAAGGTCCATAGCTCCAGTTCTATAGGACCTACCGTAGTCAAGAGTTCATATGTGACCTATCCAAATATACATGTTTCAGAGCCCTACGATACTTCCACAACACTTTTTATAGAGGTATCGGTGAGTACTTCAAATTATATGCCGGTGAGGTAGTCTAACTCCCTCTGTAAAAATTGTTGCTTAAAAAAGTGCTCTGTGAGTACCTTAGGATTTTGAAACTTTTGGGGGGGGGGAGAGGGTATAGCGCACATATTAGTTCCTTAGTGCAGTTTTGACCCGACTACGCTAGGTTCCATAGTTTTGAAGCTATGGACTTTTGAACTTCATTTCTTTCATGTTTTTGTCAGCCTATAACTCCGAAAGGAAGCATTTGTGCACCCAGATTGGCCTTTACTTTTTGTCTTAACTTGGTGTTAGAAATCATTTTCCAAATGCTGTCAGTGTTGTTTTGAAACACTCTGAATACATACTTCTGGGCATTGCCGGCATTTATGGTTTTAATTCCGTCAAGTATTAGCACACTATCCGGAGAAGGGGAAGGGGAAGGAAGGAAGCAGCGTGGATCAATGTAAAAGCAGTGTTAATTGTTTCAGGTACTTAAGGGTATCATACAAACTTTATATTTCTTTTATTACAATTGGACTTGATTTGACTTGACTTGACCTGATTTGACACAATTGGACTTGAGCGTCCCGAATTTTCTAGTCTTAAGCCTCAAAGGAAAAGGATGGCATAGTTAAATTTTGGATAAATTAATCCTTTATTCATTACTGACTTTAATGTCAAGAAGTGTGGTCTATTGGGGAAGATTCAAAGAAAATATTTTAACATTTGACGCATATGGACTTAAGCTTATAGGAGACGATTGAATGTTTACTAAACATAAAGGATTGCGAAATAATTGGTTTCAAGAATAAAATGCGGCAGAGACAGGAGAATTGTAGGAAAACACACAAACAAGATATCCTCCACCAAAAACTCACTTCTCTGGGATCTTAGGAGGGATTCTTCCCATCAGATTTGTCACTCTTCTACCAACCCACGTGCTCATCTGGAAGTCTCAGCAACAACGCACATTATGTTTCATGAGCATCGAATATTTTCTTTTAAAGATAATTTATCGTTTTCTTTAAGGACAATGTGATTCATTTCTGAGTAAACTTAACCTAAGGTACACCTGCTAAAGCTAAGTAAGTGTAAGTGAACAGAAATTACTCTCTGTGAGATGTAACTGGCCGAGGTTAATCTTATACGTATAATCCTAACTACTGGTTTTGTAGTTAGCATGCGCCATTATGTACAGCGTCACCCTGATTTCAACATAAAATCCACCACGGTGTTTCATATTCCATCATAATGAAATGAAATGGAATTTTTAAGTTTTACGCCTCGGGGTTATCCTGGCTAGGCTAAAAGAGATGGCGATGATGAGAAATGATTGAAATGGTGGAATGAAGAAAGTGGAAGGAAAGGGGAGAGTCCCGAGAAAACCCACGCACATGGTGTTTACCACCATAATGTAGGTCCACGTCTTCACAGAACTTTATGTTGAGAAGGAACACTAACTTCAACGAATAAACATACAGAGCTAACCTAACCTAGAACTACTCAAGTTATTAAGCTCTCCTTCTCAAAGGTAATCTAACGCAGGGTTTCTTAACCTGTGAGTCGCGAAGATAAGCGGAAGATATAAATGTAATTAGAATCTAATACCGTAAATATATTAAAATATAATTTTGAATTTTGTTCTGATAGGCATATTTTTATTTTTATACATACTGTCAATGGCGAATTTAGGAGGCTTCAGGGCTTAAGCCTCCCCAAAATCTTACTTACTATAGTAAAGTATATGAAATATCTTGCCCAATTTTCACATTTTCATTCAAAGCTCCCCCCCCCCGAAAGTTAGCCAAGCCCTCCCCGAAACAAAATCGTAAATACACAACTACATACTGTTAAGAACAATATAAAATATGTCTAGGAAACATTTTCAACAGACTTGTTTAAAATCAATTTAAGTGAAAGAGTTACTATATGAAACTAATGAGAACTGCATATTAAAATACCAGAAAAATAAAAATGCAACAAAACCTGCATATTCAAATATAATTATTGAAATCTAATTATACTTGAGCATGGTGTGATTTCACTAGTGCGGCAATGTCCAGTTCAATCTTCGTGACGCACATTATCAAGTCATTCAAGAAGTATTTAAAATACTGAATAACTTTTTAAACAACTGTCCAAGTTTTTTAAAACCAAAATTAGAAATCACTGTATTTTTTATGATATAGTCCAAAATTAAGGGAGTTATGGAGTTTTAACATTTTCAAACAGCCTCCATTTAGAACAGTATTACGGATCGGATTCGATATTTGTAATAGGAATGAACTGACCAAATTTGGTTTTAATCTATTCGCTTTTGGGGAAGTTACTGCATCCACTATATACAAGAAATGGATTCCACTGTTATAGAAATAGATAGATATCGTGAGATTTCCGCAACAGGTATATTAAAAATTCCACACAAGCTTATTACAAACCAGAAATTATAAGGGGGGTCGCTGGCAAGAGGATATGAAAAAAAATAATGGTCGTAATATTAATTAGGTTGAGAACCACTGACCTAACGTAATACAAATTTTACAAATGTAATAAGTAACAACATAATTTCGTACTCTAGGCTAAACTACGATAAGAGGTAGATTTATTGCAGAAGAGAGTCTACATTTATTTCATGCACCCTTAAAGTAAATCAAAGCTTGGAAACGTAAGATCGCTTTATTCCGAGAAACATGTTTGATTTTTTTTTCTTGTGACAGATTTAAAGTATACCTAGCTACATTTTATTTTAATATGACAAGGCTAATCTATCAACAAAGTTTACTGCTTACGGTAAAGATTGCTCTGTATAAATAGGACAGCGCAATATTGAAGCAAAATTTTAATTAGAAAGTTAATATTTCAATGAGGTTGGGATCTTGATTGCAATGCCATCTGGTGTAAGAAACAAAGCCAGTTGAAACAGTACTTGATGTGTAGCAGTGCCTTTGGCAATTAGCAATGGAATTTGGCTGAATATTCATGGTGCCACAATCAAGAGCGCGAGAGGCCTTCCCTGGTAGCTCAGCCAATTTACTTGTGGGCTGTGCGCGCCAGCTATTGACTTTGTTGTGGTATAGAAGCTTGAAACGAAGGGGATGGAGGGGGATGGAATGGCCAACACACTTCACGCAGCATGTGAGCGCTACATCCAGAGAGAGTGAAAGAGAGAGTTTGTCCTCGGCCGAAGCATTTTCGTAACATGAAACAAACATGAGGCGTTCTTTTACCGGCTAATGGAATAAAAAGTATGTAAATATGAGGAATGCCATTAAGGCATGTTTCGAGCTCCAAAATACCCCTCGTCTGCGACAGTGCTAGCGTTGTGTTGTTTCAATATGTTTATCATATCGAAATTTTATCAACAAATTTGTGATAATAATAAAAACAAGCCACAGTATTTTCTACAACGAAACCAATTTCCGCTCGCTTTGCGACAATGGGAGTTCATTTAAAAACCACAAGCAGCTTCTTAAAATTTTAATTATTCCATTGGAATAGAGCTTCCATTAGCAAACTGCATACTCCAAAACAATAGAAATTCAGTCTTTAATTATTCAAATTACATTTCCTACGAAATTAGAATGCAACATTTGATTCCTAACTTTCACCATCTGACTTTATTAAATGTTAAATTGTTTTACCTATAACCAAATGAAAACAGCATTTATCTGAAATTTTTAAATGAAACAAAGCAGTCAACCGAAACGAACATTCGTCAACCATTCAGGATTTAGATATTCTGAATCAGATCCTTGGTGCTAGTGATGTTATCCATTAATTATCCACACATTAACAGTAGCATTGATAAACGTATAGCTTCCTTGTCAACGTAATAAAACACTGATACTTGTCACAAATTCAAATAAAAAACAGTATTTTTACTGTTCTCAGGTAGTATACGAGGTGCTACCCAAATCATCAGTACGAATTCCAGCTGTTAGTTGCCTTTTGATGTGCCAGCTGACAGCAATCTGCCAACCGATATTGTTGCGAGGCATGCACTTTACGAGGGGGGAGGCTGAAACGTTCCTGGCTCTGTTCTCTTTAAATTGAATTAGAGAAGTGAAATTTTTGGCATGTGAAAGCCTCATATCACAACTTTGTTAAAAGGGAATCCTAATTGAACAACATCTATCATTGCAGGTAGAAGGTGAGATGGAAGAGGCACGAGGAAGCTATGTTGTTCTTATAGCTATAGGGAAAGTCTGCAAAGGAAATGCATAGTGATATGTGCCGAACACTGGGGAGAAATGTTCCTCATGCAGCTGTGTAAAAATCTGGGATCTGGTTTTAAGATTGGTCATTTCACGGTGGAATCTGAGCTCTGCAGCGGACGCCCGTTAACCTCAACAGACCAGCACACATGCGATGGTGATCATGTGTTGACTCTTAAGAGGCCTCATCCCGGCGAAATTAAAATACCGCTAAATTTACAGTAATTATGTAATGACATTTTGGTTAGACTACTGACAGATGATGAAATCTGGCTCCATATTTATTATTCCGAAACTAAGAACTAGTCAAAGGAATGGTGCCATAGTGGTTCCACTCTGACCCAAAAAGTACCATACTCAGAAACCGGCCAAAATGGTCCTGGCGCCCTTTTTCTGGGACCAAGGTGACATAATAATGTTGACTACCTGCCGAATGGCACGTCTATCAACGGAGAATATTATGCTAATCTTCTAGATCAGTTAAAAGAGGCAATTAAGAGGAAAAACCGTAAAAGCTCACATAAGACATCATGATGTGGCACGATAATGAACCCGTACAGAAGTCCAACATTTTTGCTACCGAATTGGCTACCCTGGGATTCCAATTGGTCCACCACCTACCTTACTACCCAGACACAGCCACTTCTGACTATTTTCTGTTTCCCAACCTGAAAAAGCGCCTAAAAGGTCACTGTTTTGAGGGCACTTCTGACATCACATAGACTACTGAGAGATGGTTTAAGGGACAATGAAAACATTTTTCTATGGGCTAGAAAAGCTTCAACAACGCTGTTAAAACTGCATTGATCTCAATGTGGAATTTGAATAAATATGTAATCTCGGGCCTCTGACACTTGTTTTTCTCGGCAAAACCAGGAACTTTTCAGTATTAGTGCATATTTTTCTTATAGTTTACTGGTTTCGTAAAGCCGTGTTCTGTGTGTCTGTAAATAGCTGGCATCAAAGACAAAGATTTCTATTCGTTCCAACCAAAATTGCAGGTGAAACCCATTGAGTGCTACAGGATGCTTTTGGTGAGCAAGATTTAAACCAAGATAATCATTTGATTGGTTTATGGATTCAACGCATAGCCGTGAGCCTGTAGAGAATGACAAACGGTTGAGTCAATCATCATGATGCACCACGACGAAAAGGATCGCGGAACTACTTGAAATGATCTTTGAGAACAAAACCAGATAATCGAAGGTATTTGCAAAAGAGTTACACTGACATAGGAGCATATCAACATAGTCTATAGCTTGTGTTGAACATAAGACGAATTGCAGAGAAGTTTGTTCGTAACCTTTTGAATGATGATAGAAAACAATCGGGTTCAGCTAAAAAAGAAAAAAAAAAGAACATGAGAACATGATCTCTTTTTCGCACCCAGCTTACTTGCCCTACCTAATCCTTTCTGTTTTCTGCCGTTCTTGTAAAATTAAATTCCAGTTTAAAAAACGGCGTTTTGAGGACTCCATCGAAGAAATATATATAGAATTGCAACTTTCAAGAGTGATATCACTGAAGCATCGCATAAAATTCCGAGCTTACGTGGAGATAAAGAATTCAGGTAAGTTCCCTGGAGAATATGTGAGAAATTTTGGATAGCACCTCGTATTTCTATTGACATATAAATAGATTTATTCCTCTTTTATATTGTAATTCAATTACAACCTTGTTCCTTCTATCTACCTTTGTCTTTCACTGACCTTCATTCATTTCCCTCAGAACAACTTTATTGTCAAACAATAATTAAACCAAGAATGTTATAAATAGAGGATCTGCTCATAGGTATCGTCATCCTATTAAATCGATGAAGCCAAAAAACCACCGAGCATCAGCACGTCTGATTGGTTACTCTCCTTTTCGCCATCGTCTGATTGGCTACTTTCGTTTCCGCCATGATTGTTGGCTCAAAACATTGCGATCCTATTGGGTGGAGTGTGCAGAGTAGGAGTGGCGAAACTGTGACGTATGCCTTCAAGATTTTGTTGAAAGGGCAGATCCTCTATTTTATAAGATCCTTGAATTAAACGAAATTATTTTCCTCTTTTAAGAGAATTATTACTTTTATTATCTTGTACTCTCAAACGTTTCTTAATACTTCGTAATACTTGCTTTTCCTGCAACACAGTGAATTGTATCCGTTCTTTTCCACACTTACACATCGAAGAAAACTAAGGATTTGTTTGTTGTGTTTTCCTAACGTAAAGCATTGTTTTGCGTAGAACAATTCTTCACACTAAACGTCGGAAAAGGTTGGTTATTATTATTATTATTATTATTATTATTATTATTATTATTATTATTATTATTATTATTATTTAGCTGTACCTACATAAACCTCCACTAATTCATGTAGGCGCTGCAGTGGCTCAGTGATAGTACGTTCACTTCGAATGCGTGCAGTTCCTGGCTTGATTTCAGCTTGTGACAATCGGGCATTATAGTGGACAAATGTGTGGGTTTTTCTCGGGTTCTTCCCTTTCCTTCCACTTTCTTTACTTCACCATTTCATTCACTTTCATCATCGTCGTCTTATTTACCTTAAACATGAGACCGAAAACTGAAAGATTTCATTTTCAAAGATTTCATTTTCTCTTTTATAGTTTTATGTCCTACGAGAATGCACACTTCCTTAAAAGTCTTCATCCCGGCGAAATTAAAATACCGCTAATTTTACAGTAATTATGTGATATATTCAAATAGATAAAAAATTATCGAAATGTGGAACAAGAGCGCCCTAGACAATAATATTTTACATGAGAAACCGTTATCACGACTCACTTATCTGCTTTCGATTTCGAGCCGTTTTGAAAATCGGCATTTATTTTCGCGTTTCTAAACAGCTGAAAACAGAAAGCCACTAGGTGACTTGTGATAACGGTACCTCACGCAAAATAATATTGTCTAGGGCGCTCTTGTTCCATATTTCAATTATCTTTTATCTATTTGAAGATATCACATAATTACTGTAAAATTAGCGGTATTTTAATTTTGCCCGGATGAAGACTCGTAATTTTGTTAGTTTCCAAGTATTCAATTCAGAATTCATTTTAAGAACAAAGTATAAAGACCGTTTAAACGCCAAAAGCATAGAAATGCATCAACATTCTCAGTCAAGTAGATAGCAAATTTTCTGAGAAATACGCTTCCAAGTATAGGAATCAGCATATCAAATTGTCGCTTATGATTTATACAACACGTTTGCTACGTAATGAATAATATATAAAGCTATCTTTTATGAAGAGAAGGAAAATACTTGGCCTAACGGACCATTTGTAAGCCTAAGCCTGCTCCAGCGCCATCTGATAGGAAACTAGGTCTAGCCTAGCGGCGCACATGTGTCCCTAACAGGCGCATCAGGAGTTTTGTACACTTAGTAGCCGTCACGTGTTCTTTTCGTATGACTCCCCAGTTTGCCTCACAACGCTTTGTGGACGCCGACATTTGGGAAGCACCGGCCGGACGACGCGAACATGAGTTCAACGCTTTAACGACTAAACCACTGTGTTTCCCCTATCTTTTATGAAACTATACAAAAACACATTTTCCATTTTTAAAACAATACTTCAATATGCCTTTCCAAGTTTACATTGTAGTTCCAATGTGCTAAATAGAAATTCATTATCCTCGTTAGCTAAAACCATAACCGTTTATGTAAACAAAATTCCGGAGCCACTTTGAATTATATTCTCTCGGAGTTATTGCAGTTAAGATTGTTTAGTAAATGTGGCTGGAATTTGTCCTCAGGAGGTTCAGAGGATTGGCGGAGGCATTGAGGTTGACAGGCGCCATTAACCCGTATCAGCATTACAACCGCCCAGCGACAGATAAATTTCCTTCGCCACTCATTACGACTCCTCCGTTTCAACTTTGGTCTCCAGTGCATCGTCTGCATATTATTCCTTCTTCACTTCTAGCGTTACATACGCTTCTCGGAGACTCTTCCAGAATGGAATTCCGATTTCATTATAGCCAAGCACGTGTGAATTATTCCAAGGTAAGAAGATCAGAAAATTACGTTGTGAAACACTGCTAGAATTTATCCGTGGGAGAAGTACTTAGTTCCTATTCCACAGAAGATTTTACTTCTTCATAAGATAAGAATTCTACCATGAGTGGCAGGTTAATTACAATCTTTCATGGATTAGGCTTCAAACTAAACTCTTTTTCTGGATAAAAGGACATTCTTCCTAATACCAACTTCAACATTCTGTCCCTCCCTCGTTACTGTTAAGAGCCTGACATACTAAAAATAATACAAAATTTACCATTTTTTTCTGTTGCTTGATTTTCATAAGTGAAAGGAGATAATGAAATGCAAATTACCACAATCATAGATAATGTTATTCTACAACAGAAAATATGAACTTAATGACTTTTCAGTGTTGATATCCATACAAATTACATTATTGCCAGAATAGCATCTCCCCCAAAATTTAAGTTAAGGCAGCGACTAGAGGAACGAACTCAACTGCGTTTGATTACGTATCATGTTGTCTTGGTATCCTGTGAACGACTTTTTAAATAATAGTTATATTTAGTTTGTAACAAACAAAATAATTTTAATATACAATTATTAAAATTAAATAATAATCTTATTTAAAAAATAGTTCACAAGATACCAAAACAACATGATACAGTAAAACCTGTCTTCAACGGACCCTTTATTAAACGGAAAACTGTCTTAAACGGAAATATTTCACGGTCCCATGAATTTTGGAGAACAAAACGTGCAGTCCCTTTCATTAAGCGGACACTGTGTTACGCGGACAACGGAAAGAAAAATAAACATTTAACCGAAAATTCTGAGTTCCGGACTACAGCGTTTAGAAGATGTTTAGACATTCTGTGAGACATTTACATTACACTGTCTGAGATAAAATGTTCGTTCTTTTGTTAAATATTTCTGAACAATGTTGATCTTCCCCAACCACTACTCATATTCACCCCCACAAATTGTCCTTCATCCCCGCAACTTAATCAACAATCATACGGAACGTCGGAAAGAGGAAAACGAGATAGAGGAAGAAGAGGAATAGAATACCGAGTTCCAAGAAGAGTGTAGAATAAATACATATCAAGATTCTCTCAGAAGTTTGAAGGAACTGCAGAAATTTGCCTTACGAAAAAATGATTCTGATTCACTTAGTATAATTTCTCAGGCTAAACTGTATGCGGAAGATCAAGCAGCCAAGCAGCAATGTACACAGAAAATCCTGCTTGGCTATTAGAAAAATAAAGAAAACGTGTGCATAACATATTTTGTATTCATTTTATTTTTTTAATTTTTTTTGTGTATTTATTCGTAGAAGAAAGAAGTACTGTATTCGAACAATGTACGTACATCAATATATTTTCTCAGTATGCCTCTTTATAAGCATGTATTTTAAAAAAAAAGAAAAGAAAGGAAAGGAAAGGTCTACCTCCACTAAGCGGAAACCTAACTTTAACGGAAATTTTTGCAAGTCCCGCTCGATTCCGCTAAAGACAGGTTTCACTGTACTAATCAAATGCACTCAAGTTCGTTCCTCTAGTCCCTACCTTAACTTAGATTTTCGGGTAGATGTTATTCTGAAAATACTATAATTTCTATGGATGGAAAAGCTGAAAAGTCCTCAGGTTCGTATTTTCCGTTTTAGAATAACATCATCTATGATTGTGGTAAGTTGCATTTCATTCTCTCCTTTCACTTATAAAAAACAAGCAAAAGGAAAATAATAAATTTTAGATTATTTTTAGTAAGTTAGTAAGTGATAAACAGAAAGTCCTTATTAGTCTAAATTGCCTCCAGTGATTGGGCCCCAAGTATACTTTAAATATCTTTTTTACTTTTTGTTATGATAGACCTTAGAGGGAAAAAAATTTTAATAGTTTTTGCAAAAGGATTTTAATATTTGATGATAATTACAAGAGATATCTTTGTTGGTGTTAGATATTATAGGAACAATTATTAAGCACTAGCAGAATACCCGTTCTTTGCACGGAAAGAATACGTTTCATTTTGGAAATAAAGGCCTGAATTTGGATTTAAACGGCATCTTAACTGTCACCGTTCATCTCAGCGACTCCCAAGAGTATGGATTCAACATTAATAACGGTCATTCTCGATCATTTTTAAATGTCAATCTTCCCTCTCCTCTAAGTTGCACCGTCAATCTGAAACGATAAGAAACATCCCAGGACAGAACCTCATCTATGTTCGAAATGTGATCGAAATCGATCAGGTGGTTCAAGAGTTATTGTCACAAACATACACTTTCATTCATATATATATATATATATATATATATATATATATATATATATTGGGTGAAGAGTGTCAAGAAACAAATCTAGTTCCTGTAACTGTTTATATTGATGAAATGTTACTTGCTATTTTGGTATTCAATACTCGGTTACGATTTGTAATGGTTGACAGTATTGCATTATTGGTTTAATTTAGAATAACCTATCATTGACAAGGGTTGAATAGAAAACTTGCTTTATAAGTCAAGAGCAGCTAAATGCAAACTTATTTTGCTGGATCTTCTTAATTACGTCTGTATATTTTTCTCACCATGACATTTTTCTTTAGCAAACTTAAGTATTCTACTTCCTCTGAGAATCGATAAAAATTATGACCACAATTTTGGACATGATGGTTTCGGATATTGGAACTGAAAGAATTCATACGTGAAAGATTTGACTAAATGCACACTGCTATTAAAATCGAAGAGAAACAGCTATTTATTTTCTTCTCCGTAATAGGTTGTATGGCAGACGAGGAGCTAAGGAATTTAAGCTGATTTCAGTTATCATTTAAAAAAAAATCTCTATTATGCGATCCGACTGTACAAGAAAAATGTAAATGGTTGAGTGGAAGAAAAGGTTATGCCTTAACTCCGTCATTTTAAATAATAAATAAATAAATAAAGTAAAATATTCAATAAAATCAAGTACTCAATGCTAAGCCAGTACGGTTTTGATCCACCAATCTCGCAGAATTGTCCACAATAGTGTTCTAACCAATCTCTGTTCCTTTTTTAGTCATCTTAGACCTAGTTAGTTTTGTTTACTACTCGCTAATATTACTGTGCATGAAGTACACACATTTCTAATATATTAAGTTAGAATTTCTTCTAAATGGCATATTTCTTGTTTCTTATGATCTCACAAGAAATAAAATGAAGTTTCACTAAAATTATCAACCATACACACTCTAAAACATGTATGCACATAAAAACTCATGCATCAATAAAAATGGACACTGAAACAATAAGTCGACACAGGTTTTCGGTGGTTGTTCCTCAACATTACCAAAATGGTCTTTACGAAACATAAAAAGGCACTACAATTAAAATTGCTGACCCAATGTTACTTTTATGGCGTTGTGTTTCGCTGATCGTTTCCCAAGAATATTACCGATTACCGTTTTTTTTTTTTTTGTTTTTTTACCCCTATGGATATTGATAAGTTGTGTGCAGAGTTTGGCGATTATGAGTATAACCGTTGTGTGGTTACATGCATAAAGGAAAGCTTGCTTAGCTCAATATTTCAGAGTAATTTTCCTTGGAAAAGAAAGTAATGTGGCGTGAATTTCATTAGATGCTGTTGGATTACTCTCGTCGTATGGAATTGGAATCACGGAAGGATAAGGTTAATAAAAATATCCAAGTTAAGAAAATGGAGTTTGCTTCTACAGTGCACGAAATCACTATTGTGTATGTATAGGTATACTCGATGGTGCACCACATTTTCGAAGATTCACAGGTAAAATTGAATACTTTGCATAGAAAGACTTAGGAATATTTATAAGGAACAAATTTCGCAGGCGACAGAATTAAATACAAAGTAATTCAGCTGTATTTTAGGATTACAAGTGTAGCGTTCCTTGGGTAAAATCGTAAAAACCGCTTTATTACAGATAAGATAAGTGACCATATGAAGATGACTCTATTAGATGTTCGCCGGCGGTGTATTTCTGCACAGTGTATAGAAGCTGCATTTTGTTTACAAATGCTGTGTTACTAGTATGAAACGATGACATGTGCTATTGAAATACGTATTATTGCCAAAAAAGAACACTTCTTTTCAATACCCTCGCTTATGCCTATACTCACAATCGCTGACACGCCTGCTAGGACGCAACCGCCGCCGTTTGGACGCACCCCACACATTTACACCAGCTTCAACCTGCTCTGACTTGGTTAGATAGCATTCATGCTTTTTAGTAGCGACCCAGCACAAGCTGGTTTGTGTTTTAACACTGCAGTTTTTATGTCATACATACGGAAGTCGTATTCGTATGCAAATCGTAAAATATCTCTAATTTTTAGCAATCATTTCTGGTGGTTCCCTTGAATTTTATCTATACTAAGTGAGATATTTTCATGTCATGTCACCCACCGCAAGTCTGTTAGGAGACAATGAAAAGGAAATTAGCGAAAGAAATACAATTTTTCAACAATTATTTTTAGTTGTGCGCCAAAAGTAAACCCGCACGAATTTGAAACTAATACTACCATTAAAACGTTGTTAGCTGACGTTAAAAGTGATATAACTACATAAGATTTTTTGTAGCAAAGAAAAGCAGAAGAGTTTGGTTGGAGCCAAACTGCGTTAGTTGTAGGCAGTGAGCAGTTGAGTTAGTTCTATTAACGACGACTAGAATCAATCATCGTCGTCCAGAAACAGACTCCCGAACCGTATCGGCTGTCGTGTTTCTCTCTGGATGGACTTGTCACAGCCATCGATTCCCATCAGTCACCACGCATTCACACACACACACCAAACGGAAAGATAGATTATTTTGGATGCAAGAAGTTTCTCTTCTAAATGATCACATCTTAATCTTTCAAAGACTTTTGAATTGTAGCCATAAATGAGTTTTATATCGAAGCGAAAAGAAAGTTAGGCAATCCATTAAAAGAAGAATAACGGGAAATGGATCAAAGATACAATCTCCAATAACAATAAAGTTTCTTTTTATTTTAAGAAGAATAAGAAAATGAATTCTACTGAATCTGAAGAAAACAATCCAAGTAACTTTCCGAAAGAAAAAAATAATAATTCTCAATATACAGAAATTAACTTCTGGTGGTTGCCATGTTAGATATTTCATTACATCGGATACCCTAATATGAACATGAGAATAAAATATTATTTTTGTTTCCACCTTCCATACTTAATAACACAGAGAAAATATTCTCCACCTCATATTCAATTTAAACCAGTTCTTTTGGATAGCCAAGGCTTAAGGGTTACGCCCTCCAAGGGGAAAGAGAAGTTTGGGAATTGATAGGGAAGGACTGGAAGAGGATCTAGTGGATGTTTCAATATTTATTGTAACTTTATTTCTTAACACAATAGTATACTTCAGATGGATATTGCTATATTTGCGATAGCAAACATAAAAATAGGGGAAGGTTCATTATTGCAGAGTTAATTTCTGTTTTAGTGCAATGTAAGACTGGACATTATTTTCTTTATGGGGGCAAAGAGATATGTAGGATGATGATGATATGAGGGCGCTTGACATTACAAGGGTGAGAGAGGACAGATGCAAGTTATTCTTCTAGCTTTGGGACTGCTTCAAACATTGATGGGAGACAAGGGGAAGCCCTGTTAGTAACAGAGTACTACTGTACGAAATATGACGGTATCATATGAGGTGGAGGATGGTCGATGAGTAAAGTCCTAGTGAGTGGAAGATCGGGGTGGTTGGGTGGTGGAGAGTAGTGATACAATGTGAAAATGAGGGAAAGAGAAGAATGTGTGATAGGGCGTGGAAGATCGAAGTTGGTATGAGCGTTACTAGTATCTCGGAGGAGCGGATGGTGTAAATTGAGACTTGTCTGAAAGTATTTAAGGAGAAATTTTTCGAGATGGAAAAGATGTGGGATAGAGCCATTCTATCGTACATAATTTGAGCTGGACTTCGAAGTTTGATGTGGTAGGCAATACGAATGGTGTGTCTTTCGAGGACTTTAAGTTTGAGATAATAGAAAGGGGGATCTGCAATCCAGGCAGGGTGGTCATAAACGAGCACCGGGCGATGAAATACTTTGAATGTGTTTAGAAGAAATTCTAAATGAAGACTCAAAGTTGTGCCAGTTAGTCGTTTAAGAAGGTTAAGTCGACGGTGAGCTTTTGCTGTAACATCCTCTAGGTGTGCTTTCCAATTAAGGCGCCTGTCTAATGTAAGTCTCAGGTGGTTTAGAAGGGTGTTATTAACGGTGAGATTCAATAGAGATGGATTGCGGTGAACTTTGGAGTGTTTATTGAGTTGTAGGAGTAGTGTAGTTTGAATGTTACTGGCATTGATCTTAAGTCTTCATTTATCACACCAGAGGAGAAATGTATCTATCGCCTCTTGTAATGCTGTGTGAAGTTGATGAATAGTGCGGCCTACAGCAAGAAAGGCTTTGTCTTCAACTATTGAAATAAATTAACGTTGGCAGGAAGTGGAGGCATATCGGCGACATATAGCAGGTAGAGTACGGGAGAATGAGTGAGTAATTTTGAGTTTAACGTCCCTTTCAGCAGCGAGGCTATATGAGACGGAACCTATTGATTAATGTTAAATCCGAACCACACGAGCTCTCACCGGGAATCGAACCCGGGTCTCCCATGCCAAAGGCGTGTACGCTAACCGCTTAGCCACGAAGAAGCTCTTAGAGTAGGAGGAGAGAGAGAAGAGCCCTAAGGTACACCGGAATAGGGAATGAGATGATTGTTGGTTGATGTAAACGTATGTGAGGCGTCCAGACGAGAAATTATAAATGAATCGTATGTATGCTAAGGGAAGGCGAAAATTGAGTAACTTCGTAGAGAGAAGTCCCTGACGCCAAACTTTATCAAATGCCTTTTCCAGACCAAAAAGGACCAGACAAGATGGTTTTTCCATATTGTATTGATTAGTGATGTAATTTAGAAGACGCATGAATTCATTAATGCTGAATTGTGGGCGGAATCCTGCTTGGTGTAGCGGCAGAAAATTGTACCTTGAAATATGGAGATGAAGACGCTGTACTATTATTTTTTTCCAGAATTTTAGTAAAAACCGGAATGAGCTGAATCGGATGGTAAGAGGAAACTTCGTCGGGAGGTTTCTCCAGTTTAAGAGACATAAGAACTTTACAAGTTTTTAATGTAGTGGTCATATAGCCGGTACGAAGAATAAAAGTATAGAGAGTGCAAGAACATTTTCAGAACGGGTGGACTTTCTTTCACATGGCAATACGATGCCTGGAGCGGTGTTTCTTTTTTGGGTAACTACATTCGTTATCTCGGCAGGAGAGGTGAGAGCAGTGAGTGTTTTTGCAGAAAGAGACTGTGTGCTTTACGTCAGGTTGAAGATGTGGAGAAGAGAAGTTAAAGTGCTCTGTGGGATGATGACAAAAATGACGTGAAGATGATAATGGCGTAAAGATAACCTGTAAGTAGGTAGCGAAGGTATTAGCTTTATATTGGTCGGAGTGAAATGCTTGATCGTGACGAATGTGTGAATAGGACGTTTTTGTGTATTTTCCAGTGAGTGCCTTAAAACGCTTTAAAAATTTTGTAGCATTGGATGTGTCACTAAGTGAATTGCAAGTCTTGATCCACTGTCTTAGCTTATAAGCCTTAATATAGTTTGAGGCTGTACGGTGGAGAGTTCTGTGATGTTGAAGAGTTTCGCGGTTACCACATCGAATATATTCTTCATAAATCTGACGGGAACTCTGGATAACAGTAAGATATTGTGGGCATAGTTTAGGTTTGTGGGTGAGTATGTAGAATGAGGAATGAATTGCTCGGAGGCTACTTGAGTATGGTTAGTGATTTGGTCCACTGTAGAGTATAACTCATCTTCCGTACTAGGAGGAGCGTATTTCTCAAGAAAGTATGTTAAGTAAATGCGATAGTTCAGTGAATCAGCTTTATCATAACGGGGGATGAATCGTGAGGGGGCGGTGCTTTGGTCATACATGTGGGAGATACCCAGAGGCTGAATTTTATTTGGACATGATCACTTCCCAGTGGATCTAATTTATCCCTGTGAATATGGTGTGATAAAGATGGTCAACGTTATAGTCATGTCTGGAGTGGTATTGGATTCAGGGCGGGTGATATTTCAGAATTTGTTGGAGAAGCAGTTTCAAATTCAGGTACTTGAGATCGTAGATTAGAAGAAGATAATTATAGACTGGTTGTAGCTTTGGAAGTGGTACAGGAGGAAAATCCTCATCGATAACAAGACGTTCATCGTCTGAACTAAAGATACTGTGATCATCCGTGTGATGTTTCTTGGATGGTGGTGATCGTGACGACGGTACTGGGTTGCTAAGAAGTGAGCGAGATCGATCTAGGCTTGCTTCAGTTGTAGATTTTTCCCTACCTAGATTTTTCCCTATTCCTTCTCTACCTTCATAGAGAGAGTACAAGACCGGAGACCGGGAAGCAGACGGCCCTAAAGCTGTCCGATATCCATAGATGAATACCATAAACGATGAGGAAGATTACACAGCTAACGGTGAAGTGAGTAAAGCGAAACGAAATTATATGAAATGATGAACAAAAAATACACAATAATAGTGTACTTCAGCAGGGTTCCACTTGGATCAAACCCTTGGTTTTTCGTAGCTCATCGCCCGAAACGCAAAGAAGATAGTCGTTACGCGAAAGCTGTACTCAAAAGTTGTACTGTGCCAGCTGGTTAAGTAGGATGTTTAAACCAGTTGAGAAATAACAAAAACAAAAAAAGTAGCTCGTGTTTAACTACAAGCAGATTTAAGAGGTGAATTTTATAATCAACTTTAAAAAAAAAGGCTTTTTAAAGACAATAAAATTAATGATTATAGTGTTCAAAATTGAGGACTCAAAATCGAAAAATTCTCAAAATATCGTCTCTTTCTGACTTACGGTTCCCGAGATATGGCTGCTTAAATCTCAAGAAATCCGAAATTTTTCGGCCAATAGCTATGGAATGGTGGCCAGCTAGCCACTGGACACCTGTGCTATTTGGTACCAAAATGTTCACCATTCTCTTAAATATGATAAACGCCAATATAATCTCTCTATGACTTACGTTTCCCAAGATATGACTCCTAAAATCTCCTGAAACCGTATTTTTTATTGTTGTCTTCTAGGATTGTCTAAGATACTATTCGTTGCTTCTAATCTCACTTAGGGCACAAGTGTTATCTAATGTCCTTTGATCCTTTTTTTCAGTACTTGTACAATCATTCCTTTCTAATTGCCTTCTTTAGAATAATGGATAGATGCGTGGGACGATGAAATTCAAAAAATTAGGAATCATTCTTTTCTTCTCTTAGGCATTATATGATTAGGCCCATTATATATATATATATATATATATATATATATATATATATATATATATATATATATTCTTGACACCAAGAAAAGACAAAAAGTATATACTAACCTGGGTGCACAAATTCTTCCGGGACCAACCCTAGTCGAGTCAAGATTTCACTTAGGAACTAATATGTGCGCTATCCAAAAATACATGTTTCAGAATCCTGCGATACTCACACAACAATTTTTATAGAGGGAGTTTGGCTACTGGCATATAATTTGAAGTGCTCACCAACTACCTCTATAAAAACTATTACGGAAGTACCGCAGGATTCTGAGACTTGGATATTTGGATAGGGAACATACTAGTTCCTAAGTGAAGTCTTGACACAACTACGGTGGTCCCATAGGCTTGGAGCTATGGACCTTTAAAAATTATTCTTTCATGTTTTCGGTAGCCTATAACTCCAAAAGGAGCATTTAAGCACCCAGTTTGGTTTATACTTTTTGTGTTACCTTAGTGTCGGGAATCACCTCTTAAATTTTTCGGTATTATTTTGAAATATATATATATATATATATAGATATAGATATAGATATATGCAACCATGGATCCAGGATATGATAAAGGATGGGGTTAGCTAAACCATAGTTTGCCGCTTTTTCCAGTGTAAAGAAAGTAGAAATGAAGTCCATTTTTTCCAGTATATACTTGAGAGTCAATGAGTGGGAGGTATAGTCTCTATAGCCCTCGCCTTTGATCCGCGCCTGTATATGTGTATGTGAATTTAGGATGGTCCTTACTTTTGAACTTCCGAGTTTTTTCTTCAGTCTCACTTCTTAGAATGGTAATCCATGAGAAAAGTTTGCTTAATTGAACAAGAAATGGCACCTCAAGCTAACTCTGGTTATCAGTGCATTTACAATACGCAATATGAGGCAAAGATACCTTGTAAGTTTAGAACAACTAGAGGAAGACACACCATACTTGTACAGGAGTAATGAAGATAGAAGCAAATTCATTTTTGTATAGTATCATCATGGCAGCTTCCTTGAACCCCGGCATTTTGGAGTCAGGTTCAAATGTTTTAATAGAAAGGTCATGTGACACGTTTTGGGGCGTTTTCCACTACTCACATATGACTGATGTTATTTCTAACCTATCGCCAATCATTTATAGTTAATACCTCCATAATATCTATTTAGTAACTTAATGATTGTCTTTCCAAACTTCCAAGGTACTTTTGCATTATATTGAATATTGTAAATGCGTTAAAACTTGAAGATACTTGGGACACCATTTAGAGTACGTTTGTTTTATTTTGGCATACTTCCTACCTGTGCACTTGCTTCACCTTTAATATTTTCTGCAAGCAATCACGTAAATGTTTTACTCCAATAGATGTATTGATTTTGTCGTGTAGGTGACCTTAGTTCTCAGCCAGCCCATCAAATAAGGTCATTATATTTTCCGGGAGTTCAAGCGCTTAATTGTCAAACATGAATAGTTGTATTAAAGTAGTATTCCTACTAGTAAAGTTGTATTCCTACTTTTTATTCACATTTCAAATTAAGACGCAGCAAGGACTGGTGCTTACACCTAATTTAAAATATTAAAAGAAAGATTCAAGAAATATAAAGATACTTGAGTGCAAATGTTTATGTTTTATGCCCTTCTCCAATACTTATACTATGAACAACGACGGCTACTATTAACTACTACCAAGTATTGTATCTACTGCTGTTAGCTAATGTACTGATCATCATTAAAGACAAATTCTCACACACACTGAGAAAAAACTTATGTGGCGTACGTAAGAACCTTGCAGGTTACATGCGTAAATCATGTAGTTTTTGAACTTAACATACAACCCTATGCAATATCCTGCAGTAAACGTATAACTGAAAATGTACGTTTTATACGTAATTTTCGTATAAGTATTCCATCTATGCGTACTTTCCGCACGAAAGAAAGAAATGTATATAGGTAGTCAGAATCTCACATACAGATGGACGCATAAAATATACAGATGACGTTTGTAACATAGCATATGGATAACGTATGATCAGTATAGATTTCCGTAGTAAACATAAGGATTCCGTATATTTGTACAATATACCTATGTCTGTATAACGGATTTTTCTCATTGCAGTACATTACAGGACATATCCTATCAATATCCGCAAGAACATATCACACCACCGGCTTCAACTAAGATATAAAGAAGAATAACATAACGTTGCATTGTTATACGGAAGGAAATCAATACACATTGTTTATTTATTTGTTCAGGTTTACCGTCCCTCTTCAGTATCTAGAGTATATTGAGACGTGAACGTACGGTTCAATGTAAAATCCGAACTATTACACAATCAACTTTGTAATACGTTAAAATTTTAATGCCCTCCCGAAAATGAAATGCGAGACCACGTGAACCAAAGGTGCTCATGCTACCACTAGATCAACAGGGAAGACTGAACATACACTGTGAAAGTTGAGAAAATATTATATCAATTTTTATCATGACTAAATGCAAACATTCATTTTCATTGTATTACAAAAGTATCACATTGTTGTGTATTGCCGTACTTGTTCTCTGAAAAATATTCGTAAACTTAATTTCATTTTTTTCTGTAGCCATGCCTTTCAGGTGTCGCTACAAGGAAAAGTGTAAGAGATCTAAGCGCTTGTTGTTTTGGACGAGTTTTCCTCGAAGTGGAAGAGTCCACGTGTTCTCATTACCTCTGTGAGTGATCAAGTCGTCCGTTGCCTTGATTAGAATAAAAACGACGCATTATTTCGTCGTTAGCAGCAACGCCAGATGCTCCCCTCAAACTATCTCCTTTTACCACAACAGAAAAAAAAGATGAGCGATGCCAAAAACAAATTTTTAAAGGAAATTTCACAAAAACTTGTACCTTTATTAATCAATATGTCT
The DNA here is from genome assembly GCF_964235325.1 of Thermobia domestica. NCBI lineage: Eukaryota > Metazoa > Arthropoda > Insecta > Zygentoma > Lepismatidae > Thermobia > Thermobia domestica. The sequence continues at coordinate 296,003,095 of NC_137461.1, read as the reverse complement.
AACAGAATACATTATGAGAATGAAAAGAAACCATCCGTAGGCTATTTCCAGTTGTATTCAGTGACTTCTTGCGTTTGTCATTTCGAAGTTAAGGATGGGTTGCTCCTGTTTTAAAGCGCCGAGACTACGTCACAGTTAGAAGCATCTGTGTCACTGTTAGCAGTCTGGTTGTCGGGCTTAGGAGTAGATATGTCACAATTAGAAGAATATATTATTGTCAGAAGTGCGTATGTTATCTTTACGAGTAGGTATGTCACAGTTAGAAGTATTTGTGTTATTATTAGGAATAGCTATGTCACAGTCAGCATTAAGTATGTCACAGTTGTAACTGTACCAAAATTCTGCTTAAAATATTTTTCGTATAAACGCAAATTCTGCGTTAGAGCATTATGTGACGTTTATCTGAATTCGTACACTTTGTGTGGTGTATGCTTCTTGTTGATCGTGCTGCCGCCTGGTGGTACTAAAAGTCAGATAGAAGAAGAGAAAAAGGAAAGAATGGAGTTTTTAGTTGGACTTCAATGTGTGTTGGTGTGTGTGTGTGCTATGAATGACTCAGCTAAAATTTTAGAATAACGCTGAATCCTGAACCCAAAACATTTTGAAGAATATAAATAGTAATATTCTTTTTTAAGAAAACTTTAATATTCGTGATATCGCGTAATCATCCATTAAAAACAGTGCTGTTAATGTGGATGTTTTGGTAGTTTTGAAATAAAACATTATTAAAGTAAATCGACCCTAAGTGATATTTCATAACAACGAGGTTGGGTGATCAAGATTAAAGGTAAAAAAAAGAACTTGGCGGGTGGTACCCGAAGACAATGGTCATATAATCAGCGACTAACATAATATTTGGTAGAAATAAGCCAATTCTTTATCAGAAACAAGAACATAATGTTGTCACTGCGTTCACTTGGAATGACTGTCTGTTAAATTCTCAATATCGGAAGAAAGGACGATTTTTGTGAGTGGATTCGACGGATATATAGTGTCTCAACTAAAATGTGATCACACTATTCTATAAGCCATGGCGGACAGCAAATATTGAAGTGAGTGGTAAAAAGTATACTTACGAATTCGTTACACAAATGGGGCGACAAGTGTAAGAAAAGTTTGTTTATTTCAGGTACGTTTGTTTATTTCCAATAAATGGCACAATAAGATGTAATTTTGTCAGTTTTTCTTTCACAGATTGCATGACGTAACGGGAACGTGATTGTTGGATAACTTGTGTTCGATTCATGAAAGTAGATGATGCTCTCGTCTATTTTCGTAATACGCCTTAGGTCTTCACCCAGGTGATCCGTCCGAATCTGGACCGTAACGGTGAGGTGTATCGCGTCTTCCTCAAACAATCGTCGCGTGAACAAACTTTCCGAACCCACAAATAAAATGGTGTAAAGCTGTATTATTTGAGGGCGAGGAATAGGGAGTTCTCTGCGGAGGCCGGTTGAGGACGGTGTGCACCATGCAGCACTATGCTGCTCGAACCCAGAACCGTAATAGAATGGCTAAGCCCTTCACAGGGACAAAAGTCTCAGTCAGGAAGGTACACGGATCGAGCCCAGCACCGTAATACAGTTAGAAGTATATATATTACTGTGGGGAGTCTGATTCTCACCCTTAGGAATATGTGTGCCAATGTTAGAAATATATTTGCCGTCCTTATTAGTTAATGGGTCACAGTTACAGGAATGCATGTAACTGTTAGAAGTTGTATCACAGTTAAAGGTATGCATGTGACTGTTAGAAGTTGTGTGATAGTTAAAGGTATGCACGTGACTGTTAGAAGTTGTGTGACAGTTACAGGAATGCATGTGACTATTAGAAGTTTTGTGACTGTTACAGGAATGCATGTGACTGTTAGAAGTCTGTCAGAAGTTGTGTGATAGTTAAAGGTATGCATGTGACTATTAGAAGTTGTGTCACAGTTAAAGGAATGCATGTGACTGTTAAAAGTTGCGTGAAAGTTACAGGAATGCATGTGACTGTAGAAGTTGTGTGACAGTTAAAGGAATGCATGTGACTGTTAGAAGTTGTATGACAGTTAAAGAAATGCATGTGACTGTTAGAAGTATGTGAGTTAATTTTAAATAAAGGTGTTTCACAGATGCATATGTGTCACCGTTAGGAGCCCGATTGTCGCTCTTGGGAGTTAGTATGTCATAGTTAGAATTACGTGTGTCACTGCTATGGGTATATCTCTATCCTTAGGAGTAAATTTGTCACAGTTAAAGGTATGTGTGTCATTGTTACAAGCCTGATTATCATGTTTAGTAGTAGATATGTCACAGTTAGAGGAATGGATGTAATTGATAGAAGTATATGTGTTACCGTTAAGGGTCGGTATGTTCCAGAAGTATGTGTCACTGTTAGGAATCTGTTTATCATTCTTAGGATAGTTTTTATGTATACAGTATACACTTTAGAGTTTACGTATACAGCTAAGTATACAGTTTACTATTATGTATACAATACATTAACAAATAAAAAAAAATCTGTTGGAACAGAATGGAAAATATCAATAAATTGACAACGAAAGCTATTTCTTTTAGCAGAATCAAAATAAGTTGTTGTCCATTTTTCTAGAAATTTGGTTTGATAATTTATTCTAAAGCATACAATTTTCTTTAGTTCTATGTGATCTGCAGACCGGTATTTGTTATCATATATGGAAAATATTGCAGCTAATCAAAAAGTACGTTTTAACCGTTGATCTTAATTTTTGACTATATATCTTAGTCATACTTTGTACTCTTACCTTGGTAGTAACATAATAAAAAAAACATGTTTCTCGAAAACTACGCATACTCATCCACATTATTTTGTCAATTTATCAAGATCCACCAAGTGGTATATTTGTCATTCTCCTCCCCAAATGGGAAATTCATTCTACCGTTTGGCTCTAATAACCTTGTAGAATTATGAAACAAGTATATTTGCACTTTGTTATTTTCCTGCAATTTCCGGGCTTTAATCTTCCTCCTGTCAAGATAAAACAAAGCATAATCAGAGAAAAAAGTATATGGCGTAAGTAAAAACGTAGGTTATAAGCGTAAATCCTGTATATTTTTGCTTAACGTAGTACTTGCTTAACATAGTAGTAGGGTATATGTAATACCCTTCACCAAACGTATAACTCAAAGTGTATGTTTTATAATACTTCCCGCATAAGTGTTCCATCTATACGTATTTTTCGTATGAAACAAAGAACTGTATACAGGCGATCAGGGTCGCACATACAGAGGGACGTATATAACATATAGTTGACGTATGTAACATATGTATACGTATGTAATATATGGAAGACTATTAGATATCCTCCAGCGGTATAATCTAACATCTAAGCGGGAAAAGGCACTACATATATACACTGAGAAAAATCCATTATCCGGACAGCGGTATATTGTACAAATACAAGGATTCGTTATGTTTACTAAGGAAATCTGTACGGAGCGTACTTTATCCATATGCTACACAGGTACTGCCTTTTACCCGCTTAGATATTACATCATGTCGCTGCAGGATGTCTGACTTCTAACAATCTTCTGTATTTTACATACATATACGTATGTTAAATACTTCAGCTATATGTTATATACGTCCATCTGTGTGTGAGATCCAGGCCGCCTATAGACACCTCTTTCTTTCGCCATGGCTGACGTCATTGAACTACCGTCTTTTGCTTGCGAAACGAGGTTGTTTACAAACGGAAAAGAAGAGAGGAAGGAAAAATGCTTGGGTAAGTACACTAGTTAACTATTACTTTAGTTAAATATTCCATTAATTATATATTCTTTTAGTGTAACTTGCTTTAATATAGTACTAAGTAAGTAATGTAGTTTACGAATACAATTCTTACTATTGTAAAACTCGTTAATGATTGAGGACAATGGAATGGGTGAATCTGAATTTTGAGAAATCTTTGAATATTAATGTTTTGAAACATTTTACATTTCAAGGTAGCAAAATGAATGTTATGTGTTTATTCATTCCGTTTTATATGTGACGATTTATTACTTGGTGCAGATTTACTACAGGGCTGCTTAACATAATTGCTAATAAACCGTTTTCAGCGCGAAAATTCCCTTGTGTAGTGAAGATTTAGGATTTAGATTTCTGGGCTTTCGGCATCAATGGCCTTGTTAGCCCGTCGCATATGAGGGATGACTTCCCTCGGTGATCACACTATCCGGGGAAAGGAAGGGAAGAATGGATTGGGGAAAAATGGGGCCGCGGTGGCTCAGTGGTAGAGCGTTCACCTCTGGTGCTTGGGGTCCCGGGTTCCATCCCAGCTCCCGCCAAGTGAACTTTGTGGTGGACAAACACCGTGTGCGTGGGTTTTCTCGGGGTTCTCCCGTTTCCTCCCACTTTCTTCATTCCACCATTTCATACATTACTCATCATCACCGTCTCCTTTAGCATAACCGTGGGACGTAAAACTCAAAGATTTCATTTTCATTTTTGGATTTCGGAAGGGAGAAAACGGCTTGGGACCTATATGTTAGGTACCACTCCGGCATTTGCCTGCTGTGAATGAGGAAAAGCCAAGGAAACCTCATTCAGGATGGTTGGACTTAAAATCTTTTGATACTTTTTCGACCGAGTTCCCCCACCGGGATCGAACCCGGGACCGTTCGCACCGAAGGCGAGAGCGTTAGCGAATACGCTACGCGGGGCCACTAGTGTAGTTTAGAAATCTCATTTTTACTAGGATATTTGCAAGATTTTTTTTTCTTTTAGTTTAACGCCCCATGATTGTACATCAATGTAAGAGAGAAGGTGACGATGAGATACATGATAATGGTGGAATCAAGAAAATGTAAGGAAACTGGAAAGTCTTAAGAATAACCACAACTACAGTGTTCACCAAAAGCCTATTTGTCGGGAGCAGGAATCGAACCAGGGACCTACCGCGTCAGAGGTAAGCGCTCTCAGAGCTTTCTTTTGTTTAAAGAACTTGTTTACAATGATATATATATAACGAAGATATTGACATATTTTACAGCCTCACTGAAATTTAAAAAAAAAAGTAGTCAGGGAGAGCTTACTTGTCAGGTTTTTATTTTTTAATTTAATTTATTTTTATTTATTTATTTTTGCTTTGTTATGTTCCCTAGTTAATTAATGTTTGGGTTACTGAAAATTAAAACCTTTTTAGTATTATTGTTATGTCATCACTTTGGAACCAAAACGTTAGATTTTTTTCTTGTGTTTTCATATAGGAAGTTGGTGAGTTTGTGCCTTAGCACTGGTTTGGTTTCTAGAACGTAATTGAAGGTCATGTTGAGTTGAGTCTTGGTGGGTTTGAGTTTGTGAAGTGTCAGGCACTGCTTGTGCCCCTGTCTTCTGTTTGTGATGTTTCCTGGCTTTGGGCTGTGACGTATTTATGTTGAGGAGTACCAACGAAGGCCGCGTGATATACAGGTAGCTACAACACAGCTTCAACAGTTAACGAGTGCCATGTCTTTGAATTTCAGCTTTCGTTACGGCGTGATAATGCAGTATAGTGCTAGATTGAAATTCTATGGGTGGTAAAAACGGTATGGTAAGAAATACAACGTAATTGTTATTAGTTTAATTAGTGTTTCTTCATAGTATTGTTTCACTATTTCTAGAAGGAATTAAGTATTAACGAAGTAATGAATAAGCAAAAGAACACATTGATTGACGTTTACTATTTCTCATACTCCATTGAGAATGTTTTGATCCTCAGTTGCGCAAACATCCAGTGTGCGTTTATTTTCTTTCTTTTTTGGGGGGTTTACACTGCCTCACAGATGAGCTCTTTCGTGGCTAAGTGGTTAATGAACACGCCTTTGGCGTGGGACACCCGGGTTCGATTCCCGGCCGGGGGCCGCGGTGGCTCAGTGGTAGAGCGTTCACCTCTGGTGCTTGGGGTCCCGGATTCAATCCTAGCCCCGCCAAGTGAACCTTGTGGTGGACAAACACCGTGTGCGTGGGTTTTCTCGGGGTTCTCCCATTTCCTCCCACTTACTTCATTCCACCATTTAATTCATTGCTCATCATCAGCGTCTCCCTTAGCCTAACTGGCATAACTGTGGGACGTAAAACTCAAAGGTTTCATTTCATTTTTTCTTAATCTCTTGCACCGACCGACCGATCTCGATCAAATTTCCAACGTAGATGCGCTTCTGGCCTGGGAGTGTTTTTAGCTATTTACTTTGACAGTAGAACTTAGGGGAGGGGGAGAAGGGGGACAGAAAAAATAAATGACTTAATTTACTTTGAAGTGTAAAAGTGCGAGCGTTTTCTTCTCTCTCTCTCTCTCTCTCTGTCTCTCTCTCTCTCTTCACTCCTCCAGTCTCCTCTCACTTTTAGGGCCGCGGTGGCTCAGTGGTAGAGCGTTCACCTCTGGTGCTTGGGGTCACGGATTCGATCCTAGCCCCGCCAAGTGAACCTTGTGGTGGACAAACACCGTGTGCGTGGGTTTTCTCGGGGTTCTCCCATTTCCTCCCACTTACTTCATTCCACCATTTCATTCATTTCTCATAATCACCGTCTCCTTTAGCCTAACCGGCATAACCGTGGGACGTAAAACTCAAAGATTTCATTTCATTTTTTCCTCTCACTTTGATTTCATGATTTCGCACTCTGATGAAAAGTATTAAATACCGCCAGGAAAAGTACTAATATATAACCTCTCTTTTAGGCGCCCCTCCAACCACGCGCCCGGGACACGTGCTTTGCTTGCTTGCCCATAGCTGCGGCTCTGTGAGCTACATAAGTAACATACAATGCTTACGTAATACTTTGGGTCATAAGCAGTGGCGGCGATTGGACGTTAAAAGTGGGGGGGGCAAGACATGATCTGAATATTTGTATATCAATGTTAATATACAAACTTCCCTGGTTGAAACTATATACATTAATAGGTCATTTGAGAAAAGTGGGGGGGCAACTGCCCCCCTTTGCCACCCCTAATCGCCGCCCATGGTCATAAGTACTATTAAGAAAGGAAGAATTGCATTTTTTTAACTTTGGGAAAGGAGCTACTATGGGATTAAAGTTAAGGTAGGAAAGGCAACACATTCCAGTCTATGCTTTCACCCAGCAGACATATTGTTTGGAACCAAAAAAATGTGACTTTTGGAATCTTGTACTTAGGTTCACAGCGGAAGCGACGAAATAACTTGAATCATCCATTGTAGCTCTCCCCGCAACCAGTTTCTAAAATGTTGGCAATAAGTTTGCGAAACGAGAGGTGACGACTCCAATTTTGGGTGAAAAGTCGCTATAAGAAATAATCGAGAAATTCATTGTCTATAAGCATTGTAAAAGTTGTAGATGTAAACTAAACAATATGTTCTACTCACTGGCGCAAATCCCGGGGGGGGGGGGGGATGACGGATACATGTCCCCTCCAATCTTGGAACTGAGGGGGACTTCTCCCAAATAATCCGATTTGAAATGTGTTTTTTGGGAGAAATTTGATGATTTTTGTCCGATTGCTACAAAGGAACGTGAGATGTCCCCCAGAATAAGCCTCAAATCTGCAGCCTCCTAACGCTAAAGACAACTCTGATCCTCCACAACATTGTTTTTCAACTTCATAAGTATTTTGGACATCGCCAAAAAAAGTATGGTAACGGTCTTACCCTCCCCCCCCCCCCAATGTTGAAGACAGATTTGCGCCGCTGGTTCTATTCACATCTTTGTAAACAGGGCGCAACCAATCCTTTAATTCAGGGATCATTTCAGGTTGTTTCGGGTACTTTTGTTCATGTTGTGGTCAAAATAGTTCCGAAATAATTAACACTACAGTACTTACGTTAAGCAATTTTTTGTAAAAGAAAAAGTGCAGAATAATTAAAAGACCCCAGAGGACAAATATAACAAACACCTTCTTCGCCTTTTTTCACGCATCTATAGCTAATCTTGTTGCTATCGGTAATGATGTATTACGTGTGTCTCTCAACGGAAACTCTGCGAACTAAAGGATCAAGTTTGTAGTTATTCTTCGTTAGAGGGCAAGGGTAACATAACAATGCAGGATTGTGGAGTAGTGAGTACGCTGTATTTCCAAACTCTTCATCACTTGCGCTGATTAAAACAAACAAACAGAAAAAAATAACGTAAAAACTGTTTTGAACTAATAATGCTTCTCTACAGATGAACATTTTGTTTGCAGCAAAAAGTCGCTAAATGTGTAAGTAGGTAAATCGTTATTTAAAAATCACCCAAAAAAGTCTCCAATCGGAATTTTTTTTTTTTTTGTCGTTATCGTAGGGCGACCATACGTCCCGTTTTGACAGGGACAGTCCCGTTTTAGGGGCGTGTCGCGGCCGTCCCGTCAGTAGATGGAAAAAAGTAGTATTCGTCCCGTTTTATGTAAATGAAAGAAGTAAATAACAAACCCAGTACCTTTACTCCTTTTAAAAGTATTAATAATAACAAAGCGGCAAAAATTGAACTGAAAATCCCTATATTAAAAATACTCTATAGTTCGCAGTACTGCTCGAAAGGCAGCAGAGGTTTTAGCAGTTGGTTGTGTGTTAAACAAACTTCAACGTGTCTTTCCTTTTTCATAAGTACCCGCTCTGTAACGAAGAGAGAGAGGGGGAACTCTGATATCAAGGCACTGATAAGAACAAAGGTAGATCTAAAAGTCTAGTGTTGCAAGAACCTGTCCCGTTTTTAACTGAAAATTTTATGGTCACCCTGCGCTATCGTTGAGGTCGAATTCCCCTTATTTAGCGACTTTACCCAAAATTGGCAACATTGACCCCCACCGAACAACACCCCGTCATCTTGAGCCTAGCCAGCATAATAGTGGGACGTAAAACTTAAAGATTTCATTTCGAACAACACTCCCAGAAACCTACTGTTATACTATTCTCAAACCACCCTTTCGTACAGTTCTCCCTATTCGAAAAAAAAAAAAAAATTGTAAATAGCAGTGTTCATACATAAATATGGAACTCAATTTCCCTGAATTTTGCAGGTTTTCCAGGTATTAATTTTGCAATTTCCAGGTCTAGTGGAAGAAACTAATAGTACGAGAACACATAAATTTTAAGAATACTATATTTATATATTTGAGAATGGCCACCCTTCTCCCCAATGAACGATTGCAATTAAATATTGAGTCACAAGAAAATAAATAATTAAAATAAATAAAATTTAAGTTGAAAAATATTAAGTTGAGAAGCCTACTAAGGGAATTATATAATACTTTTGTTCCATACTTGAATACAATCAAAATATACAAAAAAATATTGGCTTGGGGAAGAAAAAAGGGCCCGCGAGATTTTAACTGATTCTTGTAGTACTCGACGACAGAAATAGATTACTGAAAGAATTTTCAAAATCGGCACAGGCAAACATGAAGAAAATCGCATTTTCAGGTACCGGTTCAAAATGAGAAGAAAAAAGGACCGCGAGATTTTAACTGATTCTTGTAGTACTCGACGAGAGAAATCGATTAGTGAAGGAATGTTCAAAATCGGCGCAGGCAAGCATGAAAAAAAATCGCACTTTCATGTACCGGTTCAAAATGGGGAAGAAAAAAGGGCCCGCGAGATTTTAACTGATTCTTGTAGTACTCGACGACAGAAATAGATTACTGAAAGAATTTTCAAAATCGGCACAGGCAAACATGAAGAAAATCGCATTTTCAGGTACCGGTTCAAAATGGGAAGAAAAAAGGGCCCGCGAGATTTTAACTGATTCTTGTAGTACTCGTCGAGAGAAATCGATTAGTGAAGGAATGTTCAAAATCGGCGCAGGCAAGCATGAAAAAAAATCGCACTTTCATGTACCGGTTCAAAATGGGGAAGAAAAAAGGGCCCGCGAGATTTTAACTGATTCTTGTAGTACTCGACGACAGAAATAGATTACTGAAAGAATTTTCAAAATCGGCACAGGCAAACATGAAGAAAATCGCATTTTCAGGTACCGGTTCAAAATGGGAAGAAAAAAGGGCCCGCGAGATTTTAACTGATTCTTGTAGTACTCGTCGAGAGAAATCGACTAGTGAAGGAATTTTCAAAATCGGCGCAGGCAAGCATGAAGAAAATTGCATTTTCATGTACCGGTTCAAAATGGGAAGAAAAAAGGACCGCGAGATTTTAACTGATTCTTGTAGTACTCGACGAGAGAAATCGATTAGTGAAGGAATGTTCAAAATCGGCGCAGGCAAGCATGAAGAAAATCGCATTTTCATGTACCGGTTCAAAATGGGGAAGAAAAAAGGGCCCGCAAGATTTTAACTGATTCTTGTAGTACTCGAAGACAGAAATAGATTACTGAAAGAATTTTCAAAATCGGCACAGGCAAACATGAAGAAAATCGCATTTTCAGGTACCGGTTCAAAATGGGAAGAAAAAAGGACCGCGAGATTTTAACTGATTCTTGTAGTACTCGTCGAGAGAAATCGACTAGTGAAGGAATTTTCAAAATTGGCGCAGGCAAGCATGAAAAAAAATCGCACTTTCATGTACCGGTTCAAAATGGGGAAGAATAAAGGGCCCGCGAGATTTTAACTGGTTCTTGTAGTACTCAACGGGAGAAATCGATTAGTGAAGGAATTTTCAAAATCGGCACAGGCAAACATGGAGTAAATGGCATTTTCATGTACCGGTTCAAAATGGGGAAGGAACAAGGTCCCGCGAGTTTGAACCGCTACGATGTATGTTTACGAATGTGCCCGTTTTCTCAAATTTAGTTAATTACTGTGACACTGAAACATGTGACACAGAGTCACATTGTGGATGACTCTGCAATCGGCAACCACTGCACATATACTCCTCCCGCCCCACAGTTTGATTATTTCGATCCATTCCTCACGTGCTAACGGCATGGTTCAAAATCTGCAAGAAAGAGGTAAATGTAACGTTCAATTGGCAATAGCTTTTCACCAAATTAAGCTGCATGAAATCTGATTGCATATTTGACATACTGAGAAAATTCTAGCCCGTGGCCATATGTATCACATATCCCACCAGTTCATAAAAATTTTGAACACAAAATTACGGTCGTCCGTGTGACGTACTCCCAAAAGGCCTAATGTGTATCACCCACCTCACATTCAATGAAACCACATCCGTGTAGAATTAAGAAAGGAACCTCTTATGATGTATACAGGATGTCTCAAACGTTCCCTGACATAGGGTAACTCTGTTATTATCAGAGTTACGACAAAATGTAAGAGGAAAAACATCTCGAAATATGACGTTTTCAATCTAAAGTGAACACTTTTTTAAAAAATCGGACAAGATGAATGTGCTGTATACTCTTTATGCACCCAATTTTAAATGAAAATGCAACGTTGTCATTTACCTGGACCCACGACATAAGTGAATGAAGTTACTGTTTGAAACGGGGGCTGGCCATCGACATGTTAGCGTAAAAGACAGTAACTTCACTCACTTCTGTTGTGGGTCCAGGTAAATGGCAACGTTGCATTTTCATTTCACATTGGGCGCATAGAGAGTGTACAGCGCAAACGGGTCATCCGATTTTAAAAATTCCTTCACTTTAGATTGAAAACATCATAATTGGATATGCTTTTCCCTCCTACATTCTGTTGTAACTCTGATAATAACAGAGTTACCCTATGTCAGGGGACTTTTGAGACACCCTGTATACCTTATTTAATGTATGTTTGATGTCACTATAACTGTAGTATAATTTAGTTTGTTTAAATTTACAATTTAATACAAGTAGATTCGGATTTACATGCGTAGGATTTTGTATGCATCTAACTAATGAATTCTTTTATTTTTATGCTTAACTTAGTGACTTGGCTTTGGACTGCAACTGATTATTGTAACCCATTATTGCTTGAGAAGAAACAAGATATCCGAATCTTCATTTGGAGAAATCAAAGGTCTATTGGAAAGCTGGGGATTACAATCATTAATTTCTACATTTCAAGGTGCGTAGTAAATTATATATTGTGTTTATTGTTAAATTACTATTATTGGGTTTAGAATCAATGAAGCACTTCATGATATTTTATGGGGATCAAGATGGGTGCCGGATAGATAAGTATTTGAGCGTCAGGCTCTTATTTCTTTTCAATTTAATATTTAATCAATGATTATTTTTCTCCCTCATTATTCCACCAAATCGTATTCCAAGATCATATATCCATTTTTGTTCGATATATCCATATTTTTGATCTCTTTCATATTTCTATATTTTCGATTTTTGATATTGTTTATATTTCGATATTGCTGTATTTTTCGATATTTCGAACAAGTTTCGATAGTTTGTCGACATCGATTATCTATATCTAAATTCGGATATCCCAAAGCCCTATCGAGCACCCTCCGAAATGAAGTTTTTGGCTATGGACCTGATTAGGGATGCGCACGAGACAAGACGAGACAATTTTTGTTACGAAATTCGAGGCAAGATAGAGCTTTTCCAATAGAAACGGATCCAGTTTTCGAGACGAGACAACTTTCGCGGCACCTTTTCGAGAGGAGACAACCTCAAATCTTTTCTCTTGCGCATCCCTAGACTTGATCATGAGTTATCAAAAAAAAAAAAATGTTAATGAGAAATAACATGTAAATACAATATAGGTAGCTAAAACATTTTTGTTTTCATTCTTCAGTAATGCATTGTTATTAATCTCAGGGGGGCGGTGGCTCAGTGGTAGAGCGTTCACCTCCGGTGCTTGGGGTCCCTGGTTCGATCCCAACTCGCGCCGTGTGGACTTTGTGGTGGACAAACACCTTGCTCGTGGGTTTTCTCGGGGTTCTCCCGTTTCCTCCCACTTTGTTCATTCCACCATTTCACTCATTTCTCATTATCACCGTCTCCTTATCCTAACCGGCATAACCGTGGGACGTTAAACTTAAAGATTTCATTTTTTATTAATCTCAGCATTTTATAGTGTATTCTTAAGCTTAAGGTGATGTATAATTAAAGTTTGAATTCAGTTAACTTATTTTGTTTCTCAGATTGTTTTTAAAATGTATGTACAATTGTTTATGTTCATTCTCGAGAGTTTAAAGTGACGTATAGTTATTAAACATAGTATTTAATATTGTAGTCTTAACGTGGAAGTGATATACAGTTAACTTTTGAATTCAGTAAACATTTTTCTTTCTGAAATTGCTTTAAAAAGTATGTAAAAACGTTTTTATTTTCTTTCTTGAGTGCTAAAAGTGATGCAAAGTTATTAAGCTTACTACTTTATATTGTATTCTCAACCCTAAACTGATACACAGTGCGTTTTTGAATAAATTGTCAAGTTATTTGAGTGATGAACACTGGTAGAAAATCCTGACTACTACTGGAACATTTTGATTTTAAGGTGACGACTACTGGTGCAAGGATTTTAAAATATTGTTTTTCCTTCAAGGGCTACTCCTTTTTGAATTCTGACTACATGGTCACTATAGGAAGGATCAGTGAGTCTTTCCAACTATGGTACAGCTCCGACAGAGTCACGATGCTCAGAGAAGAGACAAAATAGTATGTTTTCAAACTTAAAGTGAGAACCACTGGCGTTTTTACCTTGCTATGCAAAAGTAAGTGAGTACTCCAATGGGGTTCCAATGCGGTACCTAATTTCTGCATTTTAGATATATGGAAATACATGTCTCTAAAATGTAAAGAACTGATTTTTTTTAGGGGGGGAATAAACTATAGGTATGTGGGGCTTGCATACTTGACGCTACAATTCGGAAATTGAATTAAAATATGACTAACGGCTATCAAGATGTTGTCAAATAAAGGGAGGACCAACACAGTTAAGGGGTTTTCGTGTTAGATGCTAAAATTTCCGAAATCGGTCATGGAAAGTTAATAAACACCAGTAGCAATTTCATCTTAAAGTAATTAGATATCTTCATGGGGTGTTAGAACATCATGGAGTCTACCAAAATTAAATTTTAAAAGCTTTTGAAAATATAATCTGACATTTGTAAACAGTATTTGAAATATGTATTTACCCAAAACTTCCAGCTAGTACATCTAACATCTGGAGAAACACTGTGAAATAAAAGCTTGAAATTTCGGAAACAATTATTGGTCGCAACAAAATTAAATAAGATGGTACTTCTATGGGTTAAATCAGTACCTCAGTACAATTTCGATCGAAAGATTAGTTCAGTCCTAGGTTTTCTTCAGGCAATTCCAATGGTTCATCGAGCTGTACAAAAGAATGAAAATTCGCTGTCAATATCTAAGATAGTAACCAAGATAAAAGGAATTATATATTTTATGGCGTAAAAATAGAGATCTTTATATATTTGTACTTTTGGGTCTTTCCTATAAGAAAAAAAAATCAGAAAACTACTGTATATACCTTAATAGACAATTCAATGGGCGGGGACACAGTAGCTTAGTGGTAGGGTGTTTAACTAATATTTTTTTTTGCAGAAACTATTGGAGTATTCACTTAACCCGTAGAGATACGATCATACTTAACTCCCTATTTAATTTTAAAATTAAATAAAAGGAAATATTTCAGTGTAGCGACCCACGATTATGCATTTTAGTCTAAGGGAGATTATGATTAAAGCAAGTGAATGTTGTTGACAGAATTGATGGAATGCAAAGGTGGGAGGAGAGTACCCCGAGAAAACCCACGAATACGATGTCCACTACAAACTGACTTGGCCGTGGATCGAACCAAGAACCCAATACACCAGAGGTAAGCACTCTACCACTAAGCCACTGTGCCCCCGCCCATTTAATTGTCTATTAAGGTATATACGGTTGTTTTCTGAAATTTTTTCTTCTTACAGCAAATACTCAAAAGTACAAATCCATGTGGGTCTCTATTTTTACGACGTCATAAAATACATAATTCCTTATATCTCGCTTGCTATATTAGATATTGACAAAAAATGTTCACTTTATTTCAGAGCCCGATGAACGCTTGGAATTGTCCAAAGAAAATTTAGAGCTGAATTAATCTTTCGATCGAAATTGTACTGACGAGTCTGAGGTTCTCACTTAACCCATATAAGTACCATCTTATTTAACTTTTGTTAGGATCAATAATTGTTTTCTGAAATTTCAAGATCTAATACGCTTTTATTGTATGGTGTCTCTCTAGCTGCTAGATGTACTAGCTGGAACTTTTAGGTAAATACATATTTCTAATACTCTTTACAAATGTCAAAATATATTTTACAAAACTTTTAAAATTTAATCTTGGTAGACCCCATGATGTTCTTAAACTCCATGGAAATACCTAATTATTTTAAGATGAAATTGCTACTGATGCTTATTAACTTTACATGACCGGTTTCGGAAATTTTACCACCTAACACGAAAACCCCATAACTATATGGATCCTCCCTTTATTTGACAATATCTTGATAGTCATATTTTAATTAATTTTCTAAATTGTACTGTCTAATATGCAAGCTCCACGTACCTATGGTGTCGCTTTTTATTTCACCATATTTCGGTAACTGTTAGGCGTACCGACTTGCGGTTTCGGTAAACACACACCTCTAACGTTCTTTAAAACGTTATTAAGACATATTTTAGAATATTTAGAAATGAGAGTTCTGGGAATATCATGGTACCCGAAAACCCCCATCAGGGCGTGTGTGTAGTGTATTTAATTGAAACTACTTTTGAGGTTGTTGTAAGCCCTCGTAATTACGTTTCCGAAACTGCACCATCTAGTACGCAAACTCCACAGTTCTGTAGTGTCGCTCTTTATTTTCCCATATCTCGATATCCATAAGGCTTACCGAGTTGAGGTTTTCGGTAAACAGATGTCAGTTCCTTACATTTTAGAGACATATATTTTCATATATCTAAAAAATACAGACATTAGGTACCCCATGATAGCCCGAACACCATTGAGGTACCCACTTACTTTTGAATGGTAATACATTTTGAGTTGTTGTTCAGCATCAATAAACACTTCATAGTTTTTCTACGTGCAACCCAAAAGTCCATACCTGACCGAACATATTTTGTCCATTTAATCTCAAAAATGTTAAGATACTTTGTATTGTTAAGTACAACCAAATTAAGCACACTGAATATAACATTTTAAATATTTTCTGATTTTTGTTGCAGGTATTTCGTGCATCAAACCAGAATTCTGCTTGAAAGACAGTCAAAAGAAGCAGTGTAGGTTGTGGCTAAAAGTACGCCCTTTCTGAAGACAGACTCAGTTGTACTTACATTATTTTGTACGAATATATAACCCTAATAAAGATACTGTACTACAAATTATTTCTTTCTTCCATAAATTATAATAAAATATTATCTCTGTTTAAAGAAAATGATTTGTTAATGTTAAGTCATTTTAATTATTTTTCTCTGTAATAAGAACATTATCCCTAGCAATATTTTTTATCTTTGTGCTATTGCGATTGGATGAAGTAAAATTCTATACGAAGCACTATTATTTCAGACATGCATTAATAACTAATGTATTGTTCTGTATGTAAGACAATGTGTATACTGAACATGTCTAGCGAAGGTGTTGTTTTAATACAGAATCTATAACTCAGCTTTTCAGTAGTCAACTTTATTGGGAATCCGAAGAACGAAGTTAAAAAAAAAAAAAAAAAAAAAAAAAATGTTGGACTTACCAGCGTGTGTGTGTTCGAATTCTGGACTAATCCAAATTATCCAGAGAAATCATTATATATTTCTTTGTTGCTATTTCAGATGTATCCTTTATCCAAGTCGTATGAAACGGAGACTTCATACATCGCTATACTTTGTATGAACTATGTTCCGTATTTACTTAATCACTTTGTAACTTTCTCTAGTGTTGACAAGGCCGCAGGTGTCAATCGAATAGTTTAGTGTTTCACTCATGTCACCTTGTGACTAAGGTACGTCCTGTCGGTATATATATGGTACTGGGTTCAATTAGCGATAAAATACATTTTTAGCGTTAAACAAATGCAAAAATCTACACGAAATGAGATACCGTGATCTCTGACTTACGGATAACACCAAGCAACTAATGGTACTGAGTGTGATTGAGTTTACTAATTACTATTTGGCTAAAATCAGTGTTCCTTTATCTATAGTTCTTTTCGTGCTTTGAATTGCAAAGTTTGAAATAACCGTTTTAAATTATTGTGTATATATATCTTCCGAGTAATTCTGAGAATCATTGCTCTTTTTTTAAGCAATGTATGAGACTGTTAAATTGCTCTTTCCTTAAAATGTTGCACTAAGAAGGATGCATCCAGGAAAGTCCAAATTTGCAGAATGTCTATAGCAGGGAAGAATAAATATGTTTAGTCGATGGCTGCACAACGCCTCCGCTGTCACCACGTTGTCACACAGCGAATACAGCGAACGTTTAAGAGTATTCTGCACTTACTATTAGGTATCGGCCTGGGAACTTTGGCGCATCTACCCAGTCTCCTTCTTGGTGTTTCATTTTTAATGGCGAGTACTGAGTAGGAATAATATTGTAAGCGAATGCGTTTCCGGCTGACACCACACTTTTAATTATTGCGACATTTAAAAAAAAATACCTGTTAATTAAAATGTACAGAGAAGTTATTTCTGGAAAATTCTATTCAGGCCTCTTGTGGTAACAACTGCACTTTAGTAGAAGATACTATTAAGGAAAAGAATGAGGTAAAATAATCTTTATATCGTACAAGCAATGGATGATAACAGCTTAATAAATGATTGTACGTAAATCTTGTTTGAGTTTGAATATAGGATTGTATAAGGCTGTGCATTTTGCATTATTATTGAGGTGCTGCAACTAACTAACTGCAAACCATATGATAAATTCTTACAGTAATATATCACATATTGATTTACTCTGTATGGAAACGAAAATAGTTTAATATATGGTTAACCTCCTTTGTGCCAGGGGCGGATCCAGAGGGGGGCGATCGGGGCGATCGCCCCCCCCACAAGAGGAAACTTTCTTATTTTATATATAAATAAACCCATCCATAACAAGTTTGGAGCTCTTAAAAGTAGCAGTATTACCGCCGACCGCCCCCCCCAGAAGTCCGTCCTGGATCCGCCCCTGCTTTGTGCCCATAATTTTAAAATTAACGTTTGTCACTTTTCAACACTTGACTTTGCAGTAGCTTTCCAACGAATTAGCAGGAAGCCCAAACTTATAGGACACCCTGCAGGTAAATACATTTCTTTGGACAGTTTCACTGCTCCAAACTAAGATTTGAAAAGTGTAGTATTGTTAATTTTATTATTATTGGCACAAAGGAGATCAACCATATTTTAAGCTATTTTTGTTTTCATACAGAGTAAAACAATATTTGACAACATTACAGTAAGAATGTATCATGCGCTTTGCAGTATGTTGCAGCACTTTAATAATGGTGCACTATACGTACACTCTAGATCCTGCATATGTCCGATCCATACATTACAAGAAGGCAATACGTATTCGATACAGGTAAAATCTGTATATTTCATATGGACAACCTATTAGCTATATACATCCAATCTATACATTACATATGGCCAACCTGTACGCGACATACGTATAATCTATATGCTGCATGCAGACAGTCTGTAAGCTACATATATACACTCTGTATGGTGCATACGGATATTCTGTATGCTGTATCTGGACAAGCTGTGTGCGACATAAGGAAAATTTGTATAATACATACGTACAATACGTATACTGTATCTAGTCGTACGTATGGGGCACAAGTACAATATAGATGCTGTCTCGCGGTTGAACGCAAGAAACATACGTACAGAACGTATATTGCATACTTCTTGAAATCATGCTCCGTCCTGATAGTCAGTGTATGTCGTCATTATTAACCCACATGCTACATACGACCCTGACGTCACAAAGCTAGATATCACCTCCGTATATACTTGTTACTGCAGATGACGTCACACGAATGACGTCATTGCACTTATGCAGACAGTACGTATAATACATACTTTTTCAGCTATACGTTTGCTGCAGGATGTTATATACGGTTGTACGTTAAGTCCAGAAACTACAGGAATTACGAATGTAACCTACGTTTTTAAGTATGCCACCTACAATTTTTTTTCTCAGTGTAGCATATGGAAAACGTATACTCCGTACGGATTTCCGAAGCAAACATATGTATCCCGTATATTGGTACAATGTACCACTGTCTGGATATAGGATTTTTCTCAGTTTAGAAAGAGACACTCGACTGAACTGACAGGCAAGTTTTTTGAAGTGTCACACTCCGATTTGCTTGAAACTCCATGAGTGAATAAATTAATCAAAAGTAGGACATACGTGTTTCTTTTATTTCCCCAAAGTGGGAGATGAAGGGGTAAACACCCCCCTAAAGTGTGAACATAGGGCAATATGACACATTTTAGCAAGGCTATAACTAGCAATGCATAATGGGAATTTGCTTAAAACTTCTGGAGTGAATAAAGGAATCAAAAGTAGGACATACGTGTTTTCTTATATTGGGCAACGTGAGGGATGAAGGTGGTAAACACCCCTCTAAACTGCGAACATTGGGCAATATAACAGAATGTGTCAAAGGTCATAACGAGCAATTCTTTCGATTAGCTAGACGCTTTTAAAATCCGTAGAGGAAGAAACAATAAGTGGAAAACGTTGTGATAACAGTGGAAAAATACGTATGTCGTAGTTTTGATTATTTTGTTCATTGTAGGAGTTTCAAGGAAATTCTCATTGTGCGTTGCAAGTTATGGCCTTACTAAGGTGTATCATATTGGCCTATGTTCACACTTTAGGAGAGTGTTTACCTCCTTCATCCCCCACTTTGGCCGATATAAAGAAATATTATGTCATAGTTTTGATTCCTTTGTTCTCCCCAGGAGTTTCAAGCAAATCGGATTGTGACTTTAAAAAACCTTGCTTGTGAGTGTAGATCAAGGATCAAATGATCATTTTTGCGGTTCTTTATCATTGAATTTCTTAAGTACTTACAGTAGACTAAGCAAAAGAGTCATTCGAAACCTATACCTAGGACAACGAGTGAAGATGCGCTTGAATGAATGAGTAACCAATAGTGTGGAGATTGGACGAGGAGTCAGACAAGGATGTAGTTTGTCGCCCCCATTATTCAACATTTGGAGTGAATGATTAATGAAGAAAGCATTAATGAGAATTGAAGATTTCAAGATTGGAGGACAGATCATTAACAAGATCAGGTATGCAGATGATACGGTTAAAATAGCTAAAACCGAAGGAGGACTACAGGAGATGATTGACAAAATAGTTGATATTGAAAACAGTATGGAATGGAATTTAACATCGAAAAGTCGAAAGTCATGAGAATATCCCGTGGAAACACTCCCTTACGAATCAGAGTAGAACAAAGAGAACTTGGAGAACTTGAAGAGGTCGATAATTCCAAGTATCTGTGTAGTATTTTGACGAGAGATGCTTACTGAACCAAAGAGATCAGGTCAAGAATTGCCATAGCTAAAGAAGCATTCAACAAGAAAAGATCACTCTTAACTAGCAGGCCCAATATTGGACTTAAGAAGAAGTTGGTCAAGTGTTATATACGGAGCATTAGACTGTATGGTTCAGACTTGAACATTACGGAAGTTAGAGAAGAAATATTTGGAGAGGTTCGAAATGTGGTGTTGGAGGAAGATGGAGAAGATGAAATGGACAGAGAGAGCAACAAACGAAGATGTTTTAAAAAGATAGGAGAGAAGAGGACACATTCTAGCCACCATTCTTCGTAGAAAGGATAATTGGATTGGACACATTTTGAGAAGAAATTGTCTTCTTCACACCGCCATAGAAGGAAAGATGGAAGGGAAGCGAGGAATAGGAAGAAGAAGAACACAGCTGATCGATGATTTGAAAGATAGGAGAAAATATTGGGATCGACAAAAGTGGAAGAAACATTTCCAGGCCCAAATCTAAAATTGAAAAAAAAAATCCTCGTTAGTCCCAGTACCTACCGAAAGGCAGAATACCTAATAATAATAATAATAATAATAATAATAATAATAATAATAATAATAATAATAATAATAATAATAATAATAATAATAAGCAAAAGAGAGGTTATTAACACAAGACAGAGGAACTAGGAGATTATAAGGAGAATAGCAAGAAATTAGACATTAGACAAGAACCATACACGAAATGTGCACTAACGACCCTACGAAACTAATTGAAGAAACTTTCACACCGGAGGTCACTGCTCTGTAATTTTCTCTGCAAAACCTGAGGCACCAAGCTTACCTATTTTGTGCGTATATGTTACCTTGATTTTTTTCCCATGTTTCTTTTAAGTATCCTTTTCTATTCATGTTTGTTCTACACTTCATCTGTGTCACAGGGATATGAACACAAAACTGTTTAAAAAATGCTAAACACATTCATATCCTAGGCAAGGCTCGAACTTTTCATGAAATGTGCTTTGTAACGTGCTGCTTAACGCTTATCAATAAAATTTGTGGTGACAACATTTGTGATATCCGTGGGTTTTATCCGGGTACTTCCGTTTCCTCCCACTTTCTTATTCCACCAATTCTTCTATCATCATTCAGTTACTTTAATCGTCATTTCCCGTAGTCAAAAGAACATAATCGTGGGACGTTAAACTGAAATATTTCATTTCCTTTCATTTTTATTTAAAAGCAAAACGGAACTACCAAACATATTTTAATATACGTATTTGTTATAATTCTTTCTTACACTGAAATTTCCAACAGACACGACACCAACATGGACACAAAAACAAAGAGGAAAGTTTAAAATGCTCAATCTCTTGAATGAGGCCCTCAATCTACGGGTTTCGGCCAACGATTATTACTAACTACTGAGGCCCTCTAACTATACTGTTTGAGGTGTGATCCAAAAGTATGGTGAACAATTTTACTTGAAACAAAGTATTAAGCTTACATGGAATTTGATTCAGTCTCCTTCAAAATAACCCTTCGCTAGCAATGCACTTATCCAAAGTTGAATCTCTTCTGGAAGGCTTCTTCAGAAGCCCATTCACCTCATCCGTCGTGGCCTTCTCAATGCCAGAAATGGTGTCACAACGTTTTCCTTTAAGAAAGATTTTAATTTTGGTGAAGAGTCAGAAATCGAATGGTACTATATCTGAGAGCACAGAGAATGTGGACAGACAGGAATATTTCTTCGGCCACACTTGCGAATCAAAACCAAGGTATGGGAAGGCGCGTTTTCGCGGTGAAGAAGGAAGTCTTTTGCGCATCTAATCAGCATTTAAAATGCTTTTCACGGACCTATACGAGATATTTAGTTCTTCGGAGAGCTCTCAAATAGTCATTCGCCTGTTAGAATACATCGTTTGTGCAACTTTTTGGACGTTTTTATTTGGTTTTGACCTCGAAGGACGTCTCGATCGTTGCATGTTTTCAACCGACTCTTTGCCGCTTTTGAATCGCTCATACCATTTGTAAAGAGTCTTTAACGCCACCACTTCATCACCATACACTGATTTTGACATTTCATGAGCCTCTTTGGCACTTTTGTCTCCAGCAAACATCACATTGGCGTGCGACAGACATTCTAAACACTTCCTCATTTTTCTGGTTTTGGAAGCCAACTAACATGTCACAACTCGTTCAAACTGGACACTGACTGTAACAAAGGCTTAGGCAACTCGGCTTACTAGTTCAAATGAACACAGCATCGATAGATGGCACTGTGCAGCTACATTTACCGTACTTTTTAATCATACCTTATAAGACTGTTAGACTATTCCTTCGTATCAATATCTCACTGACTGTCTAACAAACTCTGCACACAAGTAACACTTTACCTCCAACTATCGCTTGCATTATCTTTAATTCTTTCAATTACAAATAAAATTTTAGTCATTATAAGATTGTTGTTAAAGTTATTGATATTCATTAATTTTACAAACGTCAATAAACATCTTCAGGCCAGGTTGAGTGAGAGAAATATGAACATACAATTTCCCTGAAGCATAAAAATCAACGACTACCCGAATGACAGCTTTTAAACTAATTTGAAAACTGTAATTAAAGTTAATAACAAATTTAATTTAATTAGAGTGATGGTAAAAACAAAAGTGTGTGCAGTGATATCTTTGTGTTTGAATCGCCTTGCCTTTGAAGTTTGTGGTGAAAGTTCTAATGCACTCAGCAATAATTATGATCGCCTGTTTTGTTTGAACGTGGTTGTGTGGAGGACTTAAGGTTGGTATGAGTCAGTGTGACGGTCGGTCGATGAGATGTGAGGCCACGAGTCCTTGGGAAGTTGAGATGAGAGGAATCTATTTTCGGAGGAGGACGATGCGTCTGCCTTATCTAGTTATTTCAGACAGAGATGAAGGCTAATCACTATCGGCATTGTTTCCACCAACTTAACTTACAACAGAAACAAAGAAAACCAGCACAGCTAAGCATATTTCTTTACAAATAGGATATAATTTATTTTCCCAAATATCAACCCTTTTTTTTTTCTTTTAGTGGCGGGTCATGCAAAGCTACTATGAATTTTAAAGATAGCTGTTTGTTAAAAAGCAGACATCGAAATATAATTTTGATCCAGACAACGAGCTTTTCTCTAACTTATGGATATTGGACATTAAAATTTCAATAGCTGTATTAAAATTTTAATGTCCTATAGTAGTATATAAAATACTCAGAAAATGAGAAATGACACTTAAATCATTGCATTATACGGAAGCTTACATCTTATGAACAGAATTATGGGATGTTTGGAAACAATATCTGTAATTTGTACGAAGGACATTTTTAAAGTATGGTCTGTTTTATAATGAAAAATATCTATCTATCTATCTATCTATCTATCTATCTATCTATCTATCTATCTATATATATATATAGTTCGAATAGGTTATACTTTCAAAAGGTTTTATATACTTCAGCAATTTTTCAACATAATTTCCATTGATGTTCAAGCATTTGTCGTATCGAGAGGCAAGAGTTTCCAGATCCATATCCACCTGAGAGACCAATTCTTCCGACATAATTTTGTGGAGAACATAATGTGAAGTTTGCTGAAAACTCTCTGATAGCGTGGATAAAATGAATTATCTGTTTCTACGGATCTTAATTTCTACCACACTCACATGATCGTTAGTGTTAGTGACCTGAATCGATCGTGGTTCATAATGAATATTCTCGCGTCCTTACTTCAAAAGTCTCACTCAGTTACGACTTTTCCTATCACACATGGAGTTTTAACCATGCATCTCAATATTCTTGAATTCTTGCATCATACAAAGTGGCGGATCTAGCCCAGGGCCGAGGGGGACTAGGCCCCCAGTTTTTGGGGGACAAAAATAATTTAAGTCCTTATTTATATAGTTTTGAAATTTTAGTAAACTTATGACATATCTGTCATAGTTTGGATTCTGGTTGGTCCCCCAGTTTTTCCTTTCTAGATCCGCCACTGATCATACATCACAAAATTCGTCAGAATACCAAATCATTGTTTTCCTCAAAGAAAAATGAAAGTGTAAGCGGTCTACGCTATTTTATCCAGAGTGTCTTTGTCTGTTTTAACATTGTATTATGGTGATAAAATGGGTAAGATAGGAAGTGGTATTTGTGAGATAGTCAGAATATAGTATTCCCAAGGTTTTCTTCAAATCTGCTCGTTCGTTAGTTTTTTTTTTTTTTTTTTTTTTGCTTAGTATAGTACCCGTAACAATAAAATTGTGCATGCTACATGATACTTCCTAGGATCGTCAACAGAAACGTAACAATCAGGCATATATAATTCTACTGGTAAGGAGACTTACGGAAGTGTCACTCACCGATTTGAATGAAACTTTGTACACTTGCATAACATCTAAAAATAATCGACACGTTTTTTTTTCTTTCGGCAACAGTGAAGATTTAATGTTGGAAACTACCCTTTGAACGTTAGGGGTGGTCTGTAAGCATAGACCGAAAGTAATCATTTAGTTTAGAAGAAAACATACTGCCAGGGGTGTTTTAGGACAGCTGATTCAGAATCTGACACCAAAATTACAAAATTCGAAATGGCGGATTCAATATTGTAATTACAATTACAAAGTGTCTTCTGGTTTGAAATTCTTTGCAGTTATCCAAGAACAATTATAGTTGGCAGAGATTACTATGAGGAGGTTGCACACCAATTTGAAACCCCTTTCTGTACTAATTTTAATGGGATGCTTAATTAAATTGAGTCTCTGCACCTCTTGCTATAGCGTTTACAAAGACACAAACAGTAGAAAGTGTGGCACAGTCAATAAATCTATTACTCACAGCTACACCATCCAGCCTTTAATTTCTGAAAATGGTGTTCTGTTATCACCGTTGCTAATTATTTTGCATGAGAAGAATGGAAGATTTGGCCCTCATAGTCCAAAACAACCTCTTTTAATCTGAAAATGTACTTGTGAAAGCATCAAATTTGGAAAAATTAACATCAGGTCTTGTGAGATCATGGTTTCAAGAAGTCTTTCTTCCAGCGTCTAATGCAAAGTCTATTTTGTTATTAGATTTGTGGAGTGGTCACAATGGGACCACTCCATAATACATCTCCATAATAATATAATTTAGATCCAAATCACTGATTCATAATCAGTTTTCTTCTCCCAGATTTGCAAAACTTATTAAATATGCATGATACAAGAACAGTTATTGGAAGAAGACTGTGCTGCATTTTGCAATTTGTCAGTTATTGCTGTAATAGGTTAAGATTGGTGTAAACAATATTTATGCATCACACACTTTTTTAAATGAAATTCATTACTGTAAAATGTTTTCTCAATAAATTCATAATTATAACAATTGAGTATACGGTATCTGAAGTACTGACATAGTGAGAGGCGAGCGGACTCACTACACATAACACCCTGAATAGGAAGAGACCCAGACTTACTTTGAACAAGCATTCCGTTAAAATGAAGAGGTTTCAAATCAATAGAAAGGGTTCTAACGGTCTGCAACCTTCTCGTAGTAACCAGTGCCAACTATAATTGTTCTTGGCTAAGTGCAGAAATTTTCAAACCAGAAGACATTTTATAATTGTGATCACTATATTGGATCCGCCATATTGAATTTTGTAATTTTAATGTCAGATTCTGAATCAGCTGTCCTAAAAACCCCTTTCAGTATATTTTCTCCTATATTAAATGGTTGTTTTCTCTCTATGCTTAGAGACCACTCCTAACGTTCAAAGGGTGGTTTCAGCCCTTAAACCTTCGCCATTGCCGAAATAAAAAAAAATACATTTTTCGATGTTCTAGAAGTATGCAAAATTTCATTCAAATCATTGAGTGACACTTCCGTAAGTTTCCTTGTGAGTTTCAGTTACAGAAAGGGAATCGGAATCGAATTTCCTGATAAACAAACGTTTCGGTGCTGAACTTACAGAGATTCAATCATAGTGATTTTAAACTTCGGAACCTAAACCAATTTTCTGAAATGATTATGTGAGAAAATAGATTATTTTCTGGAACTGAAACCAATACTGAAGTGAAAGTGAAATTATATATATATATTACAGTTGCTTAACCTTATTTGCAGTTCGCAAACAGCTTTAGCTAACCATGCTTCCAAATGAAGTATTGATAAAATATGTGAACAGAAACACATCGAATTATGGTTTTATATTATGTGAACAGAACCGATATGGCGCACTCAGTACACATGGGAATTAAGCTCAGTGTTTTTGGGTGCTCAGTGGGTTTTTGTTCATATTTCATGTTTAAAGTGTCTCTATAAAACTCCCTTCAGAATTTTTTTTTTTTTAAATCTTATAATCAGATTTTTTAAATAACTCCTATACAAGATGTGATCAGAAATACTGTGAATAATTTTATTAGAAGCAAAGTAATAAGTAATTACATAGAATCTCCTTCAATCTACTGCCCCTGGCTGGCAACGCACGTGATCGAACGTTGAATCTATGACTGGAAGCATTTCTGGAAGGCTTCTTTTGGAAGGGTGTTCAGCTGCTCTGTCGTGGCCCTTTCAATGTTAGGAATGGTGTCAAAAACGTCTTCCTTTAAGCACGATTTTAATTTTTGAGAAGAGCCAGAAGTCACATGTTGCCATATCTGGAGAGCACAGCCAATGTGGACAAACAGGAACATTTTCTCATCTAAAATCTCTCGGATCAAAAGAGGGTGTGAAGCGCGATTTTGTGTTGAAAAAGGAAGCAATTTGCTCATTTATAATGCTTTTCACTGACCCTCACAAGATGTTTAGTTGTTTGAAAAGATCTCGAATAGTGGTCGCCTATTTGAACAAATCATTTGTACCACTTTTTGCACTTTTTATCTGTTTTTGACGTCGAAGAACGCCTTAATCGTTGTTCGTTTCAACCGACCCCTTGCCGGTTTTGAATAGCTCATATCACTTGTAAATATTCTTCTATGCCGCCGGTTGATCGCCATACATTCATTTTGACACTTCGTGAGTTTTTTTTTTTTTTTTTTTTGTCATTCTTTTGAAGCTCAGAACAAAACTTAATGTTGGCGCCAGTGATTCCAACCTGAAACAATATGAAATCCCATGTCAAGAGGCAAAAATTTTTCGTGTGAATTTCCCACGTTATACTAATTAAAAGTATACTATAATATTAAAAGTTAAATTTCTCTGTGTTAGTCACTTTTTACAATATCCAAATGAATACGCCGTAAATTTCGATCTTCTCGAAAAATCCCATACATGCTACTTATTATCCCTTTCCGAGAATATAAGGTCAAAAAGTCCCACGATATGGGATTTTCCCCACAGGTTGGCATCACTGGTTGGCGCTCGACAGACACTCTTAACATATCCTCAGTCTTCTGCCTTTGGAAGCCAACTAACATGTTACAACTCGTTTAAACTTGATACTGACTGTACCAAAGATTCAGGCTGCTGTATAGTTGAAATGGATACATATATAGATTGCACTGTGGAACTACATTCACCGGATTTTTTTATCACACTTTGTAATGTAAATAAAACAGTGTTAAATTTCCTACTTAAGCATATCATACAAATTATTTGTCTGCTTTTCCTCGCCACTGTAATAATTGAACTTGATTCTGTTGTGCTCTGAACGCTCTATATATCAAACTGTACCCCAATGCTATTCCCTAAGCACATCTATTATAACATATCTTTTTAAGGTTACATTACCATTAATAGCTCTGGTACTTACTGTCAGTGGGTTAACAGGAGTAAATTAAATTGTTGTAAATATTAGAGTAATTTTCCTATCCGCACTTCATGAACGGGCATACACCCTGGCTATGCTACTGTTTTAAGCCCCTAACTTTCTATTAAATTGTAAAGTAATTCATGTTAGAGCTTGAAGATAGTTGATTGTAAGTCTTACGTCATAAAATCTCACAAAATTACAAAAAAAGAAACTTGTGGTTTATAGTTCTTTGTGTGCTTCCTGTGTTTTCTGCGATCGAATACGAAAGAAAGGGAGAGAAGCCTTCTGAGAACATTAATCAAGTCGAAGGAGCGGAGTAATCTCGGCCTCCTGCTGTTTTGGTGAAGGCGAAAAATGGACGTCGATGTTTTCAACAAACAGAAAGTGACCACAACTCCAGCGGAAGATTTCGGTCTTTCTTCTTCTTCTTCTTCTTCTTCTTCTTCTTCTTCTTCTTCTTCTTCCGAAAATGGAATCAAAGAAGAAAGAAAGGCAGGAAATAACTCTTCTGACACCAACTGTAGCCTTTAACATTCTTCTACGGCCATCATTAATCTATTTGAGGTCTCTTTATTTTGTTTCATTCAAAAACCAGAAACTTTTTTTCCGTATCATCTTTGAATTATTCACTTTCTTTGTTTATTTTTATTTACGTATTCACTTCCAACAAATATTGCAATCTCAATGCTATTCTGCTACATTTTAATGAACTTTTAAATAATAGTGTAAAATCTCTAGAAGATAGAGCTAGGTCGATAAAATCAGAATCCGGAATTAACTCCCACTACCTCCAAATAACAACAGTATTTAAAAGAGTACTATATTACACCTTTCTCTATTTGTAAGGTAGAAATTAGGTATCACAAGACCGTGCGGTCATTAACAGGATCTCTACCGAGCCCCGAAGCAGGCTAATCAGAGTGGCATAGGAAACCCCAATGCTCCGAAGCAAGCAGTGAGGAGATAAAAGTCACAGATCCCCGAAGCAGGCTAAGCAACTGAGGTTGGGATCCCGTCAGAGCTCCAAAACAGGCTAAGTCAGAAGGAAAAGAATGGCCAAGAATCCCAGAGCAGACTAAAGGCTTCGAGATGGGGTTCTAGTGCTCCAGGCAAGCAAGAGGAAGGAGACCACAAAACTGGTGCCTGTCCGCTGCCTGTTGTCCAATATATAGGAGTTCCAGAGATACGGGGGCTCTGCTGCTCTCCTGTCGTCATGTAACGTGCAGGAGGTGCTGTTGGCCCATCGTCTACTTTTCCTAGTAATCCCACTGGTGTGTAGTACTCCGATGTAAATTCATGTGTTTATGCTTACAAACAGGAGCATATGACATCGTTTGTGCACAGAAGCACGTGGTACATTACAATAGGAAATCATTAGTTAACGATGTTGAGTACTTTTTAGCTCATTGATTCATATTTCTAATATTTTTCTATTTTCTTTAAAATGGACTGAAATTTTAATGATTTCTCCTTATATAGATATATCGACTTACAATTAAGTAATCAGACTGATTTTATTATGCCCAAAACAAAAATAGTTTAATAATACCTGGTTATTATTCAAAGTACACCCCCTCCTACATGAATACAGTGAGTGGTATGATCACAGAGGAATTAGAATGACCTCTGCAACTCAGTTTATGGTGTGCTCTGTAATGCCCTCTTCAACTAACTAATTAACTAACTCTGTGGAACCCGGAGGTTCAATGCCTCGTACACCAAAACTCTCCACTGGCTTCTACCAACTGGGTCCACTTTTTACTTTGTATTCATATTTCTCTGAGATCTATATTAGTGTTATCCCATCTGCGCCTAGATTTATCTAATAATCGTTTTCCGATTGGATTTCCGGTTAAAACTTTGAAAGCGTTCCTACTTTCTTCTATTCTGGCTACATGACCTGCCCACCTAAGCCTAATAGATTTGATGATCCTAACAATATTTGGTAAACAATATAAATTATGTAGTTCCTCGTTATGAAGTTTCCATCATTTCGCATATCCGTTCTTCTTGGGTCCGAATATTCGTCTCATGATCTTGTTCTCAAACTCTGTTAGTCTGCGTTCTTCCCTCAGAGTAAGTGACCACGTTTTACAACTATACAGATCGTCAGACATGATTATCGTTTTATATACGTGGAGAAGTCAAAAAGTAAAGGGACTTGTGCAATTTCTCGCACTAGGGTGTGGTAACACTGCTAGAATCCAGCGCTGAATTAGTGTCGTCTGCAACACTTCTATGCAACGTGTTACTCTTATTTCCGCGTTAGTCGTTGGAGTTTAGCATACCGTTAAACATGGTAGTTCCATTGCCGATCTATACCAAGTAGGAAATGAGGATATTGGATCGCTTTTTGTTTGCGGAAGGTATTAAACCTACGGAAGTTATTCGCCGAATGCAAGCGCAATATATTGATAGCCGTTTATCGCGAAGCAAGATCTACGAATGGATAGAGTGTTTCAAACAGAGAAGGACTTTGTGTGATGAGAAAAATCGGACAGGCCATCGACCTCAACGACTGAGAACTATTTGAAGGTCGTCGATGGTATGGTGATGGAAAACAGATGAATCACAGTAGACGAAATCGCCAAAAGATTCGCTTGGCTCCAAACGATTTTCATATGTTTGTACGATTTTAGGAAGGGGAAGAAGATATGAAACCGATGCAGAAGTCATTGATGCGGTGCAAAATTGGTTACAGGTGCAATCGAAAATCTTTTTTCCGACGGAATAAAAAAAAATTGTGAAACGTTGGGAAAAGTGCGTTGAAGTGCTGGGAGATTACGTGTGAAAATAATGTATGCAACCACATTTCTATTATTAGAATAAATGTATCTTTTCTTAAAAGTCCCTTTACCTTTTGACTTCTTCTGGTATTTTAAGCTTCAAATTCCTCTACAGAATTCACGACGACAAGAAATTTTGAACTAAATAATAACACGAATTCCCTGCTTTTAGTCCAGATTTAATATCGTCGTGAAATGGTTTTAGTCTGTTTGGACCTTGAATAAAGAGTTGAGGAAAAACTCGTAAAACGCTTCGTGTGGAGAGTTGTACTGCATGAGGCAGAAACAGGGACATTACTCAAAAATGATGAAAAATGACTGGAAGCTTCCGAAATGTGGATGCGGAGAAGAATGTAGAGAATTAGGTGAGTCGAGTGTGAAACAATGACAAGGTATTAGAAATGATGGTGACTTAAATAATTTTCAGTATTAGTAAGAAGAGGAAGGGAAACTGGTTGGGAGACTGGATAAGAAGGAACTATTGAGTTAATTACAAATTTAACGTCCCCTTCTGCAGCGATTCTATAGGAGACGAGACCTACTGATTAACGTGGAATCCGAACCACATGAGCTCGCGCTGGTAATCGAAAGAAGGAACTGTGTTATGAGGGAAATGCTAAAGAGTATGGTGCCAGGAAAGAGAAGAAGGGGCCAAAGGAGCAAGGGCGCCGATTTCTCTGTAAATTTGAGGGGGGCATTCAGATGCAGAAGGTATATACATATATATAAAGATTTTAAGACAAATTGCACTCAAATTATGCCAAATATTGTATATTCATTAATACAATAGGGGGTCGGGATCCTCGCCCCCCAGGATCGGCGCCCTTGCAAAGGAGGCTATAGTTAATGGACGATACCGAAACAGAAAAACCATAGAAACGTGTTCAACATTCAGACTTGTTTAGAATCAACATTCAGTTTCTGAATATTTTACTGTTCAATACTACGTACAATATTACGTAAGAAAATACGTTCGAACTTAGTTCAATTAACTACTTTGTAACTCTGTCCTAATTTCTAGTGGATGTGGCATATGCTTTTCAATATCAATAAAACAAATGCGTATGTAACACTCAAATATAATTACTATAAAGTGTATATCTAAATTGGCAACAAAAAATTAAATGGAATACTTACAAGAAAATTATCTCTCACACAAAGATTAATATTTCTTTTGAAATCCCTTATTCTTTATTAAGTCTTTTATCATTTGTGGCATCCTATGTACAAGTTTAGCACATTTTGCCTTCAAGTCAGCATCGTGATATCACAAATTGTTGATCTCCTTGATCAATGGAAGTTTGGTTCTAATGTGCTTCTTCTCTAGCTTTTCTTTCATGAAGCTCCAAAAGTTTTCAATCGGGTTCATATCAGCACTAGTGCCTGGCCACGGAAGAACACTAATTTCGTTGTCTTCAAAGAATTTTGTCACAGCTTTGGCCCGATGGCATGGGGCTCCATTATGCATAAAGATGAATTGTACGTCATCAAACCAGAGTGCAGTCTTGAAAAGCAGTTCTTCGTGGTATTGGTCGTGCTTCATTGTCCTCTCTACTATATACAGTCTTCCAGGCCCGAAGACAGAGATCACACCCCAGACCATGACTGAAGTAGGATGCTTCACGTTTTATTAAAGACATTCCAACTTGAATTCCTCCCAGGTCAACGTCGCACATATTGTGAACATTCATCAGACACAAAAGTACATGATTCATCACTGAAAAACACTATTCTCCAGTCGTCAGGAGCCAATATTCTAAGCCTCGTGCCCATTCGAGGCACTTTTGTGCCATGATTGCAGTAGACTCTAATTTTTGTTTTCTTTCTTGACCGTGTGCTTTTATTACCCCTTCGAACATTTTCAGGCCAAATGTCAGCGCCATACTCAGCCATTTTTATGCTTAAGCCTATTAGAAGTTGCACTTCTGTTTCCCCAGAGCCAATGTTTTTAGTTTTCTGATACCTCTTAGCGATAGTTTTGGTTTTCGCCCACACTTCCCAATCCTATTTTGGTTCTTGTTTATTTCAACAGAGATTCTACTCACAAATTTTTGTTCTATCCCAACTCTACTAGCAATGTATTGCCGTTTATATCTTATTTCCACCAAAAGTATTTTGTTAACTTCCATTTTACGCGAAGAAAGGTCTTTTGCTTTTCCCATTATGCTGCAATTACAGGACTATACAACATAAAAGATTGATACACGAAGCACGTCATTTTAAACTGGCCTATTCGAACTGTTGAACGCTTTGAATATCGTTAACTTCTTACGACAGCAACCACAACACTTTAGACTGTAACTTGTTAATAGGAACCGCAATAAGTATTTACAACTGAAACACCACTTTCAGAATCCCCCCCCCTCACTAATACCATCTGCTGTTCAACGGTGATATCACCACTTCAACTGTACAGTAAACAAAAGAAGGATCCTATGTTGGTGGTTTAACCATTAAATTAAATATTGTACGACTCTGAAATGAGGACTCCCACATCAATTTTGCATTTTTCAAGCTTGAGTCTAATAATTTGAACACGTCTGTACATGAAGACGAAGAAGTTTCCGGGAGAAAGTGAAGCACGAAAGCTTCTCAGCTGCGGCAACCTGTCCATAGAGTACATAGACATATATTTCTGCTATTATTATTATTATTATTATTATTATTATTATTATTATTATTATTATTATTATTATTATTATTATTATTATTATTATTGTTATTATTATTATTATTATTATTATTATTATTATTATTATTATTATTATTATTATTATTACCACACAGATATGAAGACTAAATGAGATAAAGCATAAATTGTAATTAGCTTTAACTTTTAATATTTGTTTAACTGTCATATGATATTGTAGTCGATCGATCACATTGCGCTAAACAAAATGACATAATCAAGGTAACCTCTAATGCGTGTATTTCGAGAAAACATTTCCTCTGGCGTTACAAAGTATTTTGTTTGTTGCCAATATGATTTTCTGCTGCAGTAGATTAATGATTTGTGTATGCACTGAATGTAGAAATACACATTGTTAAGAAGCAGATCGTATCTATTCTTAGTTCAACCTTGCTAGAATGGCACACAAAGTCCTAACAGTGACGCCACATTACTCATAACAATATCCATAAGCCGGCATTCAATATCTCTGATCCCAGATCTGATACTCCGGCACATATAAAAGCAATTAATTCTTGTGAGACGCTAATCACATAAACTTTCTCGGTACTGATAACAACGATTCCAAATACTTATTTAGTAAATATTTCTAAAATTACAATAAATAGAATTTATTAGCATAACATCCTAGTCATAAAATCCGTAGCCTAAAACTGTAATGGAAATAAATATAATAATGAAAGAAGTTGTGAAATGAAGGTATGGGCAAAATGTGAGAATCATAAGCGCATTATGTGATATTCTTCCAGAAACTATCACCTAGGGACAAAATCAAAACTGGGGGGCCGCGGTGGCTCAGTGGTAGAGCGTTCACCTCTGGTGCTTGGGGTCCCGGGTTCGATCCCAGCCCCCGCCAAGTGAACTTTGTGGTGGACAAACACAGTGGACAAGCTCTCCCGTTTCCTCCCACTTTCTTCATTCCACCATTTCACTCATTTCTCATTATCACCGTCTCCTTTAGCCTAACCGGCATAACCGTGGGACATTAAACTTACAGATTTCATTTCATTTCAAAATCAAAATTATTCACAAAAAAGGTGCTGAATCGTAATAAAAGTTCACGTAGAATCTCACATACAATTTTCATTTAACCTCAAAAATGCAACAGTTCATTTTTTGAATTTCTAAATTGAAATTATGTTAAATTCGCAGTCCTGCGAATGAAGTTTAAATTTTTTTCTTCTTATTCTACCATTGAAAAATAAAACAGGTATAATTTAAAAACTAAGAAATTACACAGTTTCCACAAAGGTTACGATTAAAATATTTTATGTATAAATAAAAAGAACTCTGTAAGAAGTGAAACTTTTTTGCCAATAAGATCAAGAAAACAAGAAAAACGGTATTTTACTTTTTCGTAATACCAAATTACCATTTACAGGATATTTATCGAGTATTGAAAGTACTTACAAAAATTTCCATTTCCTTTTACATGCTTGAGCAGACATCTACCACTCATAGTACATGGTCTCGTTCTAAATGGGTAGTCATAGAGTATGTGTCGAGGATTGAAGAGTATGAGGCGATTTTAAGTGTTGAAGAGTATTAATGACGTATGACGAAAACAATGACTCTACCATCAAATTTTTGTATACCTGGCAACATTGCTTTAGTAAAACTATCCTCTCAAATACATTGGTTATTAGATGTACTCTCATTGGACCAAGAAGCATATGACGTCGTTATTCAATGGTTGGACCATTAGCATGTGATAGAAATTGCTGTATCTCTTCCTGTAATTGCTTGTTGTATTTCTGACAGTGTTTGTAAGTGAAAAGTAGTAGTGAATTGTAATTGTGTTTGTAAGTGAAAAGTTAAAGGATGGAGCTAGAAGTACGAATCGACTGAATTTTTGTTGTTGTAGTACGCAAAGTCGTGAATCGTTTACGGGGAAGAATTTGTGACTTCATGGTTCCAGAACCTAATAATATCGTATCGAAGCTTCCTGAGTGAATAAGTAGAGTGACGGCCTAGTGAAACACCAAACATTTGCCAGTCAGGTGTCGTCGAGTGGTCAAAGGTTTCCGGCTGATTATCGATGGACGATTTCCTATTAGTTAGGGATTACCTATAACCTGGCAAGTAATTCCTATGTTCCTTTGCAGAATCCCTCGCACACATCTTGCGGAGGATTGAAACATACATTTTGCAATCGAGCAGGTATGACTTATATATATATATATATATATATATATATATATATATATATATATATATATATATATATATATATATATAGATAGATAGATATAGATATAGATATAGATATATAGATATAGATATAGATATATGGATATTCTTAAAATATATATATACTGCTTTGGTCAATTGAAGTTTTATCTGGATAAGATATCAGGAATTCTGATCGATTGTCGATATAATGGAAAAGAGCAAGATAAATTTGTTGAGACATTGGCTGAGAAGGAACTGTATCACGAGGAACATGCTAGAGGGTATGGTGGAAGGAAAGAGAGGGAAAGAGCGAAGAAGGCTACAGTTGATGGACGGCATCAAAACACAAAATTCGTACTTGAAGACGAAAAGGTTAGCACAAGACCTTGGAGTATGGATTCTCCTCATTTGCAGGAAGTAGCCAGCCAATAATGGCTGAATTCGCTTGATAAAGTCTCTCCTAATCATTTCCTTTCATTAACTATCCACTTCCTTTAACACAAAGGGCATAAGAGACTGAATTTCATTTTCTATACTAAAAGTGATAATGGTTTTGCCATGTGTTCGTTGATCTATTAAAACAATTAATCTAATTTAATGGCATCGCATTATTATATAGAAATTGTACAGTGTAGATACGATTGTAATTATCAAAACCAAACTAACGTACGTCAAGCTCAGAGCTGAGCTAACCTATGTTAAATTTAACTTACAGTCTAGATCACGTAACTTAAGATAACTAAGCGGAGAAAAATTAAAATAGAAAAATTAAAATTAAAACAGAAAATGCCATAACAAATTCTTTTTGCATCCCCTTAACAATAATGTAAGTATAAATATATTGTAAAATTGTGTCTTTTAGGATGAAGCTAAAATGGTGCACGGGATTTTTTTTTTTGCATTTTCCCAAGCACCTATTATCATAAAATTCTTCTTAGTTACAGTAGAGATGATAAGTACAGTTCAAACATAAGTTCATCTCAGATATTTGGTAATTTTGTTGGTGAGTTTGTAGGAACCCAGACACCAAGCGTCCTAGAGTGATAGAATTTAAGTCTGTAAAGGCCAAGGAGCGAGTAGATAACTCTCAGAGACCTGGGGTCCTACAAAGTGGAGAGTTAAAGGGGCTCTTAGATACCACGCGTTCTAGAGAGTGGAGGTGATGATCAATCGGTGGAGATTGATGCATTCCGTGGTGTTCTGGCTCCTTTTATTCAGAAATGTTGGTCACTTCATTAATCTTCTTTCCTTGACGATCGCTGATGACGATTGACGTCGTCTTCGTGGTTGTCATCCGATGTTGTTTACAGACAGCACGTGGTGTTGGCATCATGCGTAGTAATTGCAATATTTATGAATTAACTGGAAATACTTGGAATTGGAAACAAATCTGATGTCTGGATTGACAATGGTTAGGCAGCGACCTCAGAGTTGGGCTGTACGTGATGACTTGTTAAGGCAAACTAGTTGCTACGTGAGGATTGGCAGTGTATAATGAACTGAACAGACGGAGATACTGAAAATGAGCGACCTCTCGGATTACCAAAGAGAACAAATTGTTTGTGCTCGGTTCTTTAGTGCCATCATTACGACGGTGGAAATAATATTAGAAGGATCGAAAGGAACAGTGTTGTAGGTTATGACAACCGACAAAACTTACAGCAGAAAAACATCGGAGAAGAGCAGAGGTCGGAAGAAATCCCTCAGTGACAGGACACTAAGCATTAAAGCGAATTGTCACTCAAAACTGCCATGCAACTGAAATACAAGTGAGGGGAAACTCTAACAGCACCTATCAATTTTTTTGTCTATAAGCATAGTTCGCCACAAATTATATATTATGGGCATACTGGGTCAGGATACATTGGGGAAACCACTCATAAAACCATTGGCTTGCAAGATGCCAATGGCGCTGCGAACAAGCAACATTGTCCATGATTAGTGAAAACGTGTGATGTGGTAGAATAAATCGATGTTCATCTTGTTTCAAATCACGAGCCGTGTTTATGTCTTACAAAACTCGAAAAAAATATATGATCCTCATTGTATCCGTTCACCCTTAAAACATGGCGATGGTTCTGTGATGCTTTGGACTGCAATATCCTTTTTTTAATGAGTTCTGTGCTGACGCTTATCAATTGTGCCAGTGTCCATCACTAGGTGCAATCTATATTTTAGATGTTCTTTATGTTCAATAACGCTCCAGGATGATAATGCTCTCATTTACGGCTGGATCTGTTGTGATGTGGTTTGAGAAATGTCAGGTTGAAGTTGAAGATTTCACTGGCCTGCCTAATCCCCAGACATGTACGTAGTTCAATATCTGCTGTATTATTTGAAGACACAAATCCGACGCATATTTTTATATTCATCCTTTCTTACGGAACTGAATGAAACACTGCAGGCGATTGTGTAATATTTCACTTGGTATAATTTACGACCTCTATTACTCCTCTCCACGCCACATCAGAGCCATATTAATATAGTAAGTTGCATTTTTATGGGGTATTTTCATTAAAGTGATAAGTGCCTGAAGAAACGTAAGATTTGTTATCAAATAAGACTCATTTTTAACAAGAAATCCTATATTTGCAGTGATTTTGTTGTGAAAGCATAAAAGAAACATCTATAAGAAAAAAGAAACTTCAATTGAGAGCATCGTAGATATATATATATATTGTATGAGTGAAGCACAATTCTTCTATTTCCTCTCCCATGATGTCAGATAAGCCAATCCATAAGATAAGAAAAATATAATCCACTTGTAATTTGAAGTGAAATTTCCGTATCTCGAAGGCTATAAATTTCCACAGAGAATACGATATGACACAACTTATTTCTATTCGTCAGCTACTTACTCGGGGAGGGCAAAACATGTCTGGGAGTAAACATAGGATTGAAGGAAGAAAATTCTTCTTTTTCTGTTATTTTCACGTCAGAAGCGTTTCTTGATGGATCGCACAACACAAGGAGGAAACGGACCAGGCTTCTTGTTGGAGCAACTTCTGTGAAAAATTAGAATCATCCATCACCGTCTGCAACAATTCGAAACGGAAAGCGATTCTGGCAAACGGAAAGCTAGACTCGCTCTCTTGCTTTTATGTGTTATATCAACAAATCCTAGGAACAGGAGGCTTGTCTGCGAACCATCACTCCAAGTGTTGCCAAATACTCGAGGTAAAAGATACACATGCAGAGAGAGGCAAAGCCAAATAACAGCATGTTTATTCAGCTTAATCCGTAAACATAATATTTTGATTGCAAAGCATCATTGGAGCAACACAGTTGTCTTACAGGGTAAATAATATGGAAATCAGTTGGCAAATGGATGTTAGTTAATATTTCTGAAATCCAATCAATAATGTTTATAAGTAAAGTATCGAACACTACAGATGCAAACGAAAGCTTTTCCCATCATATCCTTCATTGGTTTCCACTCTGTCAATAGGAATATTTCTTAAGCCTCGAAGGAAGTTCGAGCCACATTTCATGATAAGTGAAAATTTTTAACTACTCTACTCTTTTACTAATGAAACATTCTTAAGTATTTTATTATCATTTAGGGTAACTGAATAATGTACAAAGGTACACATATGTATATGAATCTCTAGATTCATTAAATTGAACAAATTAAATTGGTGAATGTATAACCTCATGCTTATTTTTCGACAAAAGGAAGAAAATAGATTTTTTTGTAATCCTAAAAAATAATACTGTACAGTCAATGACAAAAGTTCTTTCGTTTGATTAAATTAATTTCGTAAATAGCTTCAGAATAAAAGAACAATTTGAGTACAATGTTTAGTAAAATAGAAAAGAATGTAATTTTTTGTACGTTCCAGCCATACCACTGTTGTATGTTCCAGCTATACGATTGTCCTTTCCAAAATAAATTTTACTATTAAATTTCAATTCCTGTTCAACTACATGATGTTGTCCATAAACGAGACACATATCAATTCAGAGAACACATTAAACTGAATAAAATTAATGCTAGTGAACAGAAACGTACGCAAGAATTTATTACAGGGAGAGGTTCAAAGATTTTTGGGGAAATCCCAGTTCAATATGAGAATAAGTTATATTCAAATTTGAAAATGAAATGAAATCTTTAAGTTTTACGTCCCACGGTTATGCCGGTTAGGCTAAAGGAGACGGTGATGATGAGAGATGAGTGAAATGGTGGAATGAAGAAAGTGAGAGGAAACGGGAGAACCCCGAGAAAACCCACGAGCACGGTGTTTGTCCACCACAAAGTTCACTTGGCGGGAGCTGGGATCGAACCCGGGACCCCAAGCACCAGAGGTGAACTCTCTACCACTGAGCCACCGCCCCCCCCATATTTAAATTTGAAAAATTACCCATAACATTTTACTAAATTTACAGAAAAGTCAGGATTTCGGAGAAATCAGGACACCCAGAACCATCCTTTACGTAAGTTCTTACTTGTGAGTGAATTATCATGCGCAGTTTTAGACAAAATCAAAGCAGACAGTTTTATAGCAGCTAGATATGTTATCCTTGGTCTTTCTCTTCCTAGGTTTCCTTCTGTCTTTCCCTCTATCAACACTAATCGGAGTGCTGAATAAGACGGCCAGCATACTGTTTCTTTATTTTTCTATTATCTTCATGATCAGTCTTCCTTCATTAACTTGCTTTAGAAGTTCTTCATTCCATTTCCTTTAGGTCCATGATGTGCATAGCATTCTGTGCCAACACATTTTAAAATGCTTCCAGCTTGGATATTCCAGCTTTTCTCAATATTCATGTTTCTGAACCGTAAAGCGTCACGCTCCATACTAGAGTCCTCAAAAATCATTTTCGAAGGTCCAACGACACTTTTCTTCTTGTTAGTAGTCCTCTTTTTCTATTGAATGTACGTTTAGCCAACGCTATTGTAGAACTTGCAGATCTAGAAAAGAATAAAAATATATTGAAAATAGTTATAAATAGGAAAATACTAGTTAGGACATAATTTGGAAAGCAATTGTATTACCACGGACATGATAGAATGTATGGCGGAAAGAAAGAGTAAGTGCTAAAAAAGAAAAGAATAGTACTAAAGATAGTTAGAAAGGAAAAAATAGGAAAGAGGACATTATTTCAGAAGAAATTATCTTGAATAATACTAAAGATAGTTAGAAAGGAAAAAATAGGAAATAGTTAGGACATTATTTCAGAAGAAATTATCATATTATGAATGTGGTTAAACATATAGTATAATATGTGGTAACACCGGCGCCTCCACCATTTCGCTCC
Source organism: Thermobia domestica (assembly GCF_964235325.1). NCBI lineage: Eukaryota > Metazoa > Arthropoda > Insecta > Zygentoma > Lepismatidae > Thermobia > Thermobia domestica. The sequence goes on along the minus strand of NC_137461.1, from coordinate 295,962,132 downwards.
TTGCTCTCTTTGGTATTATTTAGGGGCAAGAAAACTACTTATTTTTAATACCAATGAGAGTGAGCGATTTCCATTCACACTCTATTGTTAGTACTAACTCCACCTAATTTAGTTTGCTGTGTAGAGTACAAATGAAAACATGAATAGATTTGATTGAATGAGTTTAATATCATTTCAAATCTTGAGAAATGTTTGAGAGTGTGTATTTTTAAATATCTTATTAGAGTAAACGATTTGCCAAGGAATGCAACGTTACACATGAACAAGACTAACCTTCTACTTCCAACTGGTCCTAGAACACCTAAACCCTTTTCTGCTTTGTCTCCAGATTGATGGACCTGATGACTCCTGTTGATCTGCGGTGATGAACCTGAAGGAGGTTGTGTTCTTTCTATTTTCTTTTGCGTGGTGAATCGATCCGATTAAGAATCTTTTGTTGGTCTCTGACTACAATTTTCGACATCGACTAACCCTTTGGGGATCTTATGGTACATTTTGTACCATACGCGTTTTTCATGGTACATTGCGTTATTTCTCTTCTATTTGAGCTTTTTCGTCCGGTTTTTCTTTTTTTTCAAGTCCAGAGACATTGTAGAAGACATTACGTATGGTTTCAGACCGTCCTGCGTCCAGACATGGGAGGTGATGACGTCATAATCTTAAAATGTATTTTTTCCCTTTTTAAGCCTATGTTCATTATTTTTTGGCGGGCTTATTTTTGAACGTAGAAGCTTGCAATTTTTCACAAACATTCAGTCCACCGAGTAGTATTTACCAGAAGTTTCTTTTTTGATTTCTGCGTAAAAACAGGAGGGTCTAGAGGGGCAAAAGTTGAAAAAAGGGAAATTTTGCCCCCAAAACTCCCTTTTTTCAGGAATTTCCCGCCTTAGATACATGATGGAGACATGTAAATGGTACCGCCTGAAAGGCAGTTTTATTCAGAAGATAATATGGGCGACACATGACCCTAGGGTAATTAGGGATGTCTCAGAATTTCCCCCCTGAGATCATAGTGTTTTATGGTGATTTGGGGCATTGTGGGAATTTTTGATAAAAATTCTCCCGCCCTTACTATTCAAGATAGAAACTTGAAATTTGGCACACACATTCAGTATACCAAGTACTATTTATCATATTTTTTTAGATGGCTACGATTACACAGGGGGGTCCAGGGGGGTCAAAGTTCGAGGAAAAAAATTTTCCCTCCGAAATTTTCACTTTGACATTTTTCCCGCTTCTGGTATATGGTATGAGCATGCAAGTGGTACCATTTGAAAGCCAGCTTTATTCTGAAGAGAATTAGGTATGAACCATGATCCTAGAATAAATAGTGACGATGCAGTAGCTGCTTGACTGAAAGTCTCAAAAATAGCCCAAAAGCCAAGATCTCCAAAGGGCTAAGTAATATTTCGTCTCTGTCTCTGATTCAATTTTCAAGACAATAAAATGAGTCTTGTACTGTTAGAGTGGCGACCAACAGCCCGAATTCTAATAATGCAAAATTACGGACAAAGAATGTCCACGATGACAAACTATGGTCGAAGACCATCGGCAAAAGACTCGTAGCGAAGACCACGAATTTTTTCAATCATATTGTTGTATATGAATTCATACCTCCTTTTTTCCATTGTTGATCTTATTCTTGAATTGGGTTCTTTCTTTATTATTTTAACATCAGACGTTTGTCACCTCATGGCTTCCTCAATATGTGTACGTAAGAAAACGATTCGTTGTTCTACCAAGCATTTCTTGAAAATACACAGGAAATCACAAAGTCAGTGTTTTCTAGCAGTTTTGCATTACAACATATTCATGGGTTTGCATTTACATTCTATTTGAGTATAATGCCTTTGTATTATTTTATCTCTTAAAATTTCTTCCTTGTTCCTGGTGCATTGGTCTAACTGACAATTGAACATTGAACTTTACTATTTAGAACATTTTTATAAATACAGAAAAAGCAAAGTGGTGCTACAGTACGATCATTTATATTTCAATTTGAACCCATGCTCAGTATGATACGCAAGATCTCCTGTGGAAAAGGAAAGATATGTTGAATAATGAGAATGACTCGATATTGGTGTAGGGTCGTGATTGGAGACAAGAATTTCAAATTTATTTCTATTAATTGTTCCAGATTTGATATTTTCAGTTTCTTTCAGTAGCTTTCTAACTCATATTTGATCATTGTATTTTTTCCTTTCTTCTCACATGCAGTATGATGTGAAATAATATATTATACATACAACGAATAATTATATCATTGTATATAGCACATATAGGACAACACGCTTCAAACGATAAAACTCAGTGTAGAGAAATTTCTTCATGCATAACAGTACAGCAAAGACCAGTCTCAATTTTCACAGGCTTGTCTGCTGGTTAAAATATTACGTGTAAGTTGGGTTGCATCTGTCCAAGGTTTGCGATACCAGAAAACATACTGGACACCGCCTAATGAAATTATAGCAGTCAGAGGAGGGAGATATCTTTGCTGCCGACTGTACTAAGAATTCATTCAATCTCCGCTTTAAGTATCTACTAAACCTCCAAGTGATAGTAATATGCTGTCACTTCCGGTTTCAATATTGAGAAATATGTCACCATATAAACCACACTTCGTCACATCGTGTACAAATACCACTACTAGAACTCTTTTTAGTTTCTGGGATATGGATACTGTACGTGCGCCAGGGAGCTTATACAACCCACTATACTTCGTGTTCTTGCGGGCTGTATAATACGAGGGCAATTCGAAAAGAAAAAATAACGCCGTTTGTATCAATGACACGCTCGAGAACTTTTATTATACACAATAGAAAAATACAACATTACATACTTTTGAGCTTATTCACCATTCAAATTCAGGCACTTGTCATAACGTTTTACAAGGTTTGAAATTTCTTCCGAAAAAAAAAAAAATATATCCCGCCTGGGAATGAAGCCACCTGCTAACAGCATTTTGAAGCGCATTGTGATTGTCGAAGCGATGGAAGGCAAGCCACTGTTTCGTGTACCTGAAGACGCTCGGCGCCAAATCTTGGTTATAGGTCTCACTGTAGATGAGCACCATGCACTCATCATGCACGTCAGTACGTCCATCTTTCAACATTCAACTCCTTTCATGTACGAGACCTTCACTCATTATGTGTGCTCTGTAAACACCACACAGTTCGCGATAAATTGCAGCTACCAAAAGTCCTTTTTTAGCACTCAGTAATCGTATTATCGTACGTACTTCACATTTGGCGGGTTTTCCTATTAGAGTTTTCATTTTTAATTGTTATAGGGGACAAGTGGACTGCAACACAACTTTCTCCTTCTACTGCTCACTGTCTAGTGAACTGCTGCACACAGCTCGACACGCCTGACGTCGCTCTTCCCGGCCATTTCTTGCGCACAAACAAACGGGGGTTTCTTCGAATTGCTCTCTTTTATTGACTATAAAAGTAATGAATTAACGAAGTATCGCGAAAGTAAGTAACTATTCGTAGTTTTAGGAACGCGTCGAAATAGTGACACGATAAGCCTATTTATATTATTTAAATGTATTTAACGAACTATAGTAATGACAACACATTTACGTCATTTGAGGCTTTGTCCTATGGGTAATGATGTCATACGTTTACTTTAATATAAGGTCTATGAACACCCTTGCATAACTCCTACATATCCTCGTTGCGTGTAATATATTTCAAATAAGATATGGTGAGACTATTCACACTGCAAAATGAATTCGAACTTTGAAATTCTACACGGTTTCTGTGATATATGTGCATTAAGAAAGACATACACCATATATACACACAAATAAGATACATAAGGTCAAAGGATCATGCTGCCACAGCTTTTTATCTAAAATCTATTAGGAATTCAGTGAGTCCAGCAAGGGATAACATTGTGACTTATGATCAATTAAAACAAAAATATAAATAACTGAATCAGTCAGTTGGTAATTCAAGGGAGTTTCGCCGTCCACGTGTGAACTCTGAAACAAAAAAAAGTCACAGAAAAACACCATCAAGTATATGGTTACATACTTCCTTTTCCGCACGTTTTCCCTACCTGTTAATAGGATGTTAAAAAGCTAAACACTATTCTAAACAGATTTAAATCCTTACTTTTTAGAATAGAAATTTCTGTGTTATAGTAAATAATACACTATTTTTTTGTTCACCCTGTAAGTATTCATAATAAAGATACTGGAATTTCTTTGTTTCACTATTTATAGAACTTTTGAAGTTATTCTATACAACAGACGAGAATATGGCAAGCTGTGTTAGTAGCTCTTCCTGGGCAGCAAAGAACTGGGTCACTCTGAGAAGCGAGAGGGAAAAGGCAACTGGATAAATGGTCACCAAAGAATTCCTGTCAAGGAAGAAGATAACTGTAGATAACAGCGGTCATTGCAGAGAGGAGGACGTCACAGCTAAATAATAAAGAAGTGGGAAGGGAGGAGGGAAGGGTATCTCTGCGGCTGGACTTTTGTAACGAACAATTCATGTGTTATAAATCTCTCCTAAGAGAAATGGCAATACACGTTGCTGCAGCTACGAATGGATTTTGGACGAGGCTTTTTTGAAGTCTGACGAGTAGATAGGCGTCGCAGTGCACCACGAGTCTCTGACAAAACGCAGAAAGAAAAGGACATTTTTCGGTGAAGACATAATCAAAATATCAAAAGATGTTCCTTGAAGAAGTTAACTATTACATTAATGCATTTTAAGAAAAATATTGTCACTGACCTTAATAACGACAAACATATGAATACTGACAGAAGTAAAAGTGGATCTGAAAGGTAGGGGCGTCACGCCATCCCTCCTGCCTATCTTTGACCATTATAATTTTGTTAGAAAGTGGGAGGACGCTACAGATATTTTTTGGAACTGGGAGGACGACGTCCCGCCGCATTCCACCGCACTTTTACCTGTGAATACAGATGTATTCCAACGATTCAAATGTTTCAAATTATTCTTCAGATAATCACTTCATAAGTCGCCATTTCCTTTAAAAAAACTATTATATAGCTGTCAGTTTATATTAGAAATCAACTTATTTTACATTAGTTGTTCTGAAGTAAAAGAAAAATGTAACTTGTGCGAAAAATTCACTTATACATTTAACGTAAGGGAAAATCGTTTGATTTTCACTTAAAAAGGCTTAAACCTAAATTTACTATCAAACGAATTCCTTGAAGATTGTTGAATAGAGGAGAGAATAGTAATGGGAATGTGAAATGACAACTAAATTGCACGCAAGCTGATTGACAGTCAAAACAAATGCCCATCTTTACTCAAGAGGAGAACAAATTGCTAAAGATATGGAGGAAAGCTTTTCAAAGATACAGAATCGTGTAAAATTTAAATTTCCATCCACTCATTGCTCTTCATTTTAGCCATTATCAACAATTATTAACTAACTCTGTGGCCTCTAGAACCCGAAGGTTCAACGTCGTATTCACAAAAACTCTCTATTGACTTCTGTCCTTAGCCAACAAGTTAGAGTTGCTACTTTCTATTCTTATTTCTGCGAGATCCATCTTAATATTGTGCTTCCATCTGCTCCTAGGTCTTCCTAATGGTCGTTTTCCTATTGCATTTCCACTTAAAACTTTGAAAGCGTTCCTACTTTCTTCCATTCTGGCTGTATGACCTGCTCACCTGAGCCTTCTAGACATGAAGACCCTGACAATGTTTGGTAAACCGTATAAATTATATAGTTCCTCTTTATGCAGTTTCCGCCATTCCTCATTCCCCTTCCTCTTGGATCCGAATATTCGTCTCAGGATCTTCTTCTCAAATACATTCTTCCCTTAAATCAACAATTGCTTCCAACAAAAACTTTATTTAACTCTTTGTCTTTAAAGTAGTAGTATTATTTCTATATTAAATATTTGAATGTTAATATTAGAAATATATTTTGTAATAAATTGAAGTGTATATTCATCTCTAGCATATTTTGTATTTAGTTCTTAGCGAAGTGATAATTCCTAATGTCATGTGATTGCGAAGTCTTACATTTAAAAGAAGAGACCGAAGTTTAATGTTAAAACGGCAGTTTATTAGAGTCATACGAAAAATGGATTGTTTTTCATTTTTAATCATTTGAAATTTATCATATTATTTTGATGTTTCATTGAATTTTATTTTGGATTGCAAATTACACAAATATGGTACGGATATAGAGAACACCTTGTCAATTACCAACTATGTCATTGTTTGCTATTTCTACACTATCTAACAATTCACCGCAATCATCATAATAATAGGTATTCTGCCATTATAGGCATGTCACTTGCTTCAACTGACAAGCTCCCATGCCCCACGGTCTTCTGCTAACTTCTTCGTTTTCACGTACGATTTTTCTGCTTTGATATCGTTCATTAATTGTAATATCCTTCTCTTCTCCCTCTCTTTCCTTCCACCATACCATCTAGCACGTCCCTCATGATATAGTTCCTTCGTAACCAATGTCCCAACCACTTTCTCTTCCTCTTCTTAACAATACCTAAAATTGTTCTTTTTTCTCCCACCATTTCTAAGACCCTCTCATTCGTTTTCCGCTCAACACAACTAATTCTCTCCATTCTTCTCCACACCTACATTTCGAAAGCTTTCAGTCATTTTTCATCATTTTTTGCGTAATATCCATGTTTCTGACCCTTACAGTACAATACTCCACAAGAAGAATTTTATGAATCTTTTTCTCATCTTTTTATTCAAGGTCCCACAAAATAGTATTTTCTTCCCCCCAAAGGCTTCTTTCGCTTTTCCTATCCTTGCTTTTATTTCCAATTGACATTTTATTTCATCACTAATAATACTACCCAAGTATCGAAAACTATTCACCTGTTTTAAATTTACCGTTTGATTTTCAGAATCAGTATTAAATAATTGCCCATTTACAGGCGAGAATTGCACCCTCGATACACAGAACGGATGCTATACTGCCTGTTATCTGGCTATCTAACAGTCCTTGACGTTATGAAGGCAACTGGATAAAATACATTGGGCACATAATATCTCTGAAACAGAAGTTCCATTTCCCTCCTGAAGTTAGTTCGTGATAAAGTCGCAGCGCTTTGTAAAGATTCTCTTCTGGAATAAGTTGGAGAGATGTGGGAAGACTTCGAGGCTTGTTGTAAGATAATCTTGTGGAACACGGAAGCGTGACATGCGAGGCGTGGCAGAGATTGTAGCATGAAATTATAATACTTTCACCAGATAGAATCTACAAGCGATATTCCTGGACACGGGAGATAACTTGACAGTCAAGAGAAATAACAATCACCGTGTCACAATAAAATTCCACCTTCACGTTCTTGCAAAACAAATGAGGAAGAGCTTCAGGACTGAGTGCCTACATTCTACAGTTTATACTTTGTCTATGTGATGGAAATTCTTGAACTATACACTATTGTAATGAATGTGTATTATTGATATTTTATAATATTACGGGGACAGACTACTAAATATTTTTGAAAAACTAATAATTTTTCTTTTGCCCGTTTTCCGTAAGTGGAAAGAGGTAATAAAATATAACATACCACAATAATAGATAATGTTATTCTACATCCGAAAATACGAATAGCAAGGATTTTCAGTGTTACCATTCATAGCAATTACACTGTGACCAGAATTTGAATTACTCAAAAATCTAGGTTAATGCAGCGACTAGAAAAATGAACTCAACGGTAATTGATGACTTATCATGCTATGTTCCTTGTTTACTAATTTTTAAATAATGTTTCCATTTATTTTGTAATAACTTATTTATTTTGTAATAATTTATGTAAGTTTTATAAAATAAATAGAAATATTATTCATTTGGGAGCTCATTTGAATAAAATTCACGTTAAGTCGCAGGATTATGTCTCAAAGCAATGGTGCTGAAAGGGCTTTCTTCAGACAAAGAAAAACTGACGTTGTTATCCTACGGTCGTATTGAATTCAACGTAATAAGATAATCATTACCAAATAACTTCTATAGAATTATTCGATTTTAATACAACATGGCATATATTTTCTTTGCTGTTTTCAAATTATCATCACTAATAGTTAGGCTCAAGTCTTTGAATTATTCTACAGGATTTAAGTTGATTAAAAATAGTAATTTCTTACATTTAACATTCTTTTTAAAAATTTTGTATCAATCACCTCAAACTTCATACTATATTTTTAAAGCAGTTATTGAAGGACTTAATTATACTAAACAATCAAACATGTAATGGCGACGTACTTTCTGGATATAACTTGTACTATGAACGTGTCTTAATTCCAAAGCCAAACAAGCCATTGGACGATGTTTCCTCATATCGTCCCATACAGTTTTACTTCCATATTCAGTAAAATCCTGGAACAAATCTCGGTTAAACGCCTTCATCAATATATCGCCGAACACCTCATACCTCCTATTTATCAAGCCGGATTCTGACTTGCTCTCTACATCAATGATCAACTGCTTCGTATTTCTAGTCTGAACAGTAATAACTAAAATTCCATCAAACCGTCTTGTCTCATTTTGTTCGATTTAGAAAAAGCATTTGACAAGGTCTGGCATCTGGTCTCATTTAAAAAATTTATTCGCATTAATAATATCCCTATTCTATGTATTCGCATCATTTACAATTTTCTGACTGGCTGACTTGCATATGTTTCTATCAACAATAAATTATCTCATCCCATTATTCTCCTTAGGGGCCGCGGTGGCTCAGTGGTAGAGCGTTCACCTCTGGTGCTTTCGGTCTCGGGTTCGGTCCCAGCCCCCGCCAAGTGAACTTTGTGGTGGACAAACACCGTGTGCGTGGGTTTTCTCGGGGTTCTCCCGTTTCCTCCCACTTTCTTCATTCCACCATATCATTCATTACTCATTATCACCGTCTCCTTTAGCCTAACCGGCATAACCGTGGGACGTAAAACTCAAAGATTTCATTTCATTTTCATTATTCTCCTTTCCGATGTTTCAGAAGGTTCGGCCACTACTGGACAAAGTACACGTATTTCAATACGCTGACGATACTGCCTTTCTTGCACAGGGCAATACCACGCAACATATTAATACACTTTTACAGACAGCTATAGATAATTTCTGTTGCTGGTGCACGAAGTGGCATCTTCATATTACGCTTTAAAAACACAAGCCGTAGTCTTTCTACCACCCAAAAAGTGAACTAAAATTAGAAGCAACCCCAATAAATTATCCATCCAGATTGACCAGGTTCCCATACAAGAAAGTAAGACAGAACATATCTTGGTGTAATATTCGATCGACATCTAACTTGGGAGCAGCACCTGGCATCAATTACTTGTAAAGCATAAATCGTTTAAACTTACTAAAACGTTTGACTGTTACTACTTGGGCTTTAAAACCAGCCACTGTCCTCACAACTTTTAAAGCGTTTCTCCGACCAACTCTTACACATAGCCACACAGGCTGGGTATCTGACCCAACGAGCTTTTACCACAAACTCCTAATACTTGAGTTGAGTTGATTTTAGTTTAGCATCCCTTTCAGCAGCGAGGCTATATGAGACGTGGACCTACTGATTAACGTGGAATCCGAACCACATGAGCTCCCGCCGGGAATCGAACCCGGGTCTCCCACGCCAAAGGCGCGTGCGCTAACCGCTTAGCCACGGATGAGCTCTCCTAATACTTGAATATCATGCCTTCCGAATTACACAGCCTTACCCACACCTTCACAGTCACATTTCGTACATTACAATACTATTTACTTATCTTACTATCTTTATAAACTTACTTATCTTACCCAACTGTTACCACGATTATCATCCTCTTCTTATGGATGCCATGCACTATTTAGCACTACATACCACACCTTGTCGTTATATGCATACGCCCTTGTCGCTCTTACTCACACTCTATTGTTACACACTGCCATCAAACACCCTGATTCAAACCTTCTCGATGAGTTCCATACTCTTTTTATCAGCCATCCATAACTCCATCTACTACACAATGATCCTTCTTTGTCATTAGTATGGGCTCCCTCTGTTCACATCATAGCCTAGAGCAGCCTCTAGGCAAGAAGGTGATCTCATTTGTCCAATTAACAATTCCTATGTGTTGTGGCGTGTTTTCCACATCACCTCATCCTTCGACTCCATCGTCCTTTGAATAGATGTTATTTCTCTAGTTTAGTCTTTAATTTATATCCATCTGCAACCGAGCAGTAATTCTATCAATTTCTTTCCAACCATCCTTTTACGAATATTTCGTTTTTCATATTAGGTATATTATGTGTTATACGTGTATTATATCTGTATTTGTATGTCTACCATCCCAAACGTTAAGGCTGAAAAAGCATTAAGTTCATGTTTATTTACATATATTAACAAATAAAGATAAATTATATGAACCTTCCCATAGACCATCCTTCCTGCATCCAGTATCCTTTTCTTTAAAAGTTCCTTCCCTAAAAGAGGGCGTAACCCTCTAACAGGGTGCTAGCCTTCTGCTAGATTAAAAAAAAGAAAACCTGTCCGAAGTGTCAATTGAATGAAATTGCTTGAAAATTATATAAGTCTCAGTCAGAACACGAAAGGATATAATGTGTAAGATGGAACAAAGGACAGTATCCTTCATGCCTGTGACACTTGCTTCCACAAATATAGAGTAATTTGAAAGTGAAATTAAATCTTACGTCCCACGATTATGCTGGATAGGCTAAAGGAGACAGTGGTGATGAAAAATGAATGAAATGGTGGAATGAAGAAAGTGGGAGGAAGCGGGAGAATCAAGAGAAAACTCACGCATACGGTGTTTGTCTATCACAAACTTCACTTGGCGCGAGCTGGGATTGAGCTCCATTTCTAAGCGGTTAGCATACGCGCATTTGGCGTTGGAGACCCGGGTTCGATTCGGGAGTTCATGTGGTTCGGATTCCACGTTAATCAATAGGTTCAGGTCTCATATAGCCTCGCTGCTGAACGTGTCATTAAACTCAAAATCAACTCAAGCGAGGTGGGATTGAACAAAGAACCCCATACACCAAAATGAACTCTCTACCACTGACCAACTGCTGCCCTCATAGATTAATTTAAATGCTATGTTTTTCACTGATAGTCTTTAGAGATTACTTGTCAATATTACTTAATTGTGATTATTTTGTTAATTATAAATAGGCGTATTACAAATTGCTTATGATTGAAGTTCAGTCTATTTCGCATTCTACTGGTTACTGTCGTGAATCAAAGTGGTATACTTTTGGAAACCGGATTGCAGAATATTGAGTAGAGATTGTTTACTTGTGAGAAGGTCATGAATGGCATTTGTAGGTGCAAAGGCAGAAGACGTAATTAATTAGACGAAGTGACAGATGAAAGGTGCTCATAATTAATTCTGTCTGTCGCTTATACTAATTAATTCCAACCCTTTATCCTCCCCTACAGCCACACATAATGTTACTCCAATCCCTGTATATTCACAGCTACAGTATGTTTACTGTAACGAACATCTTTTAATGTGGCCCCCGTGCATTCCCAACCAAACCAAACAGATTTGTCATGTAATGCTTCTCTCCTGTAGGGAGCTTCCTCCTCTCTCTGTGTGTCTCTACGAGGCAAGATATCCTTTGTAACCGGTGGTAGAGGAATTTCTGTTATAATGTAGAATTGATGCCTCATGCATGTAGAGAATGTTTTTTTTTTTCATCTGTTTTGTTGATATTTATTTTTCTCTGTAAAAATGTATTTAAACTTCACATATAAGTTTAATATTAGTATAAATTTACTGGTATAAATACATTTACGAAAGCTCAGTGCGAGCCTTCCGGTTAGTCTAGTGGATAGCGCGTGTACTGTTGGTCAACGGTTTGATTTTAGGTGGAAGAGTATTGAAATCTGAATGCAATTCTACTTTAAACTGTAGTCTGGTACAGGGGCGATGAACTTCAACGACGGAAGTATGTTTGTTGTCAAACATTAGACAAGAAGATTTTATATTATGCGCAATTTTACTTTGAACTCCCTCTTGTGTTTCGTGCAGGGGTGACGATTAAGAGAGCAGGAGGGGGCAGTTGTCCCCGCTTAATGTACACTCGTTTGGAAATGTAAAGTTCTTGTATGTATTACTGGTTCATTGAAAACAATGGTACCATATAATATTTGCCGTTGCGTGAGTACGTATTGATTATTTATCTTACCTTGGACTTAAGAAAGCTTTCAGGAATTGCGTTTTAATTGCCACGGAAAATGGTCCAAAAATTAACCTACTGGAGTGCGACAATTCCAGTGTACCTTCATTTCTTCTTACAAGGGCTCGATATGTTAGTCAGTCTCTTTGACACTAATTGACAGAAAATTTCACAAAATAAGAAAAGTCTCACAAGTTATTATTTAATTGCATGAAAATCGACAGTTCCTAAAATGTATTTTCTTCTTTCCAATGCTAAGGAATATTTATTAAAAAGAGAGTATTAAGAAACTAATTCTACCTTTCCCATTGTTTTGCCTACAACATTATGATATTCCTTAGTTACAAATTTGTGGTGAAAGAAAAATGATTTTTTTACTAGCAGACACAACAATGCTACTTTTTTTCATTTGCTTTTCTTACGCTTTTTGTTCTTAATAACATAAAGTTGTGGAGCATGTGTGAAATTAAATATATAAGTTGTTCATTAATCTCCACTTTCAATATAACTTCTACAAAACAAACCTCATTATTCATTACTATGATTAATATTATCCTTTCTATTTGTTTGATTTGCAAATTTGTTATTAAATAATCTGATCATACAATTTTCCAGACAGACTTTTATGATGTTCTTGAGCAAGGAATCAAATCTTTTTTTACACTTTCGTTGTTTACGAGTACAAAGGGCTAGAACCTACTTACGTTGCTCTTGTCAATTTACTCAATATAATATGAAGTACAATATACGATATTTTAACTGAAAAAGATAGCATCCTATTAGTTATACAATTTTTCTTTAAACAAAGTGTTAGAAACAACCAGGAAAACTAACATTAATATACAAATATTCAGATCATGTCTTGTCTCCCACTTTTAATGTCCAAATCGCCCGCCACGGGTTCAGTGTGTGAAATTTTGGTTGAATTTCAGGTCAGAACTCCTTCGTTAAACAAAAGGAAATCGTTTCATATACCCTTAGAAGTAAAAGAAAAAAATACAATGTGGTTTGTCCAAGTATTATTTTCTGTTTACAATTTGACATGAATTTTATCATTTTCCTTTTCTATTTTCTTTTATAATGTTACTACATCACTCCAAGTTGTTTTTATTTGGAAAAGAATCCTTCTGATATTGAAGAAGTTATGGATAACCGAGTCAGCCATTAAGCTGTCATAAAGTGTGGCAGATCCTATTAATGGGAAACGGAATAGTTGTCTAAAGTTTTGTTTTCATAAAGAGAATTTGCACCCTTTTACGATAAGCAATTCCCCCTCCAGTTAACTTCAACTGTTGGACGGGAGAAAGAGAGGGCTTACACTCGCCAGTTGACTGCCTACTTTATCATACTCTAAATGCAAGACTGCCATACGCTTTCAGTTCTTCATCTTTCTTTCACGAGATCAGTGACGTCAAATGAATCATTCTTCACAGTAACGATGACATTGTAACCCATATTTTTCTCGGAATCAGGGTGGCCATCTCTAGAGAACAATATTGTGTACGATAGCTTCTGCTCTATAAACAAGCTGATACTAAACATTCCGAAACCAACGGCGAATTTAACAAACTAAACATTGAATTAATGAAGATTACTGACGCCTAGATAAAGTATATTCAACTACCGTCCATTTTTCCAGTGTACTCTTGTGATTACTAAAAACCAGCTGTCCTTTGACTCGCTCAGGAAGCAGAGTTAGGTGCGCGCGGAGACTAGTGCCAGTAATGATCCCGCGTGGTCAGAGTACTGGTAAAAATCGCCGGGTGTGTGAGTTCAAAATTTATCTCTGATATATATATGCGTGTGTGTGTGTGTGTGTGTGTGTGTGTGTGTGTGTGTGTGTGTCTGTGTCTGTGTGTGTGTGTGTGCGTTTGTATCTACTTCTTGAACGAAACATGCTCGGAACACGGTAGGGTTAGAGAAATAATTTTATTTTAAAAGAAAAAAAGAACAAAACAAGTGTTTAAAACATGACAAAGGTGTTCAAAATGTTTTAAACATGTTTTAAAACACACACCAAAAAATACATGTTTTAAACATTTTGAACAGTTTAAAACATGATTTTAAAAATATTTCAAACTCGTGTAATAACATATTTATTAAAACTTTTTTGCTCTTGCAACCGATGTTTACATTTATTTTATTCTTGTTAAGACTACACTATGTTGGGTACAGAATATATCAATATAGATCAATAATTCTCAATTTATTTCATATCATGACCTCCTTTTTATTACACCCTCTTGCCAGTGACTCTCATAAGTACTTTCTTGATTGTAATAAGCTTTTCAGATAAATTTTAAAACCTATCAACTATGGAGATTTCAACTAAATTATTTTAAAATAATAAATTTTTGAAAAGTAATGTTTGAAGCGCACTTCATGTTGTGCTAACTTTAGAATATCTTCTGCAAATCTGTGTAATTAGTTGTTTTTTGAATCAATAATTTATTGAAGAAAGGTAATATTTGGGGCATTCAGAGCACAATGGATCCAAATCTATTTTCAATAAAGTTCAGTTTTGCTCAGCCAATGAATTCTATTTCAAAATGTAATATCTTTGTAGTCAAGAGTTCAAAACAAATGTAACTAAAACCATGCGAAAGGGCGTGGGGTAGTTTCATTTGAAAGCCACTATTCAGGAGCACCAGTGGGACAGAAGGGCAACCGCCCCCATCTTCACTCTGGATTTCAGATTTTGGGAACAGTATGGCAGTTTTAGAAATCTTTTGATAAGCGAAGTGCAACAGAACAAGCTTGAGGTCCTTACACCGAATAAATACGGAGGATATATAAGATAATTAAAACTGGAAAATTGCTTAGGCCAAATTTCCAGAATTTTAAGCAGGCCCGAAACTCGAAAGTAGAGCCACCTTTGGAATCCTTGGGCCAAAAATATACAAGAGAGCAGTAAAAGTCTATAGCTCCTTACGGCCAATGGAAATGGATTATAACTGATCAAAATCGGTATTTATTCGGACTAAGGATTTCAATTTTTTTAGTTGGACTTTGCTCAGCAAAAGGTTTCTAAATCTGTATTACTGCCCCCAAAATCTGAAATTCAGGGTAAGGGACTGATAACCTCTAAACGAATACCCCTCTCTAGTGGCAATTATATAAAATTCTCGATTGCATCTTGTCATGCTGTTTTTCTTCATTTCATCTCGAATTCGTGGTTGTGAAAATATGACGTTTTCCGCCGGTGTATTCTTTTGGACACACTCTACATTTATTTAACGTAATTATGCATCATTGACTATGGCATTCTTAGTTTGACTTGTTAATCAATCCCACCCTGGAGCGTACACAATATAAAGTTAATATCTTAAATTTATGATTAAGGAGGGGGAATTTAGCACTCTTCCTCAATTCCATCAAGGCTCTTGTCTAGCGGTTGTCCTATGAAACTCTAGTCCACACCCTTTCACGTGCTTTTTTGCTTAATTTATTTCGTACCCTTGACTACGAAGATACTACGCTTGCTGAGCAAAAGTGAACCTTTCTGAAAATGAATCCCTTATGCCCTTGTATATAAAAACTGAGTTGTATCCGAATTTATCCTGCAACTCAAGTTTATTTGAAACGCATAAAATTAGTTTGTTTAGTTTGATTGATTACAGTTTTGCATCAGTAGCAAAGCTATATGAGACAGGACCTTTTGTTTAAAGTGGGATCCGTAAAACTAATTTTGAAATTTTACGTCAGATTGCAGTCAAAATCTATACAGCAAATTCCGACGTCTCGTGCCTCTATCCTTAAAATTGAATGCTAAAAGACCGACAATTGAACCCGGTAGCGTGGTGCATACAAACAGACAGACGAACAAATTGAGATCAAATTTTCCCAGACTCTGACGTTCGGCACTGATATTGCAATAAGTGTCACGCTTTAATGGTTAATTTCGCGGGTGACTGCAATACCTTGCGCTTTCTCGCCTAGTCCCTTCATACAATCTATGCCAAGGTGTAAAGTTTTTAAAAATATCTAGAAGAACTCAGGTGAGGAAGAGGGACGAAACCAAATTTTCATGATATAATGAAAGAGATATTGTTGATACAAAATTAATTCTTACCAATTGCATCTGAACCACATAACTGACGTTAAAATCATCAGAAGCAATTTTCGGATCAACACTTTTACCATTTGTTTGGTTTCCAGTTTTTTCACAGCATTGCATTTTTCATAATGATTCTTCATTCTTTGAACTAAACCAACAATTTCTTACACGTTTTACAACGAGCTCGTGTGGTCGTTTTCTTATCTGGTGGAGTTTAAGTTACTTTAATAAATTTTCTCCAAATAATGTCATTTTTCCTTCCCTTAAAACTCATGTTAAACAATTCCAAGCTGTACACAGACTGAGAACCAACATGTACTGTATCAAGGAATGCCTGCTATATTTTAATTTCAGAACCGCAATTTAGCAAATAACCTTTTATTTGTTTTCTGAATACAAAACAAAAATTTGTTTCCATGATAATTATTGTATTTATTTTTAATATCAGTTCTACAAGTAGTCCAACCTTCGACTACGATACTTTCTCGCAAGTTAACTAAGAAGCATTTAAACAATACAATATACGTTAAAAATAAGGGAAAAAGAGACAAAATAAATTGTAAACAGCACAAGTAGCGAAACCTATTAACGCCACTGCTAGCGTTACGCACAAATGTACATATTTTGCTTTTTCAATAAGGACATGACGCAAGAAATAGTTTCTTCATGGAACTTTCCAGAAACCTTTTCAGCAATATGGAAACTATAAGTAATCTGTATGAAAATAACTTCTTGATTGAAGGAACTAAAATTAAACGTAACTCATAAATGTCAATTCTGTCAAAAAGAGTAAATGTGGAAGAAATGATCAATTGATCCGTATTTTGGTCCTTCGTGTGAGCGAAGGATCAGACTGACAGATTAAACTTTGATTTGAATAACTGTAATACGTTAGGTGTCCTCCTAGTGGGATTTGAACCTTGTACGTCAGGCACCGAATGCAACGAGTCAATCACTATACCAGCGAAGAAAATTGCATAATGCAGCAATAGATAGTATGTATTGGGACACCAATGAATCGGGTTTCAATGGGAATATTTCCGACTTATGATTTATGATTTATGATTTATGACATGAAAAACCACTGATCAATTCTCTGTACTAATATCTGCGGTTCTTATTCTCTGTTAACCCTTTCGGACTCAGGTCATTTTTCGCGTTTTCCTACATTTTCAGTTAGTGACTTATTGTTCAAAACCTATTTATCCGATCGATATGATTAAGGCCTTATTTTTCAGCTGTAGCTAGCAAGAGGGAAATAATAGAGAGGAAAAGAGATATTTTCCGAACTTTTCAAGTAAAATCAGGAATTAATTTTTGGCTGGAAACACTGCCATCAGATAGAAACAAATAATCAGAAAATAAATCTTGCTACTCCACTAATATATCCCACAAGTATCATGGCAATATCTAACAAACTAAGAATGAAATTTAAAAAAATATCTAATTCTACGTCAGAAATTCATTATTTTCTTATCATTTACAGAACATGGTTTATTATAAACCTCAAATGTGCTTCCCCTAATTATCCTACTGAAACTTTTTATGCGTTGTGTAGACTAAGGACGAGACGTTTAGATAGTGGTACGTTTGTTCGAACGTAGCCAACAAGAAGGAAATAGAGACAAAAAGGGAATTTTCCAAAATTTTACTATAAAATCGCGAAATAAAATTTTCTGCAGCTAACAACACTGCTACTAGATAGACGCAAACTATCTTAAAGTAAATATTGGGACATCGCTAATATGTCCTACAAGTATCATGGCGATATTTAAGAAATAAAGCTTCTAATTACAAAAAATAGATTGTGTTAAAAAGAAAAGTAGGTAAAAACTAGAAAATTCAAGGGTTAGAACCTAAATATGATTTTTTTCGTGCTGCCCCTAATTACCTCGTTGTAACGACTTGTACCCGATTATGTTAAGTAAGGACTAATGTTCGACTGGCGTAAGTTGGTTTGCGCTCGGGCGTACAGGTACGGATTTATAAACAAAGTTTCGAATTTTTTGACCAAATTTAGTGAAATTTTAAATTTCCTAGTTGACAGCACTGCGCACAACAACCAATTGATGTCAACAATTAGGTACCTATCCACGGTATCTACCTGACAAGTCTTAAGTATATCTGCTCACAAGGAAGGAAGCTACAGGGAATAAAGAGAAAGAAGAAAATTCGAAAATTCTCGAATTTTTGACTTCGGGTTGAAATTTCAAAAGGAAATTCGACACTCAGAAGAAAAAGAAACTAGTATGATAAACTATGGTCTAACCACATTTAGTCAAAAGATATCCCGATATCTTAATTAGTGTCCACACAGAAGCGGATTTAAAAAAAGTGACACACCCGTGTGTGTCACTTTAGCCACCTGAGTCCGAAAGAGTTAAATTGTAGGATCACGTCTTGTGAAGGGTCGGTGCTGGAAACGGGCAATACATTCGATACCATATACTTGAGGAAAATGTCATACTCCGACAGCATTCGAACCCATGATCACCAGTATCAAAGGCACTCATGATGAAAATTGATCACGCGAGAGTGCTATCATGACAGAGTTAATTCAATATTACTAACTAACTAACTAAATCTATGAAGTATGGAACCAGGAGGTTCAATGCCACGTTCACAAAACTCTCCATCAACTTCTGTCCTTAGCCAACTTAATCCAATTTCTACTTTGTATTCCTAGTTCTGTGAGATCCATCCTAATGTTGTCCTTCCATCTGCGCCTAGATCATCCTAATGCTCGTTTCTCGATTGGACTTCCAATTAAAACTTTGAAAGCGTTCCTACTTTCTTCTTTTCTGGTTACATGACCTGCCCACCAGAGTCCCGTAGACTTATAGACAAATTCAATATTAATACTATATATAAATAGCTGTTCACAACGATGGTATTAATGCGACATACAGAATGTTCAGAAAGTATTGAAATCAAATTAATTTTGAACTTGATGAAACATATATGAAGACAAATTAACAAAATGACAGGATACGGCAATGGCAGAAGAAATGTCATATGGGATCACAAGATAACTGAAAACACGTTATTTATCCACAACTAAAACCGTATAGTTTTCAGTTGAATGTTAAATTATATACACTAGAATGTTTACCCGATTATAGTACGTGTTTACGTATTCATCATATGAGTAGTTCCCATTTGTGTTTAGTTTCTGTAGTAAAATATATTGTATATCGTCACATGAGAACCAGGGGAACGTAACTCCATTTTCGTAGGTTTACAGGCGAGAGGACAAAAATATTATTTTCGTAAAAAGATGTGTTTTTAATAAGATGGTAATTGAGCTACATTACAACAGATGATCGGCAAGGACAAGATATGAAGTTACGTTCAATTTACATTACGTGAGGCTTTCAAAATTATGTTCAAACAGGAAGGAAACGGAAACAGCATTTTTGGAGTTACGTTCCTCTGGTTCTCATGCGACGATATAATCACATGAATATCATATAATTTTTGTGTATTGCTACAAAAACCAACCGTAACATGTGAACAGTTTCTGGATTTACCATCTTAAGATTAAAAAGAATTAGTATTTTTCTCCTTGTTTTATGAATGCAGTCTCCCTGATCATTATTGATAACGTTATGTATATATAGTGTTATACCTAGATAAATTATGTACAGCTCGACTGTATATACGAGTATATCATCTCATTAACTCATAATCAATTTAGGTTACTTTCTCAAGTATATCTGCTGCTAGCGACTTGTAGTATAATATTCTATCATAAAAATCAAATCCAATAAGTCTTTCTACTTAATGTCTCACGATCATACCCTTTACGCTGAGGGATACAATGACTAAAACAAGAGAATGATGATGGAGGATTTGATAGAATGAAAAGGAGAAGGAAACAGGAATGCCCTGAAAAAAACACGGACACATGTTCTCCTTCACAAACTCACTTGGCCAGGGATCGAACTAGGGACCCAACGCACCAGATATAAGCACTTTACCATTAGCCCTTATTACGAAACTTTTTAGGCATGGTGACTCAGTGTAGATGAAATCTTTCAAGTTATACGTCCTACGCTTATGCCGGCTAGATTAAAGAAGAGGGTGATGATGAGAAATGATTCAAGTGCTGAAATGAAGAAAGTGGCAGGAAACGAGAGAACCCAGAGAAAACCCACGCACACCGTATTTCTCCACCACAAAAGTACACTTGTCGCGAGCTGGAATCGAACCAAGGACCCTATGCACCAGAAATGATCTCTCTAACACTGAGCCATCGCCCCACTACCACTGAGTACTCTATTCTGGTATTAGGGATCCTAGTTCAAACCTAGTCCAAGTGAGTTTGTGAAAAATAATATCGTCCCCATGGGTTTCTCCAGGGTTCTTCGACATACCCATGTCCTTTAGAATACAGAGCTCACTCGTGGGACATAAAACTAAAAGTTTCATTCCATTATGAAACTTCAATACTCTCTATGTCGATCAGAATCATCCTAATTGGTTTAGTGACTAGTGACAAAAGTTCTCTCCACTCGATGAAATTAGTTTCGTAAATAGTTTCAGAATGGAAGGACAATTTGAGGGTTTTGAATGTTTTCGGTAAATTAACAAAAATGCAATTTTCTGTACGTTTCAACCTTGAATTCGGGCTGTGTACATTCCACTGTTATTCCCTAAATAAACTTGGGGCCGCTTTGGCTCAGTGGTCGAGCGTTCACATCTGGTGCTTGGGGTTCCGGGTTCGATCCCAGGGCCGACAAGTGAACTTTGTGGTGGTGTGCGTGGGTTTCCTCGGGGTTCTCTTGTTTTCACCCACTTTCTTCATTCCACCATTTCATTTTTTAGTCATCATCACAATCTCCTTTAACCTAGCCAGCATTACCGTGGGACGTAAAACTCAAACATTTCATTTCCCTAAATAAACTTTACCGAATAAAAAGAACTTTTGTCGCTGACTGTACGAAGGATTTCGGGTTCGATTCCCGATGGGAAAGGCTTGGAAAGTTCGAACGAATTTTGGTAGTTCGGATTCTACTGTAAACTATATGTTCCCGTCTCGTGAAGCTCGGTCCAGAAAAGAAAACCCGACTTAAACGAACAGTCATTACCCTAATCAGACTAACCATCTCTACACTTAGTGTGTTGTGAAAATGGAAGACATATACACAGGAGAAGTCAAAAAGTAAAGGGACTTGAGAAAAGGTGCATTTATTCTAATCATAGAAAACTGAAACATTCCTTATTTTTCTATATAATCTCCTTGCACTTCAATGCACTTTTCTCAAGTTTCACAAGGTTTTTGACTGCGTCGAAAAAAAGTTTTCAGTTGCATCTCTAACCAATTTTGCACCACATCGATGACATCTGTATTTTTTGCAAATCTTCTTCTTCTGAGCGCTTCCTTGAATGTAAGATGGAATACGCTGAACCATGCTGATATGTAATGTATTGGCAATTTCGACCACTGTGATTTCGACCACAAACGAGATGTCTCTACTCCATTACTGTGCAGCCACTTCTAATTTGTTGTCGACGACGAAAAGAACTACTTTGCATCATCGCCACTCGCGAACTTTAAAATGCATGAATCATCCTGCAAAAAGAAGTCGATATCAGTTTTTTAGACCTTATTTCACTTGCATATTGCAGTATTTCGGCAGTATTTCTTCCTTGTCAATCATTGGTGACCTCAAAGGATGGGTGCGATCTCTTCCGGAAAAAGAAAGTATGCAATTTCAAAGAATTAAGACTGGTTAGTTAAAAAATTTTATGGTGTTATAATATTGTTATGGTAACACAAGCATTTTGTAATAAAACGTTCTACCATTAAAAATTGTTTTTTATTGCAATAATCCCCAAAATAAAGAAAAAAACTAAAAGTGTTAGGTAACAAATGGGGAGAGATTCGGCTTTGCGTTACTAAGTGTAACAAAGGGGAGGGAGGATGTAAAAAATCGTCAAAAATAGCGTTACTTAATATGTGGACAGCCCCTAGGAGCAGCTAAAGAACAGAACACAGCCCTAAGTAGATTTTAGCCTGAGAGTTATAAGGAGTTGTAGTTAGCAACGGTGCATGTGTGGAAGGCTATATAACAGAAGAAACAAGTGACAAGCATCGATAATCGTTGGAGCTGGAAGGCGTACGATGGGCTGTAAATGCAGAGCAGGAGTAAAGGGCTATAAACGAAAGCCAGAAGAAAATACATGCATCGTTTTATAGTGTTCCTGGGTCCCTTCGGACGCATTTCCCTCCAACTAAGCTTCCGGACTATGGCAGAGCGAAACGAAAATGATACGTGATTATGGAAAACACACGTGGACACAGCGATGAGTGAATATTCAATGCGTACAACACGCATGCATATGTTGTATCAATTTAGCACTCACAAAAACTCAATAATATAGGTACAAATGGTCCGCAAAAAATCTCTGTTTCCTTTCCTTTTCACTCTATTTCTTTCAGCTACTCAGCTGTTAAGTGCAAAGTTTCCTAGCTTAGGAGCATATCCAATGTTAATGGAGCAAATATACTAATGAAGTTCATTTTCCACTTTTTACGGAAAACAAGTTTAAAGTTTGATATAATTCTCAACCAATCCCTTGTTGGGAAACAAATTAATCTTTTCTTGTTGTTTCCTTCAACCAATGGAAATGAAATCAAATGAAATATTTCAGTTTTACGTCCCACGATTATGCCGGGTAGGATAAAGGAAACGATGATGACGACAACTAAATGCAATGGTGAAATGAATAAAGTGGGAGGAAGCGGGAGAACCCCGAGTAACCTCACACACACGTGTTTGTCCACTACAAAGTTGACTTGGCGCGAGCTGAGGTTGAACCAGAGAACCCAGGCACCAGAGATGAACGCTCTACCACTGAGCCACTTCGCCCCCATCCAACCAATGACGCATCTAGAGTTATATAATTGGGGTTCAGAGCACTCAAGCTCATATCACTGATAGTTTAAATAACATTTAGGTCGTAATAACATATCTGATTATCTTCTCAATGTTTTTAATGATTTCAGTTATATCTAGGTAATTATGTTTCAGTTTTAAAATAAAATGTTATACAAGCGTAGATAAAAACAGGTTATTTCCTTTGGAATACGCTACTGTCTCACATGCCTTTAAAAATTTGAACATCAAGTTAGAAAATGAAAAGAGAATGTTGTTCCACCTTCGGCGGAAACTCATGTGCTTTGTATTTCGTTCATAATAAGTTCACGTTTCATTTAACCTCCATGTTGAAGAAAGAGACGTTAAACTTTATATGAACCAAACAACATATCTATTGCACTTGATAACAACATAAGTACGATTGCACTTGAATTAATCTCACTGTTTGGACACCGCATTCTTTTAACGTATAGTTAGAATGAGACACCGACAAAAATTCTGTAATTTTAGTGTTAAATTACAACGAGTCAAACAGATTACAATAAGTATTAACAAAAGCTTAAGCTTGAATTTTCTTTAATTGTCATTTCAAATGGACATTTAGCAGAAAATGAATTAGCATATAAGTGAATAATGAAAACATGCTTCAATGGGATTGTTATAAGGATAAAGATAGAGCTTAAAATACTATAATGACAGTTAGACACAAATACATTACCAATTTTATATTGATCATTTTAGGTTTTTATTTTTGGTATAATTGAATTGCTTGACACAGGAGTATGTTTTATATCGGAGTTAAATATTAAATAGCGTTTCAGTGAATATTTATAAAATGTAGAGTGATTAATGTAGTGTAGTGAATATATGTATGCAAAGAACATCTTTCTCTCACGCTAACTTTATGCTGGTTATGTTAATGTCTTTCCTCTTATGACCTTGGAAAGGGTTTGTTTTTGTAAACTCACTTATTGAGACTAGACGCGAAGTCTATTAGATTCACTACTTATCCAGTGCGAGTTAAAGTGAGGATAGAAGGTACGAGCTGAAAGTATTACTTCTCATAGTATACATTGAGGTCACAATTGAGCTTTTTATTTCTGAAATATTAAGGTGTTCGTCTGCTATTTCCGGATGACTATATTAGAGAAAGAATGAATGAAATCAGGAAGTCCTCAGATTTTATACCACGAAAAAGATAGTATTGAAAAATGGAAAAGTATCTCAAATTTAGAATTTTGAAGTGTGTAGAAAATGTTAGTTTGAGAGAAACACTTTTTTTTTTTTGGCATAATGTGATTAGAAAGTTTTATAGTTTGTTACAATTTGTTGTATACATAGGTTTACCTGACATGGAAGAAAAATAATGGACATAAACTATAAAATATATATACATATGTAGAAAAAACTGTACAATTTTTGGATTTAACAAACAAATAAAAGGAAACGAAATTAACAAACCCTGGAGGATGAAATAAACTTAAAGCTCTTTATTTTTTAAATCTACAACAGGAAGAGAAATAGGGTGCAACTGAAAAGAACAATAGTAAACGGAGATTAGACGAAATGCAATTAAAACAAAAGATTCATAAGTAAAATATTATTCGCACATGAAACGAAGCGAAATATTAACAGCCTCCCAAAATGTTATTAATATTAATTTAGTAAGTATTATATTTAATTTCTATCAATATGAATGTTTGAACCAAGGATCGTTAAGTTTACAGCCACCTCACTCTTGCAAATTATAAAGAATACGTGGAAAACATTAAAATATGTTGGGTTAAGGGAAGTAATTTCGTGATACAAGTGATAACATGATATATTTGCAACTACCATTACATAACTGTGCTTGGACATGAAACGGTTACAAATTTCTACGCTTATACGTACCTTCTAGACACCAGAAAACGTGTCAATCTTCCAATTTCATGCATGGTTATCTATTAATAGCAGTAAATGTTGTATTATTTGTAGGCCTATCATGAAATTACCAAACTTTATTCTATATTCTCAAATAATGTTTAGAATTAAAGCGCAACACACAAATTTAATCAATATTTAAGCAGAACTAATACACAATACTTTAGCAGCAATCTTTATTTGCAACAATTACAAATGTTATCCATTTGAAACTCTAAAAAGGAATTTACAAAAATACACGTTACGAAACAGTTTCGTATTGATGAAAAGAAATCCACTTGCCAGATAGACGTTCTTGCTATAAATTTTACTTTTTTGTTATTATTTTTTTAAAAAAAAACAAAATAAATTAATAAAATTTATACATCGAAATGAAAATAATAATTCAGTCGATCCTTAAAATGTCAATTTTTATATTCAGGATACGAAAATTACTCAAAAATCACGTAACTGGACTATACACAGGATGTTTGGAAACAACACCAACATTTTTCGGCTGTGATTCCTGACACTAAAATAAGACAAAAAGTATAGACCAACCTTTGCGCTGAAAGCCTCGTTTGTGGGCAATAGCAAGTTGAAAATTTGTCGAAAAGATGAGGACACAGGCCCGTATCCAAGGAAGCACTAAGGGAGCCGGGCTTCCCCTAAATTTTTACCGCCAAACCCAAAATTTTCACGGTAGGCTTGCAAATGAACTACAGTATTGTGATGAACTATAGTATGGTAGGATCACCACCCCCTAAATTTTTGTGCTGACTACAGGCCTGTGCGGAAACAGCAATAACTGGAGAATATAATGTCGACTAAAAGGTGACATGTATTATTTTTATTTGTAAATGTCATTAATGTGCAATTGGATATGATGCATTGGCGGCTCAAGGGTATACTCCATAGAAATTAGACAATTTCTTTGATATTCTTCCCAAGGTAAAGGCAGAAAATAAAGAGCACTAGAGAGATGAGCATGAATAAAGATGAGTCGACATTTTAACACTATCTCGACTCGTGTCTCGTCTCAAAAATATGGAGCTGTCTCGACTCGTGTTTTGTCCAGAGGAGTTCCGTCTATACTTGTCTCGAATTTCTACACGAGGTCTCATTTTCAAGTTGAGACAAAATTAATAAGAGGTAAAGCAAAAATTAAAACTTTAGTGTGGGAAGTTAGCAGCGATCACTATAATGGATGCTTATTCTTCTTCAGTACTAGTACCTAATTTGTCCTCCCCTAAACGGGAGCAGAAGAGAATTTATTCACCTTGAAGACGGGTACCCGCTTCTACCTCATCTTCCCTTATTCTATGAGTACACAAAACCAATCTTTTAATTGGCGGTCTGTAAAAAACTACTAGGAAAAAGCAATTAGCAAAAAATATTTCCATGAAATGTACACTGCAAATGAAAAAAATGTATGGTCATGTGTCCCATCTACTAAGCAAATATGATATTTGAAAAATTGATTACTATTTATATATTGTTTGTTCAAATTATAGTAAATGTCCTTCTCGAATTTCAATGCAGAGTGTATATTAAAGATTCAATCACTGCCAGGCTGTATTAAACACGTTTCGATTCACTGACATCTTGGCACATGCAGCATAATGTTTTCTCTAGCATGCTTCTTTTCGGCACTTCCGCCAAATTGTCGGTGCACTACAGCTACGAATTGATACATGATTATTTTGGTTTTATGTCCTCGTGTAAGGAATCATTCACCACAATTAGTTGTTGTTATATCCGAAGTTGCCTTCCTCTATGTACTGAAGTTGTATAAGTGTGGAAACTCACCTGCACTCAGCACTTTGGCCTTATATGGCCTATCATGATTGGTGTGCTCTTTACTTTCTGCCTTTGATTTTAGGAACATATCAGAAGAATTACATAATTCGGTTAGGGGTTACTCTTGTAACACCCTTGATTTACATCCAGTTGTCTGTTAAGGACATCTACCACTAAAAATAATAAATATCCCATTTATGTGACATTCGTTCATGAGTTATGGTCGTTTTCGAATTTTTCCTTTACTCATAAGTCGAGTTACCCAGACATTAACAGATACTACTTCCAAAAGCACAAGTACAAAACACCAGGTGACAACAAAATCATGTCTCAACTATAAGGAATTTAAGCAAATACGTAAATGGTTTTACAAATCCAAAGGTTTACTAATTTTTTAAAAAGACAAAGGGAACATTGTTTTCTCAAAACCAATGCCAAACAGACAAGTTGAAACAGGAATTAAAATTTAGATTCTGTTATATCACAAACATCCGATTAGCGATCAATACGGCAACAATTCCAAATATACATGGTGTGCAAAACGCAACTACAGACAATGATGCAAGAGTAAGCGACCATGTTTCGCAACCATGCAGCACAACAGGCAAGATTGTCGTATTATATATTTTAAGCCTCAAATTCCTCTATAGTATCCGCGAGACAGAAGATTTTGAACTAAATAATAATACGAATTTCCTGCTTTTAGTCGACATTTAATTTATTCGTGAATATGGGTTTGGTCTGTTAATATTGATCTTAGATATCTAAAAGTATGTACTTGCAATACATACTTTTACAAATTATTGACAATACAATACAACGTGATTTTACAATACATTACAAATTACAATATCATTTTACCGTTATGTGATTCTTTCCTATAAAAATGTATAAAATAATGATACATTATATAGCCGATACTAGGTACTGGATCCATTATAGACGACAATTTTGGTCATGGTAAAACACAACAAGGTCTAAAACTGAACCAAAGTAGAAAATCTTCTTCCTGTATTACAAGGGAGTGGGACAGGAGCACTACCATCTAATCCAGTAAGTTGAAATATATTTGAGATTACATTAGATTACTTTGCAAGTTGGCGGTCACCGAAATATAGCTACGGCTCTGGTATCAACTCAATAACTAATGAAATTTAACGGGGAACTGTTTGTTAATGAAGAAAATAATTAAAAACCATATTTTATTAATAGAAAATTTCAAACTTTTCGTTGTGAAAGAAGGCGACACTTATTCGTTTGTAATAGTGACATTGTCAATAGAAGACTCGACTTCAAATTATATTTGTTATCCTTTCTGTTTTTTATGTCAGGTTGACAATTACTGGTTTTACCCTTCTTAACCAAACAAAATAATTTGGTGACCATAATGGCGAATGTGGTTAAGCAAGGCAATAATCCTCTAATCATGCTAATTTTTGTATTTTTCGTTGTAATTTTAAATGTCAATCCTTGTTTTTCAAAGATTATCATAATCCTTTACGAATGAAAATATTTACCGTGTTCATTCGGTCGTATTGACTATGGATGACAAAGTAGAAAATTTACATAACAAACTTTAGTTCTGTGAGAATCGGTGGTCAACATCATAACGAACCTAATTTAAAACAATTAAACACGCACCCGCTGTTAATATGAATACATGCTATCCTGGGCTGTTATGCACAGTTCATGGTCACTATTTTAATACAAATTGTTTGCTTTTTTTTTCCTGGATTTCCACCGCTCGCCGAGTAACTGTCAAAATGAATCTCGCTTTGTTTTTCATTAACTTGTAAATGATGAACACGTCTCGCATGCAGAGGTTTGATTTAACACGTCATATAATTTGAGTGAACATGTAGCATTACGACGGCACACGAATTGAATTACATTTCTCAAAACACATCGTTCCCTATTTGTTCTTCCAAATTGAACTCGGCATGCTGGAACGAAACTCAAAATGCATAACCCGGCTGTTTCCATTATTTTTACCTCCCATAAAGCCACTTCTGATTATGTGAAATTACATCCGGCTAAGTGCCTTCTCTGCTGAAACAAATGGAAAGTTCTTTTTTATTTACATATAAAAAAATGAATAAACGTCCTTTTCGAAAACGAAACTGAGGCTTATAATACGTCATCTAGTCAATTTAAGATCTGTGTTACATGTATGTTATCACTATGGTCCGTGTGTTATACATAATTCGACATATGAGTTCTTGCAATAAAATAAATTATACAAACAAAAAATGAAAGTGATTGGAATGAATGGAATATGCCAATTACAGGAATTAGGGAACTGATCTGGGCGTATCAAGAACGTTGTAGCACAAGGACGTGCTTCACATCTCTCAAAAGTCCTGTTCAAAGCGGGCATCTGAAAGAACTATTACTGACAGAGACTACGTGAATATTAGCAAAACTAATGCATATTTAGTGATTAACTTCTATTTTAGAATCCTAGTTTGGCCGTAGAATAGTAGAATATAATTTTCGACAGTAGAATCATGAAACATTAACTAATATCAGACCACGGGCTCATCCAAAGGGGAGTTCATCGGGTTCAGACTATCCCCTCCAAAAAACTTCTTGAATCAATATACATTTATAGGTCTTCTCAATAAAACTCTACTTGGTTACAGGGGAATGATTGACGTAACATGAAAATTTGATCTTACATTTCATCTGTACTCTTTCTCTTACGAAAACAATCTAATTCTATAATCTTCTTCTAAAAAATATAGGTGGAAGTATTTTACTATTACTTATCATGTTTTCGGATGCCGAATAATACCCGCTCAATACTACATAGACGTACTGGCTCGTAGTACGGGACCTCGCTCCGCAAAGCTTCGATCCCTCCCAACAAAAATTTCTGGATGTTCGGCTGTAAGAGACTCAATCAGGCTTATTATAGGTTAAAACTTTTACGCGGCTTTAGTTGGAAGAACTAAAAGTTAAGTTGCAGATTATTACTGAAAGAGAGAACCCAGAATTACTACACAGGGAAAAATCCGTTCTCCGAACAGCTGTATATTGTACAAATATATGGTTTCCTCTTGCTTACTATAGAAATCAGTACAGAGCATACGTTATCCGTATGATACATAGGCACTGCCCTTAGATGTTACATCATGCCGTTGCAGGATGTCTCACATCTAACAGTTTTCCGTATATCACATACATATACTTATGTTACTTTCGTCGGCTGTATGTTATATACGTCCATTTGTATGTGAGATCCTACATTGTTTCATACAGAAAGTATGTATAGATGGAAGACTTATACAGAAAGTATTATAAAACATGCGTTTTCAGTTATACGTCTGCTGTACGTTAAGTCCAAAAACTACAGGAATTACACATGTAACCTATCTTTTAAGTACGCCACCTACAATTTTTTCCCAATGTAATATTAAAATGATTACATGTATTAACAAATTTGTGTGACTACAGATCCAGTTTTCTGACATTTCAAGATTATCTACTTTTTGTTATAGAAATGAGTTCTATTTTAAAGTTAACAAGCATACAAGTATAGGCTGTGAAATTGCAAAAAAGTACCAACTTGAGCTACGTATTGGTTTAATTCACCGTTAATTAATAATTCACTGTTTTAATATAAGAAGCAAGGAACTCGCAAATCATTACAAAAAAGTAATACTCCATCTACCCCTGGCTACAACATCCTAAATGATTTGCAACTTTCTTGTTTGTTTGCTGAAGTCTATTTGTAACATAGCTAGTGGCCAACCACATGTGTTGACACCGTCTGGCACCGTCAGTACTTTGTTGCTCTATTATTCCATAATGCTGAAAAACAGGCGTTATTTGCGACACGCGATTATCACGTCCGTGGGATGTATGCACTTGATGCATATATATATATATATAATGCAATAAAATTGTAATATATTCTTTGATTTCCGTTCAGTCACTGCAATGATTGCACGGGAGTCTACACGAAAGTATTTGAAATTATATTTCTTAGAAACTATGAAGCAAATCACACCTATAGAACGTAGAATCTACTTCCCGGTCTGAGTTTTGTTTAATTGATCCAAGGTTTTGATCGAACACAACCTGTGTTAATTAAACTCACGACGTTAAGAAAAAAAAATCAAAATTCCGTTTCCCATGATTATCTTAGCTCACAAGGCGCGATTTCGACAGTCTTGTCTCGAAAAGGTGCCGTCGAACTGTTTTCTCGTCACAAAAGTGTATATTTTTTTCGGATCTTCTCAAGAAAATTCTATCTTGACACATCTTGTAGGCAACATTACCTACGATCCACATTTTGTATCCTAGAGCGTTCATTTCCGGTGCTTGGGGTCCCTGGTTCGATCAAAGCTCGCACCAGCTTTGTGGTGGACAAACACCGTGTTCGTGGGTTTTCTCGGGGTTCTCCCGTTTCCTTCCACTTTCTCCATTCCACCATTTCACTCATCTCTCATCATCACCGTCTTCTTTAGCCTAACCGACATAACCGTGAGACGTAAAATAAAGATTTCAATTCATTTTTGATTTTCACGTTTTGTATCCGTGTAGGCTTCAGTCTATCCCACTATAATATCCAGAAGTCACGGCGGCTCAGTAGTAAAACGCTCATCCATGGCGAGGGGTCCCTGGTTAGATTTCCGATCACGCTAATTGGTTGTGGACAACATAGTGTTTGTGAATTCACTGAGGGTTTTCTCATCTCTCTCCTATCAGTTATTTTATATTCATTCACTGCTTTAGTCGAAAGGACGTAACGGTGGGTGTAAATCTAGAAAGTTACATTCAACACTTTCATGATAGTTGCGATGCGATACTAACGTAACTTAAAAATATTTTCTTCCAAGATTGTCACTTTTCTCTGCTGCTTTGGTCTGAAATCGCTCAAAGATAAGAACACGTGCTTACCAACACAGAATATCACTCCGATTTATAAAGTTCGTAACATGTATGATATTCTTGCAACTAGTATGCTTTTTCTTTGAATTGCGAGGGATTGGCATCATTCAAGGATAAGAAAGCGAATTTTTCAAAGTAAGCTTTGAAACAATTGTTGCACGAAAATATTTGTTTGAAAAAGAGTGATATTTATAATGTATAAGCGAAAATGCAGGTGATGATACACCGTATTTATCGACCGATTAGAACTAAATTCGCACCAAAGAAAGTGTGCCTGTAGAGGACATACAGGTTTTATATTTAAAGATTCTGGCACATTCGGCACCGTAAAGGGTAGACTGATTATAGTGTCTATAGAGGGTATATCCTTGTACTTTGAAGAGCATCCAACAACACAACGAGTGTACTTATATGTGGATTACGGTTTGTGTCAATAATATCAGGACGACTTCACTGACCACATATTGCACTAGTTAGTGGCTTCGAACATGATCTTATAGTGAAGCTGAGAGAAGTGCGGGGAATCTTCCACAAAATTCCCGCTCAACTGTATCGTTACATATCAGTGTTCCATCTATGGTTTACACGGCGAAAGATGTAGAATTATTACAGAAATCATTCATATCAGTGCTTTCAGATGCGAATGGGGAGTGCAGCAGAAGAATGTTTCAGATTATTAACGGACAGGATATATACAATCATATATACTAGGTCTCCTTATAAATGCGAGAACACTAAACTGTCAATTCATAGAAGCAGTTCTATGTTCGAACGATTATTTTTCGGCAATGACGTCTTAAGTGGTGTCGATGAATCCTAAGAGGTAGGGATGCGAATAGAGGATGGTGATGCTTATCGACGATAGCCGGTTCTGTCTTCGACACAGTACGTGGAAGAACATCGCCATGGACTCTGAACTGGAAGATCCACGGTGCTTTTGCATTTTATATAATAGGAATCATCTTTGGCATTCTGATATATGGATAATAAGCTACATATTATGCTCATTATTCATGGAACTGTGACAGTGTGTCGTAAGTTCTTGACGTCGTCAATTCTGTTGTCCGATCTTATCTTGATACTTTGCAACCGGACTCCTTCTCCTAGCAGAATAACGCCCGCATAACGCTCTACTGGATACACTCTATCCACACTTCCCCGCTAGATATTCACATCTAAGATTAGCAGTGAGACGGTTCCGAGCAGTCAGCCGGTCTCTGGCAACAACAATGATCCAGTAACTTCTAAGATCTATAAAAAACGTGGGACAGCATACCCCACAAAGATAAGAGCTCCTTCGTGGCTGAGCTGTTAGCGGACGCGCCTTTAGCGTAGGAGACCCAACTTCGATTTCCGGCGAGAGCTCATGTAGTTAGGATTCCACGTTAATCAGTAGGTCCCGTCTCATATAGCCTCGCTGCTGAAAGGGACGCTAAACTCAAAATCAACTCAACTCCACAGAGACAAACTTACAGTATCAGTAGCGATGTAACATCAACTAACCTACTTCCTCAAAATTCTTTGTTTGGCCTCGGTTAGTGGTTACATGTTCTATATGAGTACTGGATATTTTCGAATATCGTGTATAACATTTATGGAATGATCATGAGCGCTTCATTGCATTCAACACTATCACCTTTTCCTTCCACATCAACTTGGATGCTACTTGCATCTGTGACTTCCTATATGATGTTCATAAACGAGTCACTACTAATGTATTTCTCATGTTTTCTTTGAAACTTAGGAATAATTTTATTACTTGAATTTTACTGAGTGCAAGAAAGGAAACATTTTAAAACTAGCAAATGCTCCACTTTTCTCTAAGGGTAATATATTGTGTTTTTTTCTGTATTTAACCTTAAGGGGTTGCGAAATATAGACCTCTTATTGTAATAATTGCAACTCCCATGCCTCATTCTTCCCACTTCTCTTCTTCCCTGCTAGGACAAAATATTAAAAAACCTAGAACACGAGTTACATTATTGTAAATAAAGTTCTAAATTTCATGTTTTTTTAAGTTAAAGGATGCCGAGATATTAATATCTTATTATAATATACGCATCTTATAATAATTGCAATCCCACCTATTTTTCCCGCTCACTCTGTTTCTTTCTTTCCTAGAGCAAATATCAGTAAAACGCTGAAATATGTATCAAATTATTTTTAATGACACAGAATTCCACGTCTCTAATCTTAAGAGATTCTGAGATTTGAACAGCTGGTTATAATAATTGTAATATTCACACCTTTTTTTCTTCTCATTCAATTTCCTTCTCTTCTAGGACAAGTATGAAAAAAAGCGCTGAAACACGTTCGTGTCTCTAGCTCTCAAAGATTTTGAGATATGGACATTTTAATAATAAGGGCTACAACTATTTCCACGGTTCTTGTCGTATTTTCTAAAATGTTTCCTCGGTGGTACCTAGTGATATAAATCATATATGCCCTGTCCAAATTTGAAGTTTCTTGCTTAACTGATTTGGCCTGGAAGTCGGTCAATCACACTCAGGATTTTTTTATGCGTATACACAGGGATGAAAGTGGATATGAAAAAGTCGGGGGACGGTAGGTAGCGGCATGACATCCCGCCGTCCCACTGCTTATCTTTGACCATTGTAATTTTTTAGGAATTGGGGAGACGCCGTACATAATTTTTGAGGTAGGGGGAGGGCGTCCCCCGCGTTCAACTGCAGTTTTACCTCTGTGTATACATAGATATAAGTATTCTTGCTTACATCTACTGTGCAGATATAACTAGTGTTATGATAAATGCATAACAGTAAGGGTGTCATTTGGGACAGAAAGACAAACTTCTGTAAAAACCCATGTCACAGTCACTTTTGAACCAGGCAAAACGAGAACTAAATTCTGTCCCCAAGAATCTTTGAACTCAGGTCATATAGTCAATAATTAGATAGATGCGTTACAAATTATGCCAATGCGGAGCTATTTACTAACTTAATGGTAATATAGAAATTGCATGCAACTGTGACTAACTCTGTACATATTTGTACGCTGTTGTGAAATGGAGATAGAGAAAGATTTGAGAATCTAGAATAGAAATATTTCTATACTTATTCCCAGACTTCAGAAACAGAATTCTATTGTCCTGTTTTGCTGTGTATTGTAACCCCATTTTACCAACAACATCCTGTCAGTCACAATGTTTTCTCCACTTTGTTCTGTATTTAATTTATTTTTATTTTCGTAGTGAAAATGGAAGGTTGAAGAGGTGTAATCGGCGTGTTTTCTCTTCAGATGCAAAGAGAGCATTTTTCACTTTCACAATGACTTCATTTGCATCTGTCTCTCTGCACCCTTTGAAACGCTCACAACTTTTAGCCTCGGGGTGCACTTTGTGTTCATGTACGAACTGAGGGATTTCATTTGCTGTTTAAACTTTCAATAGACTCCACACAGATTCATGAGAGGTGCACTGCCACGGAAGAGGATCAAGTTTACACAATCGTCAGTCTTCTACACACATGAGTTACATATGTAAGTTCATCATCATCATCATGATCATCCGTTATGAGTCCACTATTCCCTTTCTTTCACAGATGTTGTTAGCTTCTTTCGTATCCATTTACTGTATCTCCTGACAATCTGTATCTCGATCTTTTATAGCCAGATTTCCATCTCTGGGATTCTAATGTAGATCATCGAGTGCAGTCAGTGTATAAAGGAATGGAAACACTTTTGATCATTTTGGGGTATATTTCATCTTTAAGATCTCTATCTAAAGCTTCTTTCAAAGCTTGAAAGATTAATATCCAGACATTGTAAAAATAACTCTTATAATGTAACAAAACAGTATTAACTTTTCCATGGGCCTAACCCTCTATTGGGCCGTGTTCCTTACAGGCAATACGATTTCTATTGCGTCCACTTTAGTGATCATTTAATGAGTATAATTGGTTTCATGAGAAGTTTTAAGTGTATACAATTTGCAGATTATATAGCGCTTATTGCAGAATCTGAAGAGCAAAATCAAGATGTTAGAAAGCTTGAGTAAGGGCTGTAAAGAATATGGGATGAAAATAAATGTTAGAAATACAAAAGGCGTGATGATTTGAATGAAGAGATCGGTGTCAAATATAGAAGTAGGAAGGGAGAAAATAGAATAGGTGACTAGTTCTCGATATCTGGGTAGTATTATTTGTAATTATATGAAATGTGAACGTGAAATAAAAGCAAGGATAGGAATGGGGAAAGAAGTTTTTAGGAGGAAGAAAATATTACTTTATGGGAATAAAGAGTTGCGAAAAAGACTCATAACATGCTTCGTGTGGAGTATTGTACTGTATGGGAAAGAAACATGAACATTACGCAAAAATTATAAAAAAACGACTGGAAGGTTTCGAAATGTGTGTAAGAAGAAGAGTGAAGAGAATTAACTGGATCGAGCTGAAAACGAATGACAGGTTGTTAGAAGTGATGGGGGAGAAAAGAACAATTTGAGGATTTACTAGAAAAAGGAAGAGAAACTGACTGAGAAGAAACTGTATCATGACAGACATTTTAGAAGGTAAGGTGACAGGGAAAAGAGAGGGAGTGAAGGAGACAACAATTAATGGACGATATCAAATCAGAGCAATCGTACGTGAAGATGAAAAGTTTAGCGGAAGACCGTGGAACATGGAAGCTTCTCAGCTGCAGCAAGTGGCTTGTGAATAATGGCAGAATACCTATGATGATGCCCTGTCATGATAATGATTGGTTTCATGCTATTTCATATACGTGACTTGTGGATCACATGTACTTGTAATCTTGATCAAGAGGGACAGTCAAATTCAGTAGTACAGAGGCTTTATCTCTCGAGTCCCGCGAAAGTATGTTTTATGGTTTCTTTGACTATAGAAAAATATTCCGAAGGCTCTGCTGCTAATTATACTTTCTGAGAAATAGTCCTTATTATCATTGGCCGTATTAAGAGCAATGTGCTCACCAGCGACACGTGATTAGCTATTTTAGAACAATGTTACTTAGAAATAAAGATCCTGTGTTTTGTAACGGGGATTTTCAATGTATTCAAATTAAAGGATTACATGAATTTCAACAAATTATATATTTCTTGTTTGCATGATTTTGCTAATTGGACTTGATTCCCTTTTCCTCTCAACGCCTCATTTGTTCTTCACGTTCTACTTGTTATTGTAGTTAGGTATACCATCCAACCGCACTTCCTCCTTGGGACGTTCAGAACACAAGGATATCAAGTCCAACGAGATCAACATGCTGTTTATCACAAACTGTCATAGTCTTGGATTGAACGATGGAACCCCCACACCAGAACTGAGTGCTCTATCACTGAGTCACTCCTGTTTTAACTTTCTATGAAGAACTAGGATTTCGATATATATATATATATAACTCTATGGCCTATGGAACCCGGAGTTTCAATGCCGCGTTCACAAAAGCTCTCCACTGACTTCTATGCTTAGCTAACTGCATCCAGTTTCTACTTTGTATTCCCACTGGTGCGAGATCCATCTTAATATTGTCCTCACATCTGCGCCTAGGTCTTCCTAATGGTCGTTTTCCGATTGGTCTTGCAGTCAAGACTTTGAAAGCGTTTCTACTTTCTTCCAATCCAGCTACATGACCCGTCCACCTAAGCCTCCTAGATTTGACGACCCTAACAATAATATATATATATATATGATAAAACAAGGTACACAATGTATTGACGCTCAAGGTGTAAAAGTCGTAATTTTCTCCTTCTGGAAACGATAAGAATGTTTTTCTAGACCAAATATTATCAACTTCTGCGTCTCAGCCCTCCAGGCGTCGATGAATTCCTGTCAAGGTGATATCCAATACATTTTATTATTGTTATTATGGGTAAGGAGGGAATTTGTATGGGGCTCATAAAAATCGGGTTGTATTCAGGGCCGAATAAAGGGGTGCTTGGAGGGATGTAGCCCCTTGCCTTTAGGTGGACGTGGAGCTCCACTCTGATTATAATCCCAACTGTTGTCTGAAAAGAATTATACAAGATATAATCATCATCATAAAATAAAATATGACCAAAAATATGAAACATATTTTTTTAACTTTTCTACTGTACTTTCACAGAAACGTATTAGGTAAAGTCAGCAGGCAAAACAATTTTTTTTTCTAGCCCTGGACCTCTAGATGAGTTAATCCGGCCCTTATCATATTGTTCAAAGGGATGAGTACTAGTGTTTTAAGTTAATTGTCGGAAAATGCAAATTGCCTGCGTAATGTATGGAGATATGAAATACATTTGATTTATGTGTATTAAGTGTTATTAGTCATATCATGGGCAAGGAAGTGATTGAAACAGTTATTTTTTTAATGGCGGACAGACGGTCAAATAACATTATACGATGCCGAATTAAAGAAGCTCCTACCCAGAACAAAAATGTTTTAGTTGCAGCGGACTGCGTCAAGAAATAGTACAGGTATATTAGTTGATATCTGATAAGATCTAGACTAGGAGAGCACTACTGAGAGTCTACCGTGTCCAGACCCTCCCAAAAGAACTTTCTAACTCAACATACATTTGTACACTTTCTTAACAAAACTATATAAAACAGGGAAATGATGGATGTAGCATGAACATTCATTTTACACTTCATCTGTACTCTTTTTCTTATAAAAACAATCTGCTTCAATCATTTTTTACACATACGGGAAGTATTTTACAATTATTTATCAGCTACAGAGTAATATTCATTAGATCTCCCAACAAAAATTTCTGGGGGCGCTCCTGGTCTAGACATAAATATATGACGACATTTACTGGGAGCCTTTCCTATTATACTGCACCAAATTATTTGTTCATCGTACAATGGCAAAATTTTCCCAAGTTTATCTTTTTGATTTAACTTGGGATTATCTGTAATGCGGAAACGTGTTTCTTTATACCGAAATTTCTGTATAGACATTGGAATTGAATCAATTCATACATTAGATCTTTTGCAGTCGACCAGCAAGTATCATTCCTTGAGAAGCTGTGAAAGACACTGACTATAAGCAATAACTGAAGATTCTCTTCTTTATGTGTTCCTCCTGCATCAGTCACTTTACAGGGTTTGTTTCGATAGTTCATACGAAATGTCAATGGTCGCATTTGAGAACATCATATTTTCCATTGGTTTTCTAAACTAAAAACAAACATAACACATTTTTTAAAGTGGTTTGATATTGTTAGTTACAAACTTTGAAAATAGTTCAGCTAAGTAACATAGTTTCTCATCTTTCCAGGTAATGTGTAATACAATATTATTTAGAGCCTGTATTTTGGTAGCAAATTGCATATATTTAAATAAAACCAAAGGCTCAATGTTCACTTTGAAGTATATTGAATGATCTTTAAAATAACTTTAAACTTTCGTAAACCATAAATGGAAAACAAGCTGCATTATCATTCATTACATGAGGTTACAAAACTTATTTTCTACTCTTTTCACACACATTAACAAAGAAACTGTTAAGATTAATTTTGCAAAATTTATGTAATCAATAATAGTGAACTAAGACTGATTTATTGAGTCAGATTTCGTATAGACTAATTTATTGAGCTAAATTTTGTATAGACTGATTTTTAAGTCATAATTTATTGAGTCAGATTTTGTATAGGCTGATTTATTGAGTCATAATTTAATTGCACAGACAGTTTTAATGAGTCGTAATTTATTGAATCAGATTTTGTACAGACTGATTTATTTAGTCAAACTTTATACAGACTAATTTATTGAGTCTGATTTTGCACGAGCCGGTTTATTGAGTTAGATGTTGTATAGACTGGTTTATTGAGTCATAATAACTATAACTATTTCTTAAACTCTAATAAATTCAGTGAAACGCATTTTAAATTCGGAAGAAATTGATACACTTAACAACTCACTGAAGAATTCTGAACAGTTGACGCCTGCATTGATTTTTTGGGGGGAGCAAGTGGAGGTCAGAAAAATTTGGGAGCAGGATTTCTTTTTGTATACCGAAGAGGGAAATTTCATGTGACTTCGACCCACATTACAAAACAACCAGGGGTGCGGTCGTCACGGGGTGCGGTCGCTCCCTCTCCTCTCCCCCTTGTGGCGTTTTTACTGATTCTAATCCTTTATATAAGTCGGGTGTGCCGTGTCGAATTCGTGCGGAATGAGGCCGACGAACATTGACACGACACAATAAGAATTCAATCAAATAAAGCATAAAGACTCTGTAAAATTAGATTGAGTTAATCATATTGTTTGTAAGAGTCACTATTGGATATGTAAGATTCATTGGTTTTGTTTATAATGTTCTTTTTAAAAAAAGAAAAAGTAAAATAAAAGTTTGAAAGGAAGGAAGAAAAAATTATGAATCTTGTTGAAATTTAAGTAAAGATAGTTGGAAAGACTGTTAGAGGAAAGATTGCAGTTGCGAATAGAGGGCGTGGTCATCGAAACCGAATCTACAAGCTAAAGTGGGCCCCGTGCCTACTTTACTTGTGTTCGTATTGTATAGCCGGAAGATTACCCTTACTGAGTATTGTATAGCCGGAAGATTGCCCAGACCCAGTATTGTATAGCCGAAAGATTGCTCTGTTCGTATTGTATAACGGGAGGATTGTTCAGTTTATAGAGTGTAGTTTCGTTTCGGCAGGGTTTCTCTTAATCGAGAATTGTTCACCGTTGTTATTCCTGTTGGTGTGATGTGTGTATTGTCGACGTCCATCGATAAAATCATATTGGTGTTGTGTCAGTTATATATAACGAAGTGATCAGTGGAGAGAGGAATGTTTTATTCCTTGTTTATTCAATTCTCGCGAGCAAACTTAGTGGCAAGTCAAACGGGCTCTTTTTCTTTCCTCGTTTTGTGGCTGCTAAGTTATGAAAGTGAATCGGAGAGTGAAAGCTTTCTTTAAGAGTGTGTTTTATGCTTGCGAATTGATAGCACAGATAGTTATTTGCTTTATAAGCTTATTTTCTCGTTTTTTGTTACTTCTGTGCAAAGAAATAGTGAGTTTAAAGGGCAGTGTTGTGTGGGGCCTATTGTGCCGAGTGAAAAGATGCAATGTGGAAGAACATGTTCGTAAGGTGGAAGAACGAACCATCAATGCACCTTCTGGTCTTAACTTTGTTACGGACGAAGAGGTGACTTTGGTGATAAACTTATCCGGATTTTTCCAATCTGTGATATTTAGAATAACTGATAATCTTCCTTGCGACTGTTTATTGGGAATTCCATATCTCCGTTCAACGTCGGCGTTAGTTGATTACGATAAACATTTGTTGGTTCTGTGTAATGGAAAAAAAGTGTGCGACTTAATTATCGCAGGGATTTTGTAGAATCATTCCGAAAGGGCTTTAGATCTGGAGAACAGCCTAGTCAACAAGAATGGACTGGTAGAAAGTTTCCAAAGAAGAACTTATCAACCAAATCTTCTGGAATATCTTCTATGTTTATTAGGGCAGATTCGTATTCAATGCGTCCTAATGAAAAGGGTGTGCAATGTGATCTCGATCTTCAACATCTGGAAAAACATTTATTAACTATAAATGCTCCTGATGCTTCGCAGCTTCTTGGGCTACGAAATTTAATTGAGGGAGAGCTATCGAGAGACAGCATTAGTGTTGACCAGCAAATTCGGAGGTTGGATACAGATCAGGGTTGTCCAGAAATCTCTTCCATCACGCATAAGTCTGTGGATAGTGATCAAGATTGTTTACACCGTAGATCTTCAGTGGACTTAGCGATGATTTCGACTAATGTTGGTGACATAGGAGATAAAAACAATTCCAAAGGAGAAATAAAGTGTGACACCGGTTATCAGACTGTTCCAGATTTAAACCGCTCAGAGCAGGATCCCAATGCGAAGAAACAGAAACCAGCGAAGAAGAAGAAGCCAAAGAAAAAGAAGAAGACAAACATTATGGTTGGTGCAAATGATCAACAGAATAAGCGCGATCGTAGTGTTGTGTGTGTAAAACAAAAGAAGAACGTTGTCTTCGATCCTACAGCGACTTCTAAAGTTCAGAACAAAGAAGCATCTAGTTCTACGGAAGCTTCTGACGTGGACGTCGAGCAGTCAGAGAAATTCCACGACTTGTTAAACAAGAATAAGAAATATATTGGGGAGGAAATTAATCGTGATTTAGTCAATAGTTATGATCGATTCCCGCAGGTGAAAAACCCAGAAAACGTACAGGTGAAAAACTCTAATCGAGAATCGTGGAGTTTTCGGAATCCTGATATAGATTCATTCATGGGTTCGATAAGAGATCAATACTCTGACGTAATTACAAATAGAATCGGATGTATTAAAGGTTGTATAGGCAAATTGTATCTGGCTGAAAACAAACCTTTTAAGCAAAATCCGTTCCCTGTGCCTAAGAATAAAGAAAAAGAATTTCATGCTCAGATTTCAGAATTAGTTAGGCAGGGTATATTAATTGAAGTTGACCATTCGAACTACGCCAGTAGTTGTTTTTTAGTTAAGAATAAGGACAACAGTTATCGAATTGTAGGGAACTTTGTTAAAGCAAATGAGCTTATTGCAAATGATCCTTTCCCGTCTCCAAACATAGAAGAATGTTTAGCTGGCCTATCAGGCAAGCAATTCTATTCAAAGATTGATCTTAAGAAAGCCTATTTTCAAATTCTACTTGATTCTAGCTCACGTGACATCACTACAATTGTTACGCCAAAGGGTCTTTTTCAATTTACAAGAGTCCCAATAGGTATTAAAACTGGTAGTAACATTCTGAACCAAGTGATGCATAAAATACTTGCAGATTTGGAAGGGGAAGGAGTTCGATCTTATTTTGATGATGTTCTTATATTTTCAGATACAATTGAACAACATAAAAATACTATAATAAAGGTATTAGAAAGATTTCGGGAATTTAAAACGTTACTATATCTCGGGATAAATGTTTGTTCTTTCAGACTAAGATTAATTATCTAGGTTATATTATTACCGGAGATCAGATAGAAATCGACCCGGCTAGCATTTCAGCAATTAGAAACATACCACCTCCACGGAATAGGAGAGGTCTTATGAAGATCTTGGGGCTTTTCAGTTACTACGCGAAATTCGCTCCTGAGTTCCAGGAACTGATGGGACTTCTCAGTGAACTGAAATCTCCTAAGAATAAATTTGTCTGGAGTCCGGAACACCAAAGGATTCTAGACAAATTAAAAGATATTTTGGTGGAAAATATTGTATTAAAGACCCCAGATCTAAATAAACGATTTTATTAAATGTGGATGGATCAGGAAAAAGCATAGCTGCTTGTTTGTCTCAGGAGAACAGTAACGGGGAACTTTAACCTGTTTGTTTCTTTAGTAAAAAATTGTCAGAAGCAGACAAACATAGAAGCATATACGAGATAGAGTTTATAAGCCTAGTAAAAGCTATGTCCCGATTTAAACACTATTTGGTTAAAGAATTTAATGTCCTGACGGATTATAAGGCCCTGACTTGGATATTAAGCAACTCAAAGCGTCTATTAAAGTATGGCCCTCTTGTTGAGACGTTATGTCAGTATTCATTTAAGATTAAACACGTTAGATCTGCAGATAACGTGATAGCTGACACTCTCACAAGAGTACGATCCATTTGAGTTTAGTTTAGTAGACGGACCTTTGGGGTTAGCGGCCTTTGATAGCAACTTGAGATTAGCTCATAGATGAAAGGTGCCTCTGATTCAGGAACCAATCGAAGATCTTCAAAGAGAAGACCCTGAATTGAAAGCGATAATAGAGAGATTAGAAAATGGCGACATCATTCCTGGTTTTGTTTTGAACAAAGGATTCTTATGAAGAAAACTAATTCAGTCCATAACCCTTTTAAGATTTTTATCCCTAAGGCTCTACGGAGAGTTCTGATAGAGTACTATCATGAATATAAGCTTGTAGGAGGTCATGCTGGTACCTATCGGACTCTAAAGAAACTAATGAAAGAATTCACGTGGGGAAATATGAAAGAGGAAGTGGCTGAATATGTAAGATGTTGTCATAGGTGTCAGCTTTCAAAGGAAGAGAATAAAAGAAAAATGGGGTTACTGATATCAGAATATAGTAAGAGAATTGGATCATATTGGTACTTTGACATTATTGGTGTATTGCCTAATTCAAAGGGGTATAGGTATATATTAATTGGGGTTGATAACGCTAGCCGATTTGTAGTTCTAGAGAAACTGAGATCATTATCGTCAGCCTCAATAATGGACAAAATGTCTGATATCTTCAGTCGTTTAGGATATCCAGAAGCTATTTGCACCGATAATGCTTCTGTGTTTATTTCTAAATTTTTTAAGAAATTCTTGTTCGGACTGGGGATAAAGCACATTACCTTAAGTCCATACCACCCTGAAGCGAACGCTGCGGAGCGTTTTATCAAAACGCTTAAATCTTAAATTCGAGCCTACTTTGCAGACAAGCAACATCTTTGGTCATCTCTAATTCCAGACTTACAGTATACGCTCAATATTAGCGAGCATTCCGGTCTTAAGATGTGCCCTATCGAAATATTTTTAGGACGTCCTACTTACACCCCACTAGAAAATCGATAGGACATCTCTGAAGCAGATATAGCCGGAAAGTCATCTAAAGCTTTATGGATGGATGCCATAAAGAATATGGAAAAAAGCTGGGTTAGAAGAAAGCGTCTTATGTTGCAAAGAAGAAGAGAAGTAGCGTTCCAGGTAGGCGACAAAGTACTAATTCGAGCGCATGTGAAATCTTCCTTAAAAGACAAAGTTGCTAAATCACTCAGTGATAAATGGAATAGACCATTTATAGTCAGGAGATTCTTGACACCAAATACTGTTTTGATTTCAGACGAGAACGATACTCCTGATTCGTATAAGCGGAGTCACGTCTCCGAGATTAAAATTTATCGGGTCCAACGGAATTGAAAGCAAAAGGAAAGCTGGAAGAGAAAATTAGAAAATAATGGTAAAGAAAATTGTAAATAGTAAATACTTGAATATAATGAAAGGTAATATAAGTACTACT
The DNA here is from genome assembly GCF_964235325.1 of Thermobia domestica. Lineage (NCBI taxonomy): Eukaryota > Metazoa > Arthropoda > Insecta > Zygentoma > Lepismatidae > Thermobia > Thermobia domestica. Next base: position 295,917,465 of record NC_137461.1, on the reverse strand, counting down.
ACTAAATTGTAAATAATTGTTCATATATTTTAATCACGGCCGTGATTATAAAAAATTCTTGTATATAGAATATTGTGTATAATAATAAATTTTATCCTTTGTATATAATATAATGTAGTAGTTAGATTTGTATTTTTGTGTACATTCATGAAATATTTAATTGTATTTTGTATATTAATGAAATTTTTCTATATTTATAGATACCATGATTATCAAAAATTCTGGAGCAGAATTTTTTTGTAAATGGCTGCTGAATGTGTCGTGTCGAATTCGTGCGGAATGAGGCCGACGAACATTGACACGACACAAGAAGAATTCAATCAAATAAAGCATAAAGACCTTGTAAAATTAGATTGAGTTAATCATATTGTTTATAAGAGTCACTATTGGATATGTAAGATTCATTGGTTTTGTTTATAACGTTCTTCTTTTTTAAAAAAGAAAAAGTAAAATAAAAGTTTGAAAGGAAGGAAGAAAAAATTATGAATCTTGTTGAAATTTAAGTAAAGATAGTTGGAAAGACTGTTAGAGGAAAGATTGCAGTTGCGAATAGAGGGCGTGGTCATCGAAACCGAATCTACAAGCTAAAGTGGGCCCCGTGCCTACTTTACTTGTGTTCGTATTGTATAGCCGGAAGATTACCCTTACTGAGTATTGTATACCCGGAAGATTGCCCAGACCCAGTATTGTATAGCCGAAAGATTGCTCTGTTCGTATTGTATAACGGGAGGATTGTTCAGTTTATAGAGTGTAGTTTCGTTTCGGCAGGGTTTCTCTTAATCGAGAATTGTTCACCGTTGTTATTCCTGTTGGTGTGATGTGTGTATTATCGACGTCCATCGATAAAATCATATCGGTGTTGTGTCAGTTATATATAACGATGTGATCAGTGGAGAGAGGAATGTTTTATTCCTTGTTTATTCAATTCTCGCGAGCAAACTTAGTGGCAAGTCAAACGGGCTCTTTTTCTTTCCTCGTTTTGTGACTGCTAAGTTATGAAAGTGAATCGGAGAATGAAAGCTTTCTTTAAGAGTGTGTTTTATGCTTGCGAATTGATAGCACAGATAGTTATTTGCTTTATAAGCTTATTTTCTCGTTTTTTGTTACTTCTGTGCAAAGAAATAGTGAGTTTAAAGGGCAGTGTTGTGTGGGGCCTATTGTGCCGAGTGAAAGCCCGCTTAGATTACGTTCATAGTAATTCCTGTTGGGCACTAGCTGGTGTAGTTAGCTTAAATACCAGTAATATCTCTTTCTTTCTTTACATTTTCGTGTGGAAACTAAAGCTCAGAAAGATTTTTGTGAGGAATTACTTTGCTTTACAAAACTGACGTTTTTTCCACCAATCTGATTTTAATCGCATACCAGAAAAGCTCAGACGGATGCCAGATTACCAAAGAGAGAGTGGGTTACACATAGAAGGTAAATCCATATTCGAAACAAGTCAAGGTGTGTGTAATTTCTGACTTATTACAAGTAGCGACTGTGACTTGTTTAAAATTTATGTTTTGTGAGGTTGTCTGAGTTGAGATCCACTCCAGGTTGTATTGCTATTCCTATTCGAACGTTTTTTCACCCTTACGGAAATTATTAGATTTTTCTGCAATTTTCATCTTTCGCGGAGAGCTAAGTAGTAAGGGGGGACAAACCTGACCTTTTTTTGGAAAATCGTAATAATTCCAATATTTCCAGTTTAATTTGGTTTCTTTTACAGTTAATAGTTATTATTCGTTCCATATTGAGAGTTCAGAGTATTTTGCCAGTAAAAAACCAGACTGCATATACTTTTCCTCTAACATTCTCATTATACGTTTTATTGAAAAGAGTAAAGAAAGATATTAATATAGTATTGACTGAGAATTGCATGAAATGTTGAATTATATATGTTTAATCAAGATTTGAAGTTTCAACATTTTCATTCCACTATTCTAAATTTTGAGACTCAGAGTTTTTATATAAGAAGAATTGTTTAATACTGCATAACAGAGATTATATATACTTATTGTGTTTGAAATTGATTATTTCAGTAACTTTAATCTTGTTAGAATTCGTAAGGAAAGAGAAATATAGAAGCTCGCTAATAAATTGTTAATATTTTTGCTTAACTTTAGGAATTCTGGATTTGAAGTAACTTTGATAGAATTATTATTGAGAGGAAATTGTCCTTGAGAGGAAATTAACGTAACTTGTTCCATTATATTTGCTTCACAAATAGTCTTCTTTGAAGAATAACTTTTGAAATTAGATTACTATTTAGAATTCAAGTATATTAAAGAAACTTAATTGCAATTACAATCACTCAGATATTTTCTTGGTAGATATTTTTAATTTTATATTTTTTTGTTGTATTATTTCGTTAGTGTATCTACATTATTCTAACGCAATAGTGTAAATACACAACCCAAGATTGTTAATAAAATTGTTATTTAAAAATTGAATTTCTGTCGTCGTCATTTATTATTTATATAATAATTTGTTTCCTATTTATATTTGAATTTACTGTTGTTGTTTGGAAATATTGGAATGATAATTAACTTTCACACTGACTGGTTGTACGATGGAGAACTAAATCTTCCGGTCCATGTCCCATCGACTAGGTGTTAATCGGATTTCATTCGGTCTGACGATAGTTATATTATTATTATTATTATTATTATTATTATTATTATTATTATTATTATTATTAGTTTGAATGATAATAGTTGTCGGACTGGTAGCTTTCTGTGTATGCTAGGTGGAAGGGGCGTTACACGGGGCACAGCAAACGTATTAGCGCATAAAGTAGAACGTAACCATGAAGGAAACACGACTTTGAAGATTAGATTAGAACTCCAAGAGATTAGAAGAAAGGCAATCGGCAGGAATGGAAACACACTAAGGACGGATTGTACTGTCAGTGTCAAAAGTTCTTTATGTTTGGTTTTTTGGGGGGACAACGGTGCTGGCAACGTACAGAAAATTACATTCTTTTTAATTTAGCGAAAACTATACTCAAATTATCCTTCCATTCTCAAGTCATTTACAAAACTAACTTCATCAAGTCGAAAGAACTTTTGTCTCTGCCTGTACAATCACAAGGAATTATAAATTTATGTGGTGAATTGTGCGCATATTATAAGACCTTTAATAATTCAAAGTCTCTGAGCAAGAAAATGTTATGTCGCATTTATTATTATTATTATTATTATTATTATTATTATTATTATTATTATTATGCAACGATATCTTGTATTTTCAATGTTATTTTAAACATCTTTTCTTATATTTCCGGGCAATGTATGATTTTAAAATATGCACTAACCAATTTAAAGAAGAAAAAGAAAATATGAAGAAGAAACAGAATCAAAATTGATTCTGATATAATAATTTGATGAGTTTTTGTCTTCAGGTTGTATAACAACGTTTTGTAAATAAACGATATAATAATTCAAGAATCATCATATAAAAGTATGGATGCATAATCATAAAGGTATATTTTGTTTGAATAATTGTATGCGACAATAAAAGCACGGAAAGATAAATGTCATGTATACAGTTTTAAGTGATTTTAGTGATATAATATAGCTATAAATATGACTGAGAACCTGTATATAACATGTTATGTTGCAATAATAATAATAATAATAATAATAATAATAATAATAATAATAATAATACTTATAATAATAATAATAAACTGGAAAAGATACTTCAACATTTTCATGCAATGCAATGTAATGACAAATACTAAGTAAGCTACTCTTGCCATCTGCAGATACTTTTTTTTTAAATTAAACTACCTACGTACTGTTCTGTAGGCCGATTTAAACCAATTGCACCTAATAATTCAAGTTCACCAGAAGCGGTGCTTACCATAGTCCTCGTCTGTCTTGATAACAGTTACTTAATCTGCGGACTTATACGTAACACACTAACTAACTAACTCTATGTACTATAGAACCCGGAGGTTGAATGCCGCGTTCACTAAAGCTCTGCACTCACTTCTATCCTTAGCCAACTGGATCCAGTTTCAACTTTGTACTGCTATTTCTGCGAGATCCATCTTGATGTTGTGTTCGCATTTGCGCCTAGTCTTTCTAATGGTCGTTTTCCGATTGTTTTTCCAGTTAAGACCTTGAAAGCATTCCTACTTTTCTTCCATCCTGGCTACATGACGTGCCCACCTGAGCCTCCTAGACTTGATGACCCTAATAATGTTTGCTAAACCGTATGAATTATAAAGTTCCTCGTTGTGTAGTTTCCGCTATTCCCCATTCTCGTCCATCTTGGGTTCTAATATTGGTTTCAGTATATTCTTCCCAAATACTTTCTGTCTACTTTCTTCTCTCAAACTAAGCGACTATGTTTTGCAAACATACAGAACAACAGGTACATGATTATCGTTTTATATATTTATAGCTTCAAATTTCTCCACACAATTCGCAACGACAAGATATTTTGAACAGAATAATAACGGGAATTGCCTGCTTTTAGTCGACATTTAATTTATTCATGAACATAACACGTAACACACATTCTTCAATATATTTCGTAAACGATGTCAATACTCAAAGTGTATTTTCATCGAAGGGACAGTTCTTCCTTGACTATTTTACAGTACTATACTGAGCCACAATAGATTGATCAAATATATGAATCTCTTCCTTTTTCGAATTATATTTCTCATGATAATAAGAAATGAATGTAATGATGAAATGAATAAAATGGGAGGAAACAGGAGAACCCTTGAGAAAACGCATGCACACGGTGTTCGTCCACCACAAAGTCCAACTGACGCGAACTGTGATCCACCCAGGGACTCCACACATCAGAGGTGAAATTCTACCACTGAGCCACTGCACCCCGTTGTTTATTTTACTCATTTAACTGTTGTCAAAATATTCCAGGAATTCTCTAGTTTTTGTAGGTTAACCTTGCACCAGATCCAATTTTGCATTAATGAAAATATTTAAGTTTTACGTACACGGTTATGCCCGCTACGCTAAAGGAGACGGTGATGACGCGAAATGAACGAAATGGTGGAATGAAGAAAGTGGGAGAACCTCGAGAAAGCCAACGCATACGGTGTTTGTCCACCACAAGTTTCACTTAGCGCGAGCTGGAATCGAACCAAGAACACCTTGCATCACAGATGAGCATTAATAGAATCTGTAATTAATACCAATGAGCAGTAGCTTTCATTCGACTTCGATCTGAATTTTGTTCTTATATTATGAATGATTTCACAATTTTCCGACAAATTTTCGGCTGATCATAGCATCGGAAGGAATCATTTCTAGACCCAAGTTGATCTATACTTTTGGACTTACTTTGATGTCACGAAATACCTCATTAACGTAGTTTGAAACATCCTGTATAAAACTTACGCATGAGCAGGAATACTTGTTGGCATACTGTTCCAGTTTATTATAACAAACGGTCCCTTCATTTATAACTTTTAATGAGGTATAAACATTGTTTTGTCTCCATCCTAATTTAAACATAATAGAATTCTGAGTCAAAAAAATGTTTAGCTAATTTGTAATTTACTAACGTTAATTGTACTAATCTACAAGGAAATCTCGCGGACAATACTAAATTCATACGCACGAAATTAGGTTTGCATAATTATTTCAGAAATTTGATATATATTGTATTCAAATTGAAGCTTGTATTCCCTGCTAATATCATGCTGAAAACAAAAGGGAACAAAACACTTAACACAGTGATTCTAATATTGTTCTCGTGTCTCTCACTATTCAGGTTTTAAGCAGTAGTGTTTCTGATTTTTGTTCCATATTATATAAATATTTTAAAAATTATATGGTATAGATCAAGAAACCAGAAGTCACTTTGCGGAAAATATAGATGCAGATCTATCAATTCACAAGGAAATAACAATGTTTAGGAAGGTTATTTAGAAAGATGTCAAACGTCTAAATGCATTGTAAACATCCATACAAAGTTCTTTATTAACTCAAATCTATGGTACGTGAAAGAAACACTTTATATAATCTTAAGTAAATATGGATAAGAAAAAATGTATGGTAACAACTTGATTCCAAATACTAGGAAGGAACCAGTAATTTATTTCAGGAGGAGTCCAAGGCTTTAGGGGGCTCCAAATCCAATATGAAGTTAACTTATACGAGGGAGGATCACAGACTAAAGTTACAAGACCGACATTTCTGAAATTTCGTCTGTTATGGAGGATTCAGGAGTGTATCGTATTTTTAAAATATGGAGTTGGCAACTAGGCAGAGTTTCAGCCACCCGACACCTACGGCGCTAGTTGCACGGAAACACAAATGATGACTCGTTTGGAAAATTTGTCTCACGAAGAAGTCGCTCAGGTATTCAGTTTCTATGGACGAAATATATAACTGCGACTGAAATTCAACGGCAGTTGGTTGAGGTTCACAGAGAGACATATCCAGTCAGCATGTCTCAGAATATCATCTTCCTTCATGACAACGTACCCCCGCATATAGCCCGAAAGACCACCACGCTGTTGAAGCAATTTCGCTAGAAAACCTCGACCACCCTCCCTATAGCACCGACCTCGCTCCACACGACTTCCATCTCTCCCGCACTTAAAGGAGCACCTAGAAAGCCGTCACTTTGCTTCAGACCAAAAGGTGAAACACTTCGTTACAACGTGCCTAAACGCGGAAGGACAGGATTTTTAGCAGGAGGGAGTCTTCAGACTCATTCCACATGTGACGATACGAAGACTATGTCAAAAGAAAAACCAATGTATGTAGTATCTGTTGGCTGTATAGCTTGTATGAAATAATATATACATGTTTCACTGTAGGCTTTGTAACATTACTTTCTGATCACTCTTCGTATTAAATTTCTATAATCACCCCTGCGCAAGTACCTGGGACCTACTTTTAGGCTGGGTTTCAAATGCTTGAACCTGGTGCAGCTGGTAGGTGCACAGATTAGCGTGGAAGATCAATTCTCAGGGTAAAGGCCATAGGCGCAGACTTGAAGAAAATATTGGGGGAGGGGCAAAACAATGAATAAATATATCATCATATTCAGCCGTTTCCTCTCAACTGCTTGATTACTCTTTCCCCCCAGTTCTTGGTAAGCTGCATCCAAATTCAAGACCTAATGCAAATTTACCTAAAGGCTTTAAAACAAATTCAAGTTAAAAATTTGGGAACTTCACTGCAAGTTTGCGCTCACATTCATCTTCAGTTGTCATATCAGTGCTGCCAGAGTGTTGGTTGAAACTTCAGTGCTCCATTCTACACAGTTTTGAAAATGGCGTTTTCTATCGAATAGAAAAGTTCTTCCTATATTGAATTAAAAGCACGACGAGGTCTACGACAGAAATTCTTGCTCCTCTTTGTTAATTCTTCCCCGAATGGATTATATTGAAGGGGCTAGGACCCCACCTATAAATATTGGAGGGGCCAAAAGTGTCTTGCCCCCCCAAAGTCGGCGCCTATGATATCCTTCAACAGTGTCTTGCCTTAAACGAAGACCTGGATTACACGATCAAGGTAACAAGTCGAGATAGCATCGACAGAAACATTGTAATGAATATTAACTAGTGGTGTACATTGTAAGCATAGAAGAGAGCTAAAGTTACTTTCTCTAGTTGAATAATTTTATCGACTTATTCCTAACCTATTTTACTCTAAAGTAACACCAATAATTTTTAATCTCAAAAATCAGATTTCTTAAAGCAAAGTTATTCTGATACGTATTCTCTTTAGTAAATAACAGGGAGGAAAGTAATTCACCGCCACACAATTTACTAGTTTAAAACCTAAACAGTCAGGATTGTGTGAAACCTTAAATACCATATACATACAAGTATTGTATAAAAAGGGAATACTTTTTTAACGGGTTACGCGTCATTTTTAAAAAATGAATAGGGATGGGACGTTAAGGCTAGTCTTTCATTCTTGGCTGATTTTGAACTGAAGCAGTGGGAACGATTAGAAGGTCATATATATGATGTAAAACCTGTTTTCAGCGGAATCGAACGGGACTACTAAAAATTCCATTAAAGATAAGATTTCGGTTAACGGAGATAGACCTATGTTAAAGAAAAAATCTACTTGTACTGTATATAATAGACATATAAAGATTCAGAAATTTGAAACTATGGAAATTTTCAACATATACATATCATTATATTCAGCTCAATGTGACTATCAATTAATATATTATCCTTTGACATTTTTCTATATTATTCCTTAATAATATTGTATATTTTCTGCGATAATAAACCTTTGCGTTTCTTTATCCATAGAGTTATCTTATATGATTGGACTAACAGGAATATTTTTTAAATAAAATAAACTAGTATGTACCGTATTTGTCTACTTTAGGTTTGGTATCGATTGGCAGACGTCCTCTGAAGCATCTTAAAGCTGAAGAAGCGAGAGGAAAGAATCGAAACGTTGGTTGCTTAGCATTGAGCATCAGCCGCTTCTCTCTTTGCGTTTGGGAGGCGAGTGTCGCTCGCGCCGAGAGCTGACGAATGGCACCGGTGGGGATCGACCTCGCTCCCTGACAAGGTGATCCATCGCGGACGCCAGAACTACTCGCCTGGGAACAGGAGATCGGGGAAATCAAGCTACGTCCTCCGAGCCCTTCCGCCATTCTTTCCAACAGCTCTCCCCTCCCAAATAATGGAGAGTAACGTGGTTAAATATTAAAATGCAATGTTATGGTAACCGTCCGTCACAAGCGTCTTCCCTTTCCCTTTATTTTCTACTCATTTCTTCAATAAATCTTTTCTCCTTCGCACAAACAGATAAAATGAAGTTTCATCTGGAGTTACAACGAAGTAACACACAGACTTTCACCACACTGTGTTCTGTGAATACACCATACTCTTCAGAAGGAATATAATCTTACAGTCATATTATCAACAATATGCAAAGGCAGAATTTCATCTGTAGTAGTAATACATGGTCTTCAGAAGAGAAAGAAAGAGGGGAAAAGAAATCTTTAACGTTTCACGAGCATGTTCCGAGACTAGAGGAGATTATGATCATTCAAGGAAGTGAATAATAATGAAAATTACGCTGGACTGAAGAAATTGGGAGAAATTGGAGAAAACCCCGCCCCACACAAAAAACTCACGCACGTGGTGTTTGTCTGCCACGAAAAACAGTTGGCACAAGTTGGGATCAAACTAAAAAAATAGAAGCACCATAAATAAGCTCTCAACCACTGAGTCAGGGTGACCTTAGTCTTTAGATAACTAATTATGCTAGCTTTGATCAACAAAGATAATTTTTGTCAGCCCATGTGTATACATGTACTCTCTAACGCAAAACACACAAAATTTATTTAGTTTTCTGTGTAGGAAGTTTTTTCTTCATGTCGAGCTGACAAGAGAGTGTATACAGACACATCTGACACCAGTAATACGAAAGCGTTGCCTGATTGGATAATATGATCTGATACATACTTTATTTAATTCAGAGACATGAGAGGTAAAATTTGTTTTGAAATTCTGGCCAGATAGTAGTCTGGTATTTAAATTAAATCTGTTGTGATGTTCAAATAAAATGGTCAGAGGAAACTTCAATGTTCTTCTCAGTCATCACTCTATTTTGTAAACTAGTTATGAACTATTTTTCAAAATTAGTATGACAAATTGTCTAACTAATTATTAACTAACAATCGTAACTAATTAATTGTTTAAAAACTGAATATTAATTTACTTCAATAAAACCAGTAAAATGTAATCCAAACAGCAGAAAATACGATTGAAATCTGTGATGAGTCAAACAAATTAGCACCTCATAAAACTATCATCATTTTATATTAGGTATTAATTATTTTGGCTTATCAAACTTTTATTTTTTAAGATAAAATATTAGTAATGAATTATATTTTTTTAGCGTCTTCTTTTGGGGCTTTTCTTGAAGTCGGTTAATATTGCTTTTAAAATCAGGTTATCAGTTTGACCTGTGTCTGTGTGAATGTCAATATGTCTATGAGTTTTTATGTTTGTATGTATGTATCTCGATGTGTTTTTCACTAATCGATTTAGGATTTAGCTTTCTGGTCTTTCGGCATCTATGGCCCCGTTAGCCCATCACGTTTGAGGGATGACGTCCCTCGACGAGCACACTATCCGAGGAAAGGAAAGGGAGAAAGGATTGGGGAAGGAAGGAAGGGGCCTGTGACCTATAAATTATGTACTATCTTGGCATTTAACTGGTCTCAACAAGGAAAACTTCATTCAGGATGGCTGGCCAGAAAAAGTGTTTCACAATTATTCGACCAAGTGCCCACACCGTAAATCGAACCCGGGACCGCTCACACAGAAGGCGAGAGCGTCAGAGTTTCCACTAATTGAATAAGCTATTCCAAAGAATGGTTTATATTTATTAAAAATGAATGAAAGTATTAATTAATTATTTTTAAAAAAGAAATCAAATAATTCCTAGAATGATTGAGACAAATACTGTATATTCTAGTTTATGCTGCAACCAGAAATTCAACGTAGTAAGATGGGTTGCATACAAATTGGGTAAGAACCTATTCCAGCAGGCTTTCTCCGAATGATTCAACACTGGTGATGGATACTCTGGTTTTTGCTGACACCCCGACTGTTTACACGCCTTTCTTGCTCAACTTATACGAGAATATCATTCGGTTTATCTCTGATTGGTTTCTCACTACGAGAAGTATCTTGTATATCCAAATTTCCTGACTGTTTTACTGATTTTTGTGTCTATGTTTCCTGTCCGAAGACTCTAAATACAGTGTATCTGCATCCTGCTAACAGTAAAGCTATAGAAAGTCGCCGATGTTTAATTGATAGTGCACTTACTACTGATTTCGGGAGTCAGAGATTTGGTCCCAGGTCATGTGAGTTCATGACGATATTGAAACAGAGAGGAGAGAGAGAGAGAGAGAGAGATTGAAATATGAGGACAGGGAGGGATACATTAACATATGCAACCTTAGAATTGGAGAAATAAATGATCAGATAGCATTCATATTCTTAGGAAAATTATGATTTTATGAAGCATAACGATAAAAGTTTTCCAGACGAACCTGAGAGCATTACATTCGCAGTTGTCGAATTAAGGTGGAAAACTCTTCTTTAAGCATCAGATGATTTAGCAGGGATAAAAAGATTTTGCCATCTGGAGAATGAGGAGGAACTAAAAAATTCACGACTTTCGATTTTGAACCTCTCGAGTATAAATCCATGACGTTAAGCACTCACCCATTGATAATACTACTTAACGAGTCATGTTCTAATCATATACACTACCGCTCAAAGGTTTTCGAACATCCCGGATTTTTGTAAGCATTTAATGTGATCATATTATTTTGACACGCGATCTTTACCGCCTTGCATCAGATGTACTCCTGTCTGAAGCATATAATTTGACGACAGTTGAATTGAGGTCTGAGAGCTACTGGAGATGATATGGCATTTTGTGGTTCTTAAAATTGAAGCCAAAAAGACAATTTGATATAGATATTGCACAATATAAACAAAAGTGTGGAAGATGAGGCAAGATATTAGTTTTGATTGGAGGTTATAGACATACTAGAAGATCAATGCAGTGACAAAAATTTGAAAGAGAAAATAGTTTTCCAAATTTTCCAGTTATCTATACCTTATAGATATAAAAACTCCATTCTTTGAAAAATGTTTACCATGATCAATATGCATTCTTTTCTGGTCAATTGTCGCTCAGTGGAAGCGTATATGTAATGCTCATCGTTGGTATTTTAACGAGCAACAACGAAGCATACGATATCATCGTAAGCATTTTTCAAAGTATGGCATTTTTTTCGTTTTAAACCTTAGAATATCAACAAGTTATAAAGAACTGCAAAATTTAGTAAGCTACTTTCTCTTTCAAATTTTTGCCACTACATTGATCCTTTATGCCTACGCTTTCCAAACAAAAATAATATCTTGCCTCACCTTCCAAAGTTTTGTTTATACTTTGCAATATAAATATATCAAATTGTAGTTTTTGGTTTCAATTTTAATAATTATAATTTGACATATCATCTGCAGTATCCCTCAGACCTCGATTCAACTGTCGTCAAATTTGATGCTATAGACAGGGTACCTCCCATGCCGGGTGGTAAAGTTCTCGTTCTAAAATAATAGGATCACAGTAAATGCTTACAAAAATCAGGGGTGTTCGAAAACTTGTGAGTGGTATTCTCTCTCTCTCTCTCTCTCTCTCTCTCTCTGTATATATATATATATATATATATATATATATATATATATATATATATATATAAAATTCCAACACTTTCGGAGCATGAAAAATGGAAACATGTTCTTACTTCTATTAGGAATTTTTATTTATTATAAATACTCAAAGAGGCGTCGCAATGTTTCAAGAAAACAAAGTTCAAAGTGCATGGTAGGAGAGAAAGTTGATTATCTAAAGTACTACAGTGTCTCAAAGGTAAACGAAGTCATTCAACAACTGTGGATGTAGACATAATATATACATTTGTAAAGTACTAAACTATTTCATCAAAAATAAAAGAAATCTGATAAAAGGGTATAGGAGTTAGAAGGCTCTCAAACTAATATTGTAATCTACAGAAAATCTAAAAATTTTTAAATGTTAGTCTCCGATCTTTTAGAAGCTATCTTTGCTGGTCTAGGTTTAGCGCGTGAGTCTTTAAGAGCTGTTAAGCCGAGCCCGCTGCTATTTATATACTATGCGATTTCGGACACTAACGCCATTTCATGATTAAAAGGCTAACTACATTTTAGACTAGTTATATTATATTCTAGTTTTCACTAGTGTAATGAGTTATTCTGAAGGAAGGCTGTTGCCTATAATAATAATAATACAAAATATTGCAAGAATTTGATAATTAATTATGACACATTTCTTCATATATGTTTCGCAGAGAAACCGATTTTATAGGGAGTTAGCGTCCTATCTTTAGTTCAAGTATCTAACTAAACAACTGCGTAAGGGAAAATGAAAAAAAGAAAAAAGAACTTAACCAGTGTTTCTTCCAGGAAAAATGTTCCGGGGAGGAGCACACTTAGTATTAGGAGGGGCGTATATTATTATCACAATGTACTATTCTATTTATTATTATATTATAGACGTATTATTCTGGTCTCCTCCGGGAAGGCACTCTTGGAGCTCCGGGGGAGAGTGCCGCCCCTGTCTGGAAGAATTACAGAATATAACTGACTTCAAAAACGCATTACAAAATAAAAAAACTCTTTAAAATATGAACGGACTTCAAAAAGACTCTAAAAGGCAAAAGTAATAAAAGGATAAGATAATAATAATAATAATAATAATAATAATAATAATAATAATAATAATAATAATAATAATAATAATAATAATAATAATAATAATAATAATAATAAAGCGCTTAAAAGTAGAGAATAATTTATTACTATTATGTCGCTCCAAGTCAACATATTACTGACAATTAAAATAACCTCCGAAATAATTTTATATTAGGCAGTAATTTGTTTGGCAATAGAAGCATTTTTTTAAATATTACTTGCTTTTTTCCGTATAAACTAACTGCAAATGAAACCTTACCACACAATGTCCTAAAAATTCCTTTGTGTCGTTGGAATAGACCAGTTCCGATCTGTTCCATAAGTTAATAATTTCACTATTTAATAAAGCATTTAAGATTTAGGTATAGAAGCGAGGCCATTGTGTGAGCCTTATTTTTGCATTACATTTTCTTAATGCTCCTCGCTTGTCTAGTGGCTAGCACATATGCATTAGATTCCGTGCTCGATCCCCGATGAGAGAACATTGTCAGTACTACAATAGTTAAAATTATTCTTTAAACTGTAGATCTTGCCTTTTACAGCCTCGTTGCTGACGGAGAACGTAAATACTAACCGACTAATTCTTACACTTTTCTTTGCCATGTTTAGGGGTAAGAGAAGTAACCACTGAACAAAAAATTGGCACTTTTGACTGGACTTTTTATTTAATTTTACTTATTTTTGGAGTATTATTTTCACATTATTCTGCTCTTTAAGGTACCTGGTTCAATCACTGGCCAATCACCTGTGGACAATATCGTGTCCGTATTTTATTCCCTTATTTTCATTTTCCCAATTATTTCATCATCATTTACTTGTTTTAACCAATCCGTTTCCCCTACCCTAAAGCGTATATATATATACGTGAGACGATAAGGTGGATTTCATTTCATTTCTTTGAAAATGAAATGAAATCTTTAAGTTTTACGCCTCATGGTTATGCCGAATAGACTAAAGGAGACGGTGATAATGAGAAATGAATGAAATGGCAGAATGAAGAAACTGGGAGGAAACAGGAGAACGCCGAGAAAACCCACGCACACGATGTTTGTTCACCACAAAGTTCACTTGGCGCGAGATGGGATCAAACCAAGGACCCTATGAACCAGAGGTGAACGCTCTACCACTGAGACAGGACGGACCCTGATTTCATTTCATTCTGCTCTTTAGGCTAAAAGGTATGTTTACAAATAAGCAAAAATTACTGACAATATGAATAACCTAACAGTCACCTGCGATTCAGAGTTCTTGCTATTGTCAGCCTAAACCTTAAACCATTTTTTAAAAAATATTTATTATTTGTTTTTTTCTTAATCGTGCTAACTAGTTAGTTTCTATTTAAAGGAAACAATCAACTTTCAGTCTATATTGGAAATTCGAAATGCCAACCTTAAATTTATCCATGCAATTGGATATGTTTTTGCTTCAAGACTCTATCTGGAAAGATGAGCTACATTCAGAATCTGGTGCGAATTAATCGCGTCAACCTGTACATGAGTCAAGGAAATAAATGATAATAAACTCTGCTAAATAGAGTAAAAAAAAAAACATTTTACAACCTCATAAGTCCCTCTAACGGGATTCTAAAAAAACAAAGGATGTCTTTTTATCCATATAAATTAAGCAGCTCTTAGAGGTCAGTACTCCCTTATTCACTCCTATATGCAGTGTATTGTCCTTGAAAAACTGAAGAAAAACTACTGCAGACTATTCTCGAACAAATATTTTGAAACTTAGCAAATCACAGAAGCAATAAATCCTCACATAATCTCGTCTTGAATGCAGCAGAGTACAATGGAGTCTGGTGAACTCTCTCTGACCTCTCTTCTTGCAATTTCTTTTTTCTTGTTGAGCTCCAGTGTAGGAGTATCAGTAAAGGTACGGAGTGGTCTGAAGGGCGTGACCCAGCTTCTGTGAGGCAGCAGCGTTCGTCTTTCTGAAGATAAGACTGCGGTTTCCCTCCCTCGTTAAAAAGGTTGTCCAGATAAAGCGTTCTCTCGATAGATGGCTCTACAAGATAACAGTGGCCGCAGGTGGCTGATGCCGAAAAAAGAACCAACTTTCTCTCCGTCAGAAAAAGGACCAAAGACCATTATCGAAATAAGAACTTCCGGACGAAAACGAATGGATTCTAAAGGATGTCTACTTTACACTTCCCACAAAAGACTAAACTTCAACGCGAAGAATATTTCTTTCTTAAAAAAAAAAAAAAAAAAAAAAAAAAAAAAAAAAACTAGAAAGGAAGAAAATGGATAAAGACTTCTCTCTTTGAATTGTCTCCTTTTAATTAATACAGAAGAAACTTGAATTAGTACAGAAGTAACAAGTCTCTTTGAATTAACTTTAAGCTACTGAATGTACACCAGTCTTAAAGTTTAACATGTATTTTTGTTCATACGACTTCTTTCCCAAATGATTTTTAAATTGTGTATATCGAACAGATAGCAAGAAATTCTCAAAGGAATTTTTCTCCTTCAATCATCTATTTCTTTTAACTTAAGAGGCCTAATCAATGCGAAATTAAAATACCGCTAATTTTACAATAATTCTGTGATATCTTCAAACAGATAAAAGATAAATGTGGAACAAGAGCGCCCTAGACAATATTATTTTGCATCAGGTGGATTTATCATGAATCACCTAGTAGCTTTCTATTTGTTGCGATTTGAAAACGCAAAAATACGTAAATGCCAATTTTCTAAATGGCTGGAAATCGAAAGCAGGTAAGTGACTCGAGATAACGATACTTCATGTAAAATAATGTTGTCTAGGGCGTTCTTGTTCCACATTTCGATTATCTTTTATCTATTTGAAGATATCACATAATTACTGTAAAATTAGCTGTACTTTAATTTCACCGTGATGGAACGTCTTCCTGACATACAAAAATAATACAAAATTTACCATTTTGCTTTTACTTGTTTTTTATAAGTGAAAGGAGATAATGAAATGCAACTTACCACAATCATAAATAATGTTATTCAACAACAGAAAATACGGTCCTCCAGAATTTACGGTATTGTTATCCATAGAAATTCACTTATGAAAGAAAATGGCAAATTTTGTATTAATTTCACTATGGCAGACTCTTAATACACAAGGGTCAAGATTATACAATTTGTGTTATTAAAACTTCTACTGTAGAAGCAAGTAAGAAGTAATTTCGAATTAACTTTGAACTGCTGAATGAACACCATTCTTGAAGTTTATGCAAATTTCCTCATTCGAAAATTATCTTTATATCACATGTTAATAGCATCTATCGCCCTACGAATATAATATAATGTTGCCCATTTTAAGGATTCGCAAAGCACTTTCAATATACACTTTTCTCATTTAAAATACAACACCAAAAAGGATAGATCGCAGAAAGTCTAAACTTGCAGAATATGAAGATCCTGCAGGGATAAATAAATAATTACCACGACATCACTGTGAATCAGCAGGGGCGTCGGGTAAGGTATCAAATGACAGCAAGCGTAGGCCGGCCAGAACGCCACAGTTCATATCAAGGTTGGTGTGAGGTGACTATGTGCTTATAACCAAAGATTCCTCGTCGAATGTGACTGCCATCCCAGCAGGTTTTGGTTTGATTTCTGGTCGCGGACGGATAGGGGCTATCACGATTGTGGTTTATCCTTATGCGGCATTGCTACCGTATTGGAAGAAATGCGGCCACAGATATTCGGTGAGTCCACGAAGCCATTACACAACGACACGGGTTCCAATGACCGCGTTTGACAACATACTTCGAGTTCAAACGACTTGTGAGTATGGCTCTGGTGGATCGGACAGTCACATCCCACACACAAGCGCTAATACTGAAGGCTTTTCCACATCGGCCAATGTTTCTATGAACAGCTTAAGTCATCTACTAATATAGGCATATTTGCACGGCGACCATTCCACTGACTGCACAGCATAGGCATGGGCGACTACAATGGTGTCGAGAACGTCGCACTTGAAGACACGAATCCTTCTTTTCTGAAGAAAAAAGTTTCTGTCTGTAGCATCATGATGACCGTATCCATGTTTAAGGCTACAATGTCACTGAGATAGGCGACGTTTGCATTTTTAATTTTCCCGTCGATTCAATGGGCGTTATGATCTGGGAGTGCCATTGGAGTGCCTTCCACTTTTACCTCCTATGTAATAACGGACATATGACCAGTCAACAGGACATTGACGAGATATTAGAGCAGATTGCTATATCTTAAGTGCAGTTTCTGCCGGAGACTACATTCTGATAACGTGTGTCCTTATATTGCACGAACTAGGTACTGTTTTTAACTTGACAAAATATTTCTATACATCCTTGGCTGGTTCCCCCGACCTCTCTCTGATTGTACAGGTCTGGTCGATTGTTGCGCTTTGCCATTCACACCTGTTAAATGCGGCAGCCACGATTGGTGAGCTGCGTCATCGTGTTGAAGACACATGGCATGCCATAAGCCAGGACGATATCCAAGAGCTCATCCACTAGATGCCTTGCCATGTTGCAGCCTTTCTGACTATCTAGTGTGCCCTACATGTTACTGAGAGTTCTGCTTTGAAAGTTGTCACACGTCGTACATAGCGGTAAGCTTAATGATTTGTTATTTGTATCATCCACTCCATTGCATGACAACTTTAGCACTACTACCTTGTTCCCTTCTCGATGTAGTATTTGTAAAACGGGAGCAGCATATTTAGGTCCTAACATAAAATTGTGTTAAATGACGTCCTTAGTAGTTGTTCAATGCATTTACCCCAATGTAGTCGTTAATGTTCTGTCTTTAAGCGGCTATTAGTTAGTTGATTTGGGCTCTAGTATCCTTTGCAACACCCAAATTAAATGAGACGCAAACCTAGAGTTTGAAAAGAGGGGGAAAATACCTTAAACCTTCTTGACTGGTTGGCTGGCTGGCGGCCTTCCACATCACGGCCCGCCATTTCTGGTTAGTGATAAATATAAGTCGTGAGTGGGGTGAAGTCGCTGAACTTTTGTGAATTTGAAAATATTTAAAATCCTTTTCGAATGGAATATAATCTAATTAAATGTGAATAAAATAAATGGGTTTCTTTACGATTCTAACTTCAACTGCTTGTCATTGGGTTGACTAATTCGTATCGGACTTCCAAAGAAAATATCAAAGAATTTTTAAGGCCGTGTCAATAGCGACAACTCCCAGTCACGACCCGTCTTTTCAGGTCTTAGAAGAAAATAAGGTAGGAAGGAAAAGAGAAGGGGAAGAAGGAAAAGGAAGGAGAAGATAGGAAATCTGAGGAGAGCGAATTACTGGACAATTATGGGAAATTTGGTGAAGAAACTTGAATGATTTCTAAAAAGTAGTTTGAATTCAAAATGTTGTTGCTCGACGATCGATATTGTAAGGATCCGGAATAGACACATGTTCACTCTTACAACCCCGACCTGGATCCAGGCAACTACACTAGTCGGAGTTGCCCTGACCCAGCCCGGGTGACGAGAAAGTTTAGTTCTATTGTTTATCCATTATTTTAGAAAGAAGGTTACCTAGTATCCAGTCTTTGAACTCCAAGATTCAGAGGTCGATCACACATTCGAATCAACCAAAAAAGAAAAACTACTTTGAGTAATGCATACATTTGTCACAAATGAAATTTTAATATTCCTGCAAGATCGTCGTTTACTTAGGCATATACAGTTGGTTTGGCCTTTCTCCCGGAGCCGATTATAATTAGTTTTAGACTTTATCCTTTACGACCTTAGTCATGCATTATAACACCTTTACCATAAACCAACATTAATGTTACGACTTACAGCAAAAAGATTATCGCTCAGTCACACATACATACACACGGGACAGCGTATAAACATCTATAAGTTAGTCTCAAAGAAACCATCTAACTACATTTTACTATACATTTTATTACATCTGTTAGAGGGAAAAAAAACAATATAAATTATCGAGAACATGCTATGAACATATATATATATATATATATATATATATATATATATATATATATGTGTGTGTGTGTGTGTGTGTGTGTGTGTGTATAGTAATATACATATGAAATTATACAATAACGTCCTGATGACTTTCTTCACGATGAATTTCTCCACGAATCATGTCTCACGATATCTCAGTCCATGAATTAGGTTCAAGAGCTATATACTGAATGATCAATATTTATGATGTTCAACACTTGGGGGGGGGGGAGGTTGAATTTTAAAAAAAATCTTGAAGAAAAGAATACAGTAATGGATGAAAAAGAGAGAGAAAAAGCGGCGCCAAAGGAATAAGCTAGAATACTATAACTACAAAGATAAGTGGTCGAATTTCGTTATAGAACATTCCATAGTCAAATATACTTATATATGCCGAAAAAGTGGGCTACTCAAATGCGTGGCTCAAGGGGTCTCTGACGATGAGTGCCTAAGTACCTCACAAGGAATCATCCCCTCTCACAAGGAATAAGCCCTGTGGGATGATTGACTATGAACTGTATCTGGTACCAATTCACTCAGATTAGGCCGGTCCAGCCGGAAGGTTGGCGTAGTCCCTAATTTAAGATTTCAAAATTGGAGATTATTCGCCAAATCTCTCCAGTGGCTCCCTCTTCGCAAGAACGCCAAATCTTGAGGTGTCGATTGATTTCAATAGCTATCTAAGTTAAAACTAAGAGAAAAATGAAAAATATCTGCAGGGAAAGAGGGTCGCCACTCGGGTACGAGTTTACTGTAATTAATTTGTAAAAAATTTGTTGACTTTATCCATTTTGTCACTCCTACAAACAAAATAACATAGCTGGAATAGGTGACGTGGAAAAAAATTAATGTTGCAGGTTAACCTCAAGACGAATGCATATAGTTCTACTGCATCACATTTTTAAGCAACTATCGTACTTTCGTAATTAACTGTAAACTATTTGGAATGATTTATTACATGATGTTATTTAGCCCGCTAGACTCGATTCTCAACGAATAAGTACTATTACTTATAATCGTCAAACTGCGAAGTGCTAACATAGTCCATTCCCTAAAACACGCTTACATACTCGTGAGAGGTTTTAGCGTAGAGGTCAGTGTCTGAAATATCTTTCCTTTATACGTAAATACTCATCATTTTACTTTACGATACATAAATACATTAAACACATATTCAGGAGTGTCCTATTCTTTTTTCACATTCAATTTTCATATATATATATATATATATATATATATATATCTTTATATATATATATATATATATATATATATATATATATATATATATATATTATTTATCTTCATTACACTGTATAATATATATTCACTGGTGGACACCATATACTTTAAGTATACAAGAGACTGTTCAAAGCAGTCTTATTATATAATTACGACATATATCATTACAAGATGAATCACTCACTGACCAATACACGAAAATATTTCACGAACCCAGATCCTTTGCAATCAAATCGAAACTACATACCACTTTACAGAAATGCACATAGGTTCAAACAGCAACAATATTATCAACCCTAATATTAATTAAATACGTTTCTATTCTGGTGACGACAATAAGTTTTATACTACAGCATGAATAAAAGAAAGAAGAAAAATTTTTGATTCGTAATCTAAGAACGGAAAAATAACATCATATATCTTAACTTCTGTTTAATGACAAACGCAAAGTCATTTTTTAAAAATATTTTAATTACTGGTCCACACAGAGCGTTGTAATTTTGAGGAAAGCTCAAATCGGAAACACTTCATCCAACCGTTCGCATAGACATTCCAAAAATAATGTTTATTTACTGTTTATCTATTTGGTCTAGGAATTAATTCGTGCGGTTGGTACGCACACATTGAAGCTGTAGTACAAACACAAAATACATAAATACCTTAAGAAAAATATTGTCCATCGCTAGCCACCACTTTCGCCCATCTGTCAGGCAATGTACGGATTCCGTGGCGAAAGAAGTCCTCATCCTTGGAAGCGATCCACTCAGAGACCCATGTTTCGATATCTTCTGAAGAAGTAAACCGCTGTCCAATCAAATCGTTGTTCATGCAATCGAACAAGTAGTAGTCCAAAGGAGCAACGTCTGGTGAATACGGCGGGTGGGGTAAAACTTCCCATCCGACATTTTCTAAATAGGTTTTGACCGGTTTTGCGACATGTGGGCGAGCGTTATCATGTTGAACAATAAGTTTATCATGTCTGTTCTCCCATTCTGGTCGTGTTCTGGCCAGAGCTTGCTTCAAACGCATTAATTGTCGTCGATAACGTTCTCCATTCATAGTTTCACCCGGTTGCAGCAGCTCATAGTACACCACACCTTTCATATCCCACCATATGCACAGCATAACCTTTGCACAGTGAATATCTCGTTTTGGTTGTGATGGACCTGGTTCACCTGGTTTCACCCAGCCCTTTTTTCGTTTAGGGTTCTCGTAATGGATCCACTTCTCATCACCCGTAATAATTCGATGCAGAAACCCCTTTCTGCTCTGTCGTTGAAGCAGCAATTCGCAAATGGTTTTTCGTCTTTCAACGTCTCTGTCTTTCAATTCATGTGGAACCCAATGTGACATCTTTTGAATCATTCCCATGGCTTTCAAGCGTTTGGAGACTGTTGTTTGATCAACGCCTAATGCTGCTGCAAGTTGTTCCTGCGTTTGACACGAATCCTGCTCGAGCAATGCTGTCAATTCTTCGTCTTGAATTTTTTTAGCTGTCCAGCTCGCTCTTGGTCTGCCAAGCCGAAATCACCACTTCTAAACCGTGCAAACCACTTCTAACACGTTCGCTCAGCTAGAGCATGGTCACCATACACTTCCACCAAAATACTATGACTTTCAGTCGCACTTTTCTGCATGTTAAAGTAATGCAGCAGGACACCCCGCAAAAACATTTTATCAGGCACAAATTGCGCCATGTTCACTTAACTACAAACTGGTGTTGTTGACGCTTTAATCCACTGCCCTATACTACGAACGATACGCGATGACAGGGGTTTGCAACACATGTGTGGATACACGGAACTGTGGGACGCTCCGTTCGTTGCGCCATCTCTTGTCCACCCGCACGAATTAATTCCTAGACCAAATAGAAAAAGAGGTCATTTTCGAGTCGACCAAATTGTTATGGTTCGGAACAACAAATCACTAGTTCGCAAAAGCAACGGAGAGGTCGCTAGTAGCATCCAAATAACCTATGCACGATCGAATGTGCCTTTGTACTCTAAACTACTATATTAATATTTCAACGGGTTTCAACTGAATTTTGATATATTTTACAGCGAAGAAAGTATGAAAAATCATATAATAAATCATATCCCTACTTAGACATATCACACTGTTATTCATACACTGCATCCACTATCATAATATTACATTACACACACATGCATGCCACTACGTTACACATAAACTACTAGACGCATAGATTAATACATGTTATTATACTATTTATCAACACTAGTACGCAGTTAGGTTATATAAAACAAACAATCTCCAAATTTTAACATGTTCATAATCAGCTCTGTAGGTCAGGAAAGGAGTTACTAAAATGAATCAGGGCCCCAAAGACCCTGCTAACAGTTAACTCATGGTTCTTTACATAACTGTCAAAGCAATGAAAACATATTGAACCATTAATGGGGAGTCCCTCTCCTGAGGGGAAAATAACCCATAATAATTTCTTTAACCCATGTTTACTGGGACGATGTTCAAATCAGGAGTAGATGAGAGCACCTTAGTTTTGTTTACACTGACATAATGAAAATTATTCTCACTACACGAAAAACTACCGCCACGTTAGTAATTGTAAAAAACAAAATATCACACTGACTACAAGTACAAATTACAGCTACATATATGGACAGGTGTATCGACCCTAACAGAAAACAAGAATAATTTTCAAGGGAAAAGAATTTTCAGGGAAAAACATTAATCTTCGAAACTGCCTTTGAAAATGTTTCACCCTACAAGTGAATCCTGTCCATCATCATTGTTCACATGGCGTCCCTGAGTCGAATTTTTTATTTTAAGGTTTTCAGTCTATTTTGGATGAAATGTCTATTATTTTGGCTCTCAGAAGCTTCCTGGATAGTTTATTTCTTAAAAGATACTAATGTAACCAATCCAATTCGAGGTCTCTGTTTGAGTAAACATTTATTTGTAACCACTCCTTGTAATCTGGTCGCTGTTCGTGATTCGTGGTCCTACCAATAAGTATTCTCCTGAGACTGGAACTTACCTGGACTGGACGAAGGACCTCTCCACGAAGAGTTACAAACTGTTCCCAAATCGCTCGTCGGTCTCAATGATGAGATGAGCATTAGGCGCCGAGAGGTTCGGGTGTCTCGTCTCGAAAACCTCACGGACGATCAGACGGTCATCCAGACCATAACGCACACAAACATCACTCATACAAACAACGAAAACACACTAGATTAAATAACACTATACTTATTTATTAGAACACTATTATATAAAAAAATAACGAAGAGAAATTAACACAACACGACACAGAATATGTGTAATAATTTTCATCATTGAAATCACACTTTGTCTTTTTATGCAATATAGCCCTTTATATATATATATATATATATATATATATATATATATATATATATATATGAGATTATAATTCAGATTTCACTGCAAATGCTTCTCTCACACCATTTGCGCACTTGGGGGATTAGCACTGGGGAAAAGTTGTTGGGACAATTCCACGAGGAATCCAGTTGCTGCGCCAAACAATCCTGAAGAGTAAATATGCGTCTTCAGCAAATTAAAAAAAGGTCTCCATAGTGGAATGCTGATGTTGGAGGGCGCGTGTATAACTTTTTAAACGCACAAGGTCTACGGGCCTGGGACTTCACTAGTTGGGGCTAGCCGTAAGAAAACCTCCTTCACCGGCTAATAGCTTATGCCCATTTACACAAAATCATACTTGGTTCCCGGCGAAACGTGCGTGGTGGCTGCGTACAATACCGGAGTCAAACTCTTGAGCACCAAAGCTCAAGGTACGGGCTGCAGTGGTCGATTAAAGAGGGTTGGCAATTCATTTCAAAAATCACTCAGTTAACTCACCTGTATGCACATACAAACAGAATACGGAAAATAATTTATGTTAATTTTAGTCAACTGCCTTCAATGCACTAGACACGGCGATAACTCTGGCGTGAGAAAGTACAGATAACGAGTACGAAACAACGCAGTTGGTGCCACTTTGGTTACTGAACATCTGGTCAGCCCGTATTTCTCTAAACTACTGCAATATTTCCATAAGCTATTAAAGAAAACACTTAATTCAGTTCCCAATAACTATAGAATATATACTGTGCATATAATAAGTCAGGAAGAAACACTGAAATGGTTTGTCACTTACTGAAATGTTCTCACAAAAAGCAATATTTTAAATATATATATGAAAAAGCGATGAAAGACTTCTTTGTCCAATTGTGTGGGAAAGAAGCAATTCCCACCGAAGAAAGAACTTATATGCGTCGCAGAATAAAGTACAAATCGAAAATAATAATCACTGTTTTTATGAAACATACAAAGTGTCCACAAAAAGTACTTCTATAACCTGGTAGCAGTTATACTAATTTTACCTGTCGATACTGCCTGTGGACTGAGAAATCCCAAAATGTATCTAGAACGAGCTGGCGTGTTCCTGCTCAAAACGTTGCTGGTACTGAACTAGAGATTCTCGCGCCGTAATACCATGGTTTGGGAAATAGTTCCAATCACAGCAGAGATTTTTGGCGGCGGAGAGTACAAAACGAATAGAAAATGGTAAAATCTGGATTAAACCGGATTGTAGAGAGGATATGGGTATCTCAAGAAGGACGAGGGGGGTCCAAAAATTTCTGTCAAAATATCGATTGGTAATCTTTTTAAGAATTCCTGCCCAATAGCGGGCCTAGTTTTTTGAATATAATTAAGATGATAATTTCACTATTTTCCTATTTGAAATACCCATATACTGAATGTTATCGTGAAATAATGTTTGAATAAAGATATTTCCCCAAAATATAGTTACAACAAAATTATCCTAAATTTCCACGTTACTTAAAAGTATAATTATAATCAATTGAAGATCATATATAAATTGAAACCTATTTCGGAAATATTTTAGCATGGTACAGTCGGTGATAAAAGTAGTGGGCCCCTCCGAGCGGAGACCACGTTACGTGATTTTAATGGTACATTACAAGTTTAAGATTGAATCTGAACCACCACAATGAGTTCAAATGTCGAGGATCTCTCTTCTAAACCGGATTCTGGAACCGACAATTGTAATGATATACGAGATTTTCGAAAAGTGCGAAGAAGCATTTATTTTCTAAAATTTTACATCATTTGAAGGCCTGTATATTTAACTATGTTCCAAAAAAATCTCAATTTCGTTTGATGTACTTTTGTATGCAGTTTTTATATGTCCATGACATATGACCTCGCCGCTATGTGTTTGAGAAAGAGTTAAAACTCATCTTTTATTTCTTCCTTGTTGGTGAAGTGTTCCAACTGTTCTTTCAACTTTAAAAATAGGTATTAGTCACTGGTTTACTCAAGATTTACGGCTATCTGGTCAGAAATTGACGTCTTCCAGCTGTTTTCTTCGTCGTGAGTCTTAGTAGGATACAACCTACAACTGGAAACTCCCTATACAAGTTGCGGGCGGTTTTCAAACCTATACACGATTCACCATATATATCTGGTGATGGGGGTGAGGTGGCTCAGTGGTAGAGCGTTCACCTCCGGTGCTTGGGGTCCCTGGTTCTATCCCAACTCGCACCGTGTGGACTTTGTGGTGGACAAACACCGTGCTCGTGGGTTTTCTTGGGGTTCTCCCGTTTCCTCCCACTTTCTTCATACCACCATTTCACTCATTTCTCATTATCACTGTCTCCTTTAGCCTAGCCGGCATAACCGTGGGACGTTAAACTTAAAGATTTCATTTCATTTTCATATCTGGTGATGAATTTCAGTCGGTTCAAAAACCAGATCACTGCGTGAACTTTACACTTTGCGCTAGCGCAGGAGGGAACTCAATTACAAAAAGGGCGCCGAACCAAGACTGAACACCCCAGCAAACTATGCGTAGAATTATGTGAAAAAAACAAGAAACACAGTTGCTCCGTCAACAGCCTCATCAACGTTTTCCAGCAACCCCAGTGAATTGGTACAAGCAAATATAAATATTGAAGCATTGAAAGTTTAGAGTTACTTCTTTCAAATACACTAGAACGAAATGGTTTTCATGATTAGTAACAATAACCTTATTTTGGTCAAATAAATATTGCAGAAATTTTAAACTTCAATCCAGCATAACATTTACTAACAAATTACTATAAGTAAAAGTGAGGAGTTTAAATTCATAACGAAATTTTTATTTCCCTAAACCTTTGAAGCATTTTTATCTTCTCTCTTGTACTAAATTCCAAGAAATGCATTTGAAATAGGAAAGTCTTCTGCCAGAAATATTCTGATCTATCGTATTAGTATAATTATTTCAATTGATCCAAATAAGACTCAATTGAGGGAAATTACATTTTCTGAAATGGCGAGTTAAAGAAATTGAATTTTGGTGTGACTGCGTTCGTGTTGGCAGTTGAGGGTATTTTGAGTGTGTGAGGAACAAGCACTTGGAGAGGGAATTCCATCTGAAGGCACAATGAATAAGCCAGCCTTCCCTATCTGCCTCTTTCCATTCCATTTCGTCTGACCACTCCGTTATCTGAATGAAACCGTTTCCACGTTCAGCCTCTGTCTCAAACATTGCATCTGAATTTCGTCTTCTTCGGATGAAGGATTATTGAAAGAACTCGAAAAGATTTTCTTTTAGCAGCAGAGGCTTTCGAGGGTTGTGTTTGCTCCACCTAAAGCAAAGGAAGGTCAACCAAAGAAAATAAAGAGAAATTCTTCCTTATCCAAACTTACGCCATTCTCTACAGAAACTTGGTGGCAACACAATTTTGATAGAATAGTCAGCACACACATAAAAGTCCCCTAGTCATTTTATCCACCAGAATCACCTGTTATTCTTCGCATTTGAAGTTTAAAATGAAACATGCTACTGAGATCTAACTTTGTAATTTTCAATCTTAGTTTATTAAGGAATTTGATATTCAGAAATTATTTTCTAATTTTCGTTTTTCACAAAAATATAATATTTAAATAGTAGCAAATAATTTTCATAATTTCCAGTCTTGGTTCTGAACACAAATTTACACTAATAAATAAATTTGAAAATTTCAATCTAGGTTTTAACTGAAAGATGATACTGAGAAGTTGTTTTGTAATTTTTGAATATTAGTTTCAAATGATATAGTAAAAGTGATTTTGTATTTGTATTGGTTTTAAAACGAATCACTATTCTTAGAAATAAATTTATAGCTTTTAATCTTACCAGGGAAGGGTCCGAAGGGAGCACTCGAGTTGCTGAACGACATGTATCAGATATGAAAGGGGTGTGAAACTATGTACATATGCAAATTTATAGCGGCTGAGGGCAACGTGGAGAAGCAGGAAAGCCGGAAGAAATATGGCCGACCGTAGGGCCTAGCAACATAGAAAGCTAAGGAATCACTCTACAGAAGCTAAGGAATGGCCACAGAAATGAACCTAAATGTTTCGTAGTAGATGCATAAGAGCTCCTATATGTAATGAACATCATGGCTGCCATATTGAAAGTGGCCATCTTGAATTTGGTTTCACAGTATAAAAGATAAAGTGAGCCATGCGGGGTATGAAGTAGCACTGAAATTTTACCAGGAATACATTGGTGTTAACTATTCTGTAGTAACTATTGTGAGTTGAGAAGTAGCGTGCCAGAAGGACGCATATAAACTCTGTGATTGTCTCACCAGTATGACGGAAAAACTAGACCTTGTAGAACTCTAGTTTGTATACAAACCAAAGGAAAAGTGTGTTTATATGCAGAATAGTTGCGAGTAAAGAAAAAATGGTCATTGACGACAGAAAAAGAAGAGACCAAAGGTGAGTCCGTGCTACCTATTGTGTATGCTATTTGCAGGCAGAAAATACAAGAGAAAGCTCATTAGCTAATATCTGCGATATCAATAAAGTAGTCAAGTAGGATAGAGTGGTTGGTAGGAAGGTTAATGTGCCCTTGATCGGTGAGCCATTGTTGCGGAAGTGCTAGAAAATGACAGGTTATATCCTAATTCATTATTTGGAAAAGTTATTTCTTCCTGTGTGCATGAATATGAATCCCCAGGTAATTGTGTCATTATTAGTGTATGAGTTTGGGACATACGACAATAATCCCTGTGCAGAAGATGAGAAATGTAGTTTTTGGTGAATATTGATACAGTGGTCGAAGAATAACAAACGTTAGAGACAGATGATAGCGTGTCAGTTGAGAACAGCTCTTCTGTTTTCATCACACTCTTATAGATACTCTTCACATCAACTGTTCTTCATAGATTGGTATGTATCTTTCTCAGTATATTTCCTTATGTGATGATATATGTTATTTTCTTTGAGGTGAACCACGTCGTAGTTGTACCTGTAATCCCCAGGCCTCCATTGTGTCGGCTGTTTTAGCCTAACGACAACTACCCATCTTTAACACTGCAATATTACCAGCTCTTTGCACGTGCAAATGCTCTTTGTAATCTTTTTCTGGATGTCCATCATGTGTCAACATAATTCTGACAGGTTATTCTGAAGTTTGTTCAAATATCCCCTCAATACTTTCTTACATGTTACTTCTCAACTCACAATAAAGTTACTACAAAATACCAAAATGGTCAATAAAGTTACTACAAAATGTTTAATACTAATTAATTCCTGGTAAAATTTCAGTGTCATTTCATATGCCACATAACCCACTTTCTCTTTAACATTGTGAACCCAAATTCAAGATGACCATTTCCAATATGGCGGCCATGATGCTCATTACATATGGCAGATCTTATCATGAATCTACTACTAAACATTTGACCTTAATTTCTGTGGCCATTCATGCGTAGAACGAGCGATTCCTTAGCTTTATATGTTGCTGGGCCCTACGGTCGGCCATATTTCTTTCGGCTCTCTTGCTTCTCCATGTTGCACTCAGCCGCTATAAATTTGCATATGTACATAGTTTTACACCCTCTTGCACGTCTGATACATGTCGCTCGGCAACTCGAGTGCCCCATTCGGACCCTTCCCTGGTTAGTATTGAATCAAAGATGATGTTAAGAAATAATGTTGGAGCTCCAAATCTCAGTGGGTTTGTTGTATAGGCCTTTGGTTTCCGAGTTATTGGCCAGCAAATTTGGAATTCAACTTAGTGAAAGGTTATTATAGCTGGTATGTTATCGTTAATATTAATCTAATCTTACTATGATAGTAGACCACTTATAGCTTAGTACTTATGAAATATTAAGGGATATAAATAATTAGTTCTCGAGTTATTAATCACTAAATTTGGATTTTCACTTAGTGTAATGAGTCACTAGGTGAAAATCATTAACGAAATGGGTCATGGGTCATAAGATCTAGGAATGTAATGCGTCATAAAGTCTAGGAGGCTCAGATAGGCAGACAATGTAGACAAAATTAAAGAAAGTACGAACACTTTTAAAGTTTTGACTGGGAGTTCAATTGGAAAACGACCATTAGGAAGACATAGACGCAGATGAGAGAACAATATTAAGATGGATCTCACAAAAGTTGGATAATAATAGAAGTCAATGAAGAGCTTTTGTGAATGCTGCATTGAACCTCCGGGTTTCATAGACCAGAGAGTTAGTTAGTAATGAGTCACTATATCATGATCGATAAAACCCAACCAATCTTGATTAAACTTAGTATTGTGGTAAAAGTTTACGAGCTCTGTACACATACAAGCATAGTATGAAACATTATGGTGTGAAGATCTTTAGTTTCCGAGTTATTGGGCAACAAATGAAAAATGAAATGAAATCTTTGAGTTTTATGTCCCACGGTTATGCCGGTTAGGCTAAAGGAGACGGTGATTGTGAGAAATGAATGAAATGGTGGAATGAAGAAAGTGGGAGGAAATGGGAGAACCCCGAGGAAACCCACGAGCACGGTGTTTGTCCACCACAAAGTCCACACGGCGCGAGCTGGGATGAACCAGGGACCCCAAGCACCGGAATTGAACGCTCTACCACTGAGCCACCGCGCCCCCTTATTGGGCAACAGTTTGTATTTGAATTTAGTGAAATCAAGAAATCTGACTGAAAGCAATTGACTGAACATATCTGGTCTTGAAAAACTTTGGTGTGGTGGTACCCCATTATGATTTTACTACGCATATGAAATATGATGTTATATAGATCGTCTATCATTAAGTTATTTGCTATTGAGTTGGAATTATAACTTACTTGGTTCCATACCTCAAGTTTGATAGCCAATAACTTAAGAACCAAATCTTTACACACCACGGCATTACATACGCACATGAGACTCCTCGTTATAGGGTAATTTACTTAGTGAAATTTTCTATGTATTAGTTCTTTCAAGAAATTAAAGGTATTAGGTGAATTTAATTCTCAGATGGGTGTACGATCAAATCTGTAAAGATTTGTTAATTTAAACCCATTTTCCATCTTTTGTTAACTTCGAAACATTCTTTGACACTATTGAAACCAAATCCTTTTAATGCCCTCTTTGTTAATTTATTAATTAAGTGTATGGGTTACTTGACAGCCTACTGTCCAATAGCCTTCCGACTGTGTTTCTATGTGAAGTACGTGGATACGGTCACAAACTTGAATAATATCTCGAAGGCGACGAAGAAGTTAAACCAATAGTCACTTATATAAAGTACACATTACAATTATGACAACAGATATAAAAACCAGATATTTATTTCCAGAGGGTGCGATGGGATATTGCTTAATTTCAATTGGTTGCAATATCGTAAGTGTTTGATTAATCCATTCGGGACAACATTTAAAACGTAACCATGGCTTTTATAACATGTGCAAAATTATCTATAAGCTGGGTATCCATCTCACGGAATATTTGCAAATTATCTTTAAGCTGGGTATCCTTTTCACGGAATATTTGCAAATTATCTTAAGCTGGGTATCCTTTTCACGGAATATTTGCAAATTATCTTTAAGCTGGGTATCCTTTTCACGGAATATTTTGTGAAAATGGCTGAGAAGGAAACGCATATTTCCTAATACGGTTTATTGAGTTTATATCGATGATAGTTATGCAATAATTGTTGACAAGAAAGGACAGAGAGACACCACCAGATTCCAGTCAAAAACAGAAAGTATAAATAAACTGCAAGCGTATCTAGATCTTTCCTTATTAGTCTATTGGCTAGCGCATGTTCCTTTGGAGCATGGAATCATGGTATCGATTCCAAATGGAAAAGCATGGAACGCCCTGCTGTAATTCAGATTACACTTTAAACTGTAATTTTTGTCCTATATACAGGGGTAAAAGTGAGGAGGAAGGCTAGGGGACGCCGTCTCCCCGTTTCCAGACAATACCTGTGGCGTCCCCACACATTCTTAAAAAAAATACAATGGGCAAAGGTAGGCACGGGGAAAGCATGATGTCATGCGTGCCCCTACCTTTTCAGATCCACTTTTACCTCTGCCTATATAGTGTCACTTGGGACAAAGAAAGAGAAATATAAATGCATCAAACAATGACTGGAGACTATTCAATTTAGAGCGAATAATATATCTCATATTTTCTGTCCGTCTTCAGCATTAATTGACCACTCGTGTTGTTAACAGTGATAATATTATTACCTCGTATCACTACACAAGTGCCCAGTTTGTTTTCTTTTAGAACGTCCAAGTCAAGGCACATGCAATTGGGAAAAACATTTCCTCACTTTTGTATGCACTTGCAGTCTAATTAGTCACAAACCTGTTACCTCAACTGTTGTCACCAAACTGTTGTGAAAGCCATCCCATATAGCATAGAGACGACACTTAAGCATCCAACAAACTTCAGCGCCGGGGAAATATGGATGTCCACAGGAGTCCCATTTTTACCAGTGGATATCCTGTGAGAATCCAAATGCCCACTTATGTTTCAGAAACCTGTAGGATGCCTATGCAACGTTTATGAGCATATTGGATAGTCACAGGACGAATTATGTACTTTCAAATACTGCCTCCTGACAGGCATATTTCATTGGAATCTGAGGAAATCGTGTGGCTAATTATTTTCCGAAATTTTTACTGATCCTGAAAGTCCGCGTGAGAGTAAAGGCTATGTGGAATCCCTCTAAAGTTGTTTCGTGGGGTTGTTGTACAGTGACTGCCGTGTTAGATGTTAATACTAAAATCGTGAGACTGTGTGACGCACGGTCCCTGAGATATGGCTTCTTAAATCTCCCGAAATCGGAACTATCCTTTGGCCAATATCTCGGGAACGGTAAGTCATAGAGAGATCATATTGGTGTTGATCAATACCTAAGAGAATGGTAAACATTTTGGTACCGATATTAACTGGTGGTCACTGCCCAAACCAGTGGTCACCGGTTACTATTTGGTACCAAAATGTTCACAATCCTCTTAGGAATTGATCAATACCAATAGCATGTCTCTATATCTTACAGTTCCCGAGATATGACTCCTCAAATCTCCGGAAATCGGTTATTTTTGGCCAATATCTCGGGAACGGTAAGAGTGACGCGAAAACTTCCATCGTTTTCTCATATTGTTTCTGATATTCTATCGAATGGAGATATCAAAAATTGAAAAAAAAATGCAAATAACACACACACACACACGGACAGAAATAGAGAATTCAGTAACAAACTTTTTAAGTTCGTTCATAAAAAATAAAAGAATCACTTCATATACAGAATGCGCAGAGACAATAGAAATGTGGAACTAGTTTGGATTGCACCAAATTTACGATGTGCCTTTTCTCTTTACCTTCAAGTAGATCTCTAGTAGCGCTATTGTTTTACTCTTCTGAAGTTTTTATACAGAAGCCTACTTTTTAATGTCTTATTTCTCGAGAGGAGCAAAATCTCTTTCGATGGACGCAAGTACACAAAAAGATATAAATAGCTATTCTTCAATTTCGTCACTCATAACACTATTTCCTTTGCTTGCCTCCCACGCTAAAACATCATTCAACTAGATAAGAGATCAAACATTTCTTTAAAATGACCTTTTTAAATGGTAATTCTCAGGAATAGAAAATCGTAACGGCTCTTTATGAGACTGATACAAGTGAATTCATGAAAAATCACTTTGCCGCTGGAAGAAAATAAGAGATCGTATATGATGTACAATGATTCAAGTGAAATGTTAGCAAGAGTGAGCCCGTGGGGTTTCTAAACCGTTACTTATATTCCGTGTTCCATTCCGACCACGTTCTTTGTGCACAAACTATAAATAATGCAGGAAGAACCTGCCTGCGGAAAGCCAGCACTGTTTGGTTCCCAGTTTATTATACGCGGATGATTTATAGCTATTTCACGGGAGGCCCGCACTCAAGATTCCCGGAACACTGTTACGTAGAGTCGATGTTGTGATTAATGAAGATCGGAAGAAAAAGCAGGACGAACAAATGTTTTATAATCCTTACCAAAAGCCAGGCTACCTATGAATGACTGGATGAATGAAGGATGGGGGATAAGCTTCGGGGTAAATGACTCTTCGGATAATGACCAATGGATTTAGATGTAAACAAAAGTCTAAAGGTGTGTAAGGCAGCTTTGGTGGAAGGTAAAACTAATAGCTAAAGAAGTAGCTTAACGGTTGTATAAAAAAACATAACTCTTTTAATTTTTAGTAATTCATTATGCGTTTAACAGGTATTAAGGGGCCCCATCACGGCGAAATTAAAATACCGTTAATTTTACAGCAATCAAGTGATATCTTCAAATAGATAAAAGATATCTTTTCTTGAAAGTGGAACACGAGCTCGCTAGATAATATTATTTTACATGATATACCGTTATCACGACTCACTTATCTGTTTTGGATTTTTAGCCGTTTGGAAAATCGACACTTATTTTCGCGTTTATAAATGGCTGTAAACGGAAAGCTACTAGGTAATGCATGACTTCACGGAAAATAATATTGTCTATCGCACTCTTGTTTCACATTTCGATTATCTTTTATCTATGTGAAGATATCACATAATTACTGTAATATTAGCGGTATGTTAATTTTGCACTGATTAGGCCTCTTAAGGTCTTCAATTTTAGCTATGCTACGTGTACGAATTTATACTTTATAGAACGGTATGGACTGGCTGCCTGGCTTTCGATAGATATCTATTAAAAAAAGGTTTTTAGATATCAATTTATCGTTACAAAGAACAGATTCAATATCTTAACCTAATTCTCTATTGGTATTGGAAGTAGTAGAAATAAACCATTTCCGGATTTTCTCTGATCACCATAGGACAGAAAGAATGATACGTATTGAGAAGTAGTTTCTTTGTATGGGTTCCTGTTTCAGGAATAGATTTTTTGTTTCAGTTTTTTACGTCCCGCGGTTATGCCGGTTAGGCTAAAGGAGACGGTGATGATGAGAGATGAATGAAATGGTGGAATGAAGAAAGTGGGAGGAAATGGGAGACCCTGAGAAACCCCCGCACACGGTGTTTATCCACCACAAAGTTCACTTGGCGGGAGCAGGGTTTGAACCCGGGCCCCCAAGCACCAGAGGTGAACGCTCTACCACTGAGCCATCGCGGCCCCCAGGAATAGATTTCGTCTGCTCTGTTTTGTCCCTTTGAATACCGGAAGTGATAGTAACCCACTACCATTTCCAGTTTCAATATTTGTGTCCATGGAGTAAAAGTAGTAGAAGTTAGATAGAAATTGCTTTCTGTTATTAATTTACTCCTCTGTTGCAAACAGAAGACTATCACTACTTCCGGTTTCAACATGAATCCCTATAGGCCAGGGTTTATCAACCTTTTCCACCGACGTACAACCAAAGCATATTAATAAATAATACTATCATAAGTAGTACGTACCACCAGCAGCTTCTCGCATACAATGCTATCTAACCACTAATCCCCTAAATTTAACCACCGCGATTGATCACTTAAAAGTGACATTGAAAGTATCTGCATATGGGCACGTAACAATGGACTACAAGTAAACCCAACCAAATCAAAATTTATCATGCTTGGTTCTCGAAAACTACTCTCCACAATCAATATTACAAGCCTACCGAATGTTCTTGTGAACAACGTAGCCATTCCTGTAAGCGATAGCGTCAATAACCTAGGACTCCAGATCGATAAATCCCTAAATTGGACAGACCATATTAATAGAGTATGCAAGAAAGCTTACGGCTCCCTCCATTCTCTTCAGCGTTTAAAAAACCTTCTTCCGGAATCCATTAAAGCATCCCTGTTTCAGTCATTGGTAATCTTTCATTTAGATTATTGTGATGCAGCTATTTAATAAAAAGCGCTTCGACCACATCTCCCATTGTTATCAGCAACTAGGATGGTGCAATCTAAATATCCGCCTCCGCATTCATACTCTAACACTTTTATATAAAATAATTAATTGTAAGAAACCTACTTATCTATCCTCTAAATTTAAATTTCTCGGCGATACTCACCCACTAAATACCCGTTCTAAAGGAAATACATCACTCGCCGTTCAAACGCACAAATCTAATTTCTTTTCCAAATCTTTCACAATATTTGCCACCAAAGCTTGGAATGACACCCCTGAATACATCAGAAACTCTGGTTCAGTGTTGACTTTTAAACGTCGACTTAAAGAACATCTTTCTAATGAAGGTCTTCAGTAAGTTAAAAGAAAAAAAAAGTTGTTAAACACGAAACTATTCCTTGCGCTACCATGCAGTCGTCCGTTTTTTTCTCTTTCTATTTCTTCTTATTTTCTTTTCTATTCCCTTCTGATACATGTGTATGAACGTATACATTATACACAATCACTTAAGTTGGTGTATCATTTTATCTATAGATAGTGAATCATAGGAATGTATTTCATGTTCTATATAATCAAGATTGGTGTCTTTGTTTCTCCTTATATAGTTTAACATATCTTTAGCATTGTCTCTTGTTTGTTTTAGTGCTTGTTTTATATGTAATAAGTTTCATTTTCATTTTTCATGTTTTATTTTATGTATTGTTCTGTATGTCGGTAACTCTTTAACGTGCCTAACTGTATATCACTTTTATTCTCGTCGTAAAAAAAAAAAACAAAAAGAAAAAAAGAAAAATATGTGATCCGACTGTAAAAGAAAAATGTAAATGGTTGAGTGGAAGAAAAGGTTATGCCTTAACTCCGCCATTTTAAATAATAAATAAATAAATAAAAACCAGTGGTACGCGTACCACAGTTTGAGAAGCCCTGCTATAGACCAAAAACAATAAGAGGTAGCAAGTAATGGTTTTACTGTCCCAAGAATAATTTTTATCTCTACATTTATCCCTATATTCAAACCAAAAGAGGTGAAAATCCACGATTGAAGACGGTAAAAGAAATGAAATGAAATCTTTCAGTTTAACGTCCCATTTATATGTCCATTAGGCTAAGGGAGACGGATGATTTAGGCTAGTCAATGATGATGAAAGAATTGGTGGAATGAGAAAGTGGGAGGAAATGGGAGTACCCCGAGAAAACTCTCGGACGAGTTGTCCATCACAAACTTAGTTGGTCGGAGATCGAATCAGAGGTAAGCGCTCTACCATTACACCAACATGTAGAGGTGTGTATCGTTGAGATGTAGCGATGAAGGAAGCAGTGTATCTATAGATGATCATACAGAATGTAAGTCTCAATATAGATCATAACATTTATTTCACTGTAATATTATTTTTTTAATATAAGCATTTGTTTTATAGCAAGGACTTTATAACAGACCTGTAGTACTCATTAACGCATTTTTATGCTCACTTTTAAAAGAGCCAGTGTTACAATACTTTACTATTGAAGTTATACAGCTGTAAATTTTCTCTTCAAGATATTCATCATATGGAAGGAAATTACAAAAAAAAAGTGCTCTTCGTGTTAGAAGAGAATAAAAGAAAATTGACTTCGGCAAGAGAATTTCATTTCCATCTCTTAAACGAAGACAGCCAATTGTAAGCAATCATTTCTCGTAAGTTAGTTGAATGTACCACTTCCGGAGGAGAAATAACGTAACGTTAGGAAGGGGGAATTGAGTTGGTTGTATCGAGACGCATTGTCAGGGCAAACAGGCAGTTCTCGTGATGACTGGAAGTGAACAAACCGCTTCAACGCACGACAACTGGTAGTCAGACAGACGATTCATCATTCCAGTCACGACCTTTGCAACGTTGCACCAGAGAAAGGAAATAAAAATCAGAAACGATCTTAAACAAAGGGAAGTTGTAAATTGCACGATTCATGCTGTTGCAACCACCCTTATTATCAGCAAAATATTATGTTTCTATTAAAGGGATCGCTTTCATTTCTTGTTTTCCGTAAGAAATTGATATTAAGAGGATTTTTTTTTCAAGTTCTCGTTGAAAGAGAATATCAGCTACAATTGCTACTATCATTTAGTTATCATGGGTCCTAATGAAGAAAGAATTGAAAATCGTAATCGATATTTTTCTAATTTTATGAGATATGTAATTTTGTCTGTATGTGTATGTATGTTTCAAGATATGATTTTTAGTGAAACTTTAAAATTTATTTAAGATTCCAAAAATTGACCTTTTGTTTGAGCTTTAAGTCGGATACGGATAAACTGGTAAAAATGAGACTAACTTCAATTCCAACGTAAAATTTCGTACTAGTACATTTGCATAGTGTAATAGCATACAGAAACAACTCCTTCACGTTAAGTGTCAATATATATTAATATTAAGGCTTCCTATTCTTGTTTAAGAGTTACATTCCGTCAAATTTAGGGGGGGGGATGTTTCCCCTTTTTGAAAAATGCTAGCTAAAATGCTCTTTGCACGGGAAAAATAACATTTATGGATAATATTCGAATGGTATGTTTGAACACCACTTTCCTTTAGGATATGTATATTACTAAAACCAACGTGATAAAAATCCGGTCGACTAAGTGTTAACCATATATGTATTGAGAGCTTTATTTGGAATATGTAGCCATTTTCCAGTGATGAAACAAACATCATCGACTTGAACATGGAAGGAAAACGTATGGAAATTGGTCCTTTCACTTGATGAAAACATAATTTTTTGAAATCACCCTGAACACGTGTCAGTTTATTTTCATAAGAGTTGATATATCAATTTTCATCTGCTTAACTTAAATATCTCAAAAGACAAACTATATTTGACATAAATATCAAGCTCCCTTAAGATGAGAGTTTTAGTTTCTTGAAATAGCCTGTGGTCTCTGCATCTGGGCAGGTTAATTTATGTTTAAGTATGAGGGATCTGTTCGGCTATGCGCGTTTATTTGTGAGGCATCAAAGCAAATATATTAAGATTCTGCTGGCAACAAACTTTGCAGAGGCATATGCCTCCAATATTGGCGTCAATGCCCAGAAGTACGGCTAGCAAACAGTGTGAGTATGCATGACGGAGAATAATTGTACAACAACTTAAAAGGAGCACGTTTGACTTAGAAATGCAATTTTTACAAATTATTGCCACTTGTAGAGTTGAAGATTTGTGTATGTTTGATCGCTATACGTTCAGTCTTTAACGAGTAACAGAGGAAAAATGTTTCTATAATGACGTCATCCGTGATAAAGCTACGAGAGCAGGCTTCCATGCACAGTGCCAAGTATTTCGTTTGTGAGTGGTGCGGTGACACGTTCTAAAGTGTGATTTCCTTCTCCAGAACTGATTACGAAGACTTAGAAATCATCTGCATGTAGAAAGCAATGTTATCTGATGGTGGGCTGCACATAAGTTTTATAATATTATAAAACGTAGTTTTTCCTAAAAAGCGTAAGTTCAGTGTTTGCAAAAGTAACTACAATTTCGAAACCAATATCATTTAGGTAGAAGAAAAAGGAGATTGCTACAACACCTAAGTAATTATGGTTCCGATTCTTAAACATACGTATGTTCATTTTCACGTTTTATTGCAATTTTAATGATTACCCTATAATTTTGTGCTTCAAGATATGTATAGGAGCGCGGCATATGTGACAAAAATGAAATAACATCTGTAATCATTTCCCAGAATACGAAAAATACTTTACCGGTTAAACTTCTTTTATTCGCATCACTCCCCGCGGAACAACTCTCGTCACCCATTTCATCATCATTGTCACTTGATACAGAAAAGATAAATAAATGTCCTGAGGAACACTGTTATCGTCACCGATTCCTTCTACAAACCGGTATATTTCACTCCCTAATTTACATTATGTACCAGTTGTACTTATATTTATTTCTAAAACAGTACTTTCAGAACAATGAGTGGCACCGTCACTATTACCCTCTAATGCCTCGTCTTACTACAACCGTCAACTGCGCCTTGTACGATATTTTTACTTTAATAACTGGACAGACATACGTTACGTCTGGCGCATACGTGAGTAACTGGACATACATCGGCGCTTGTTCAATAGCTCGGATTCTAAATCTTTCAATAATATACCTGAAACAGCATTCTTTTTTCAGTTTGCGTGGAAATGATTCTCCTGGCATTAGCTTTTCTTTCAGTAAACGTGACTACTCGAAGTCGGACTCTTCAAGATGTTTGGAACAAACACGAGTGTTTTTTATTTGACACAAAATATTTCCTATTGATTTCCTTGAGCCATAACTTATATAGATCTGATGATTTCTCACGACTTGGAAACATAGAAGAAGATACTTTATGTCCCTCAGCTTTAAACATACAAAAATTACAACCGAAAACACAGCACGTGTAAGGCATTTCTACTTCACTTCACAGACATACCAAGCGTTGTACTAACACGTGTTTTTTATTCGTACCAGTGTTTCATTCAAATAAAAAAATGTTCTGGGAGATATTTAGTATTCAGAAGGGCACATATTATTTTCACACGGTACTAAATTATTATATTTTATAGACATATTATTTTGACCTCCTCCTGGGGGCACTCCCAGAGCTCCGGGAGACAGTGCCCCCCAAAAGATATGTCTGGGAGAAACATGGCTTCGCAAAACACTACGTAATCTCTGCTCTCTCTCTCTCTCTCTCTCTCTCTCTCTCTCTATTTTGTTATACTAATATAGGAAAAAATTATCAAAAACGTTCCTCAAGAATTCAACACAAACCAAAACTCCTAACGAACCCAAAACAATGCACTGCACTCTTAAAGGTTTATCAGCTACGCACAAGGAGTGGTTGCCGACTCACATTGAATTCCTCACTAGCCCACGGGTGACATCAACATTTGCGACTCATCAAAAATCAAATACTTATAGAAGCTGAACGAGATGGCCTATCAAGATTTTTGTAAAAATAATACGTGATTTTTTTTACTCTTTCTATTGCACCAAATTCAAACTGCTCCTTTAAATATATATAAAGGCATTCAACAGCAAATTTCGTTTAAAAGAAATGTCCTATTATCTTGAAACATAGCACCTATTTTATGCGTGACTTAAGAATTATCTCAATTATTTGCGTTGAAATTAAAGAAAGATAAGAAATTATTTAATAGCTTGATAAAGAAATTTCGAAAATTTTACAAAGAGGACAGGATGTTTAAGAAACATGATATGTGTATTATCCCCGGTTCTCTAACATATTTGATGTTGTAATCATTTAATGATAAACATGTGAGTTCGCAACATTTTAAAGAAAATTATTTGAAGGGAAAACTGGGAGGTCTAACAACCTAAAAATATTATTTGGTTAACTGTATCATAGTGAAAGAAAATTACCTAAAGAGACACAGTAGTTTTCGATTTAATGAAAGTTGTCACTTGCCGGAGGTTTTACAGATTTAATTTTCTAATTGCTCACGCAAGGGAAAGGAGAGAAATTTCATTCTTATTACGTGGTGTTTTTAACTTTATAGGCGCTTTTCGCTACAAAAGTATGACCATTGCAGTCACTTTCACGAGTTGTGGAAATTTCGCCTCCGCTTAACTGAAGCGTGGATTTTTCTTGTGGCTGCATACTTGACCAACGTGAAATCAACGCGGTGATCGCAGATTCGATTTTCAGTTTGATCTTGTGTGATTCGAATCCAACGTAAGACTGTAGGTCAAAACTTTATTTATTCTCTATGGTGAAAAAGGTTATTAAGTGCAAGACAAAACAAAACAAAATCGGACGTAAAATAGAAGCAAATAGTTATCTAGCTGCAAAGGCTATTATTATACTTTGATGAAATTTATATGAGACCGTCCGAAAGTCTACTCTTTCAAACAAAGGAAGAAAAATTAATATCGATGTAATGCGAAAGCTGTCCATTACTGTAATTTTGGATAATGCGG
The DNA here is from genome assembly GCF_964235325.1 of Thermobia domestica. Classification (NCBI taxonomy): domain Eukaryota; kingdom Metazoa; phylum Arthropoda; class Insecta; order Zygentoma; family Lepismatidae; genus Thermobia; species Thermobia domestica. The sequence goes on along the minus strand of NC_137461.1, from coordinate 295,875,879 downwards.
ACAGTAAAAGAAAAATATTATAATTTATCATAGATATTAAAATATAAATTGAGAACAAATATTACAGCGATGTAGACTGATATCTTATGTTTACTCTCATAGAGTTTGCTTTCAAAAGTACAGTATTTGATTGGCTGTCGAGAAAATTACAAATACTAAGCTTGCTGCAATTTCCCGTATTTAGCATAATGTATATGTAATATGGGTAGGCATTATGGTTAAAATAAACAGGTGCCTCTCATTGGTACTTAAGTTATCCATGAGAAACTAAGAGCAAAATATAATAATCGATGAAATGGTATTAAATACTGAACAAATTTAAGCCTTACAATAACACTATAAAATACATAAAAGCATTAAAAAGAAAATACACAATGTGCATTATAATATTCTTTGCTACTTAAAAGCTACAATGTTAGACACCGAAACGAAATGTAATAAATTTAAATGTATTTGATACGATGAAAGAAAAATATAGTTTTTTTTTTTAGATTAGTTACATGAATGAAGAAAAAAACATTATGAACTGAATGGTACGGAAGTGGCTTAGAAATTTTAAGTATGGCAGCACGAATGTTTACGATGAAGAATGCAGTGGAAGACCTTCAGTTAGCACTGAAGACTTGGTGCAAAAAACTAACAAAACAAGTGAAAGAGATGAAACACTGGATAATTTCGTCGTTTCGTAAAGTTTCCTCTAGTGACTACCATTGTTTCTGCATTCGAACAAGCATCCGGGTGGTCAGCGCCACATTTACAGTGATTAGGACAAAAAGGTAGTGTTGCAGTAGTTACTTAATACGGGTCAATTGAAAGACTCCTTTTCTTTTGAAGTCGATTAAAATTAACTTGTCCTTTCAGACAAAGTTTCTGAGTTTCTTGTAGTATTATTGATTTTTATTTCAAAAAGCAATACTTGCTGAAAACGACCTAAGCTATAATTGACGCCTAGTTGTTATGTGACCAAAATAACTTCGAAATGTTGTGGGTTGCATAAGAGAACAGAATAAAAACCAGGTTCTAAATAATAGATGAGTCAAGTAATTTCCAGAAACAATGAAACTGTCAAGTGTCAGAACTAGCAATTCATATTCCAAACATTATTTCGCCTGTCTGTATGTGTCTGTGTTATTGAACAATTAATAGTACATATAATGAGTAACAGTAACTTTAATCTTCAAACTTCATGCTTTAATATTTATGTTCCAAACGAAATGAAATGAAATTTAGGAGTTTCAGGTACGATAATTACGTCCTTTAGATTAAAGCAAATGGATGATATATAGAGATGAACGTTTATGAAATACTTAGTCGAATGAGAATGTGGGAGGAAAGGAAGAGACTCAAGAAAATCTTTAAACATAGGAATTCCTAGAGCCAGAGTTGGACACCGTGCCACAAATATTTTAATAGGAAGACCTACAGCTTATCGTGAGACCCGAACCACGTACGTCCTCGCCAGGAATTGAAGCCTGGTCTGCCGCGCAAAGGACGCATACGTTAACCGTACAGCCATGAGGGATCTCTTGACATATTACATTGCACCTTAGTTCAGTTCAGAGTTCCAGTGCAGTGCAATTTTTGCTGATCTCTTCATTTTCCCAAAGAAGTTCTGAGCTTAAACAGCATCCATCAATTAACATTAGTTCTCATTCCTTGTTTTCCTTATACTTCCTCTTTTAATGATTTTAATATAGAATTTTCTCTCAAATAACATTCTGATCACTTTATTTTCCACTTCTTAGAATTTCTAAACATGTTTTGCTTAGTTTTAATGAAAAATACAGATAATTCAGAAAGTGAATATTGTGATGTCACAATTTGATTGTGTTTAGTACCTTAAAAACAATTATTGGATTGGCGTTCTTGAAATCGGAGATTTTACACTCAGAAAAATCAGTTATCGGGACAGCGGTATATTGTGAAAATATACAAAATCCATAAATTTACTAAGAAAATTTGTACGAAGCATACGTTACCCATATATTACAGACATACTGCGTTTTCCCATTTAGATATTATATCATGCCACTGCAGGATGTCTGACATCTAACAGTCTTATGTATATTACATACGCATACGTATATAGAGTTCCTTTGTGACTAAGCGGTTAGCGTACGCGTCTTTGGCCTGGGAGACCCGGGTTCGATTCCGAGCTCATGCGGGTCGGATTCCACGTTAATCAGTAGGTTCACGTCTCATATAACCTTGCTGCTGAAAGGAACGCTAAATTAAAATCAACTCAACAACAACGCATACGTATATAACATATGTCATTTATATGTTTCATATGTTCATCTGTATATGAGATCATTACAACCTATATACAATCCTTTCTTTCATACGGAAAGTAATAAAACATACGTTTTCAGTTACACGCTTGCTGCAGGCTGTTATATATAGGCATACGTTAAATCCAAAAGCAGGATTTACGCATGTAACCTACATTTTAACGTATGTCACATACGTTTCTTCTCTGTGTATATCTGGTGAGAAACCTCTTTCTGTAACTCAATCAACAGATGGAATGGAGTCCCGCGTTCGACGTCAGAAACTTCCATTATGTTAACAACACATAGAATACTCAGTTTATTTAAAGCCAAAGTGTTATCGAACAGTCTACGATGAAGAACACATAATTGCAAATCATTTCCTTTATGGAGGACTTCCTTATATTGGTCGTAAAAAAAACATCAATAGTGGTTTTGGATTTGGAGTTGTGTATGGAGGCACAACATGCTTAAAGTTTTTTAAAACTTCATGGAAGTGAATCAGCATTAAAAGTTCAGCCCAGCGGCCACCGACCAACAGCGTCTTCTGATGAGCTGTTAAATAAAATAGAGGATGTGGATCCTCAGAATGTTTTTATGCAATTGCTTGCTCCTTCAGTATACGCCGTACTTCTGTCATTTGTCGGTTCCATGCAATCTGTTAGGTAAAAAAAAATGGAACTTGTACAGTCATCGACAAAAGTGTTTTCCTTTTGATGAAATTTATTTTGAGAATAACGATGGTATAGCTGAAACATACAAAGAAAAACACCTTTTTTAGTTTATAAAAACTATACTTAAATTGTCCTTCCATTCTGAACTTTTGTCACGGACTGTAAGTCAATCCGAAACTGTCAGGACAGTATTTATACCGTGGTCAACTTCCAAAACAGGTTACGAAACCTTCTTTCTTGCCGCAGAAGAGAACTCCTGTGTTCTGTAGACTCCACACTTTTTCTGGCATGGTATGCAATCTTTGGTAGAGTGAAGGCAAGAGAGTGTGATTGTAACTGGAGACTGCTGCCATATATTTTATAGTTTTCATTTTCTTGTGCTGGGACATCGACACAAATCAACTGGACATTTCAATTGCACCAACCCTGTACATATGCTTTTAATTTGTCATTATAACAACTTAGCGGTTTAGTTTGAATGTTCGTCTTGCTTGTTGAGTTTTAGTTATCTATTAAAAATTAGAAACAAGAAATAAAAGATTACAGCATGCTGTTCATCAATCTACTAGATGTTAACTAGAAAAAGAAAATTTGTAAGCGTCGTTGTTTTTAGACTCCAAGCTGCTACGAGAAGAAAGAGTGACAGCCTTATTTAGAGGAGTCTGTTTCATTATGATGAATGTTATATTGAAGGGAACACGTGATATCAACGGAGGATAGACTCCACCATCTCCTTTCTTTTTCAGAAGAATTCAAGTAATCAAGGAGCAATTTTCTTCACTTGCAAAACAGAAAAGAAACAAGGAAAAATTGTACCTGACAGTTTACTCGTAAAAGCATAAAAATAGGCTCGATGATAACTCAAAAACTATATTAATATTTCTATTTTACAAATGTCAGCATTTTTTAAATCTATGAATGAGTTCGATGTAAAATTACAGAAAGTGTTGCTAACTTCCTACTAATGATTTATTTTTTAATACTTCTTTTTTAAATAATAAATTTCACAAAATTAAGAGGTATCACTGTAACGCTCCTGTCCCCCTGGTCTAGAACCGGAAAGAATTCAGAATAAAAATAAAATATACATAAATTAATTCTGAGTTCCGCCCAGTAATTTCCTAGAAGACGGAACTAGTGAAAAAGGATCTCAACGCTTCTATCTATTTAAGTTGGTTAATACTCATATGGAACAATCCAATACTCCTTGTATACACATATTCAAATATATATGAAATAACAAGACAAAGTTCAATTTTTAATAACAATTTTTATTACAATAACAAATTCAAGGTAGTGTATATGTACCAAAGCGTTTGAATGATGCATATACGCTTTATAGTCCAACAACAATAAATAACTAATGAATATATATATATATATATATATATATATATATATATATATATATATATATATATATATAATGAGTATATCCGCGATTATTAAAAGCAAGTAAATCCGAAATCAGACTATAAATATATATATATATATAATTTTCTTTATAAATCTGAATAATGAATTTAATAGTTAAAATAAAGAACGATCCTATTCTCTTTTAATATTCGCTAAGTCGTATTCTAAATTGTATTTTCATTCCACTTTCAAATTATCAAAGTCTAAGCTCTGACTCAAATTCTAATACAACTCTAAATTTCTTCAATCTCGAAATAATTTAATCAAATTTAGATTAATAAGCAATTAATTTCAATGCTAATAAGCTATCACGACTAACTCTGAAATTTTTTACTTTCAAAAACCTTCTCCAATCGAACAATTCTCAATCCAGATAATAATCCGTGTATATCATTCGGACACCCTATATATAGTAATTCTCAACAATTAATAGTATAGTAACTCACAATATTTCTATAATTTAATCAATTCTCAATTTCATACTCTAATTTCAGAAAATAAAGAGATTACCAATGTATGTTTCAATTAACGCTGACGAACCCAATTCGGTCGAAAAATTAACGCTTAATAATATAAATCATGTAAATAAAAAATATAATGTAGAATACATTAAAGAGAAGTATTGGATATCGGTCGTCAAATTATTTCAAAAATAAATCCAATCGGATTATTCAAAAAAAATAAATATTGAAATGGTAAAGTGGGAGGAAAGAAAATATAAATTTCAATATTGCAAGATCCGAATTCGAAAGAATAATGTGGATCGTGAACCCAAAAAAAAAAAATCCAAAGCAGAAATCCTATCCAAAAAAATCTATAGAATGAAAAAGTGGGAGGAAAAGCAAATCAAAAAAGTAAATTGGTAAAGCAAAAACTTTCGTAGGCAAAGCGCAGCAGAACAACGATCCTATCCAACAACCTTTCATACACACAAAGATTGACGCAACAATCTCTATTACCTAGAACAAAAATTGTTCACTCACCTTATCAAAAATTACTTATTTCCACTTTTTACCTCCTCTTTGCTGCTTCGCCACATCTTAAAGTTGTTGACTGATTTTATTCAACATTTACGCCAATCGAGACAAATCAGTTTGAATGCCTTATAATTACAATTTTATCAATTAGTCTATGTGGGGGGACACTGCACAAGTAGCTCAAGAGTCCAATAAGGATTAGCTCAAAAAGTCCTGACAATTTAGTTGGCCAAAGGAACCACAAGTTCACAAAGGACCAACGTTTTATATTACAAGTTATAATAACCTAAATTGGCTTTTAATAAAGCGTCAAAGCATGCCATCACTGAGCTTCAGTGCGAACCTTCAGATAACAAAATTTAACGTTATCTACTGTAGTCCAATCGGCCTCTTAACAAGTTTTAAAGGGTACATGGCACACGCTTTTTGTAATGTATGCTATTTTCTCCCACATTGGCATGCCACCATCAAAAACTAGGTGAACAAAAATTTTGTTCTTTAAAGGAAATTTTCTTGCCGATTTTATTCATAATTCTAATACTGTCTATAGATAACTTGATCAAGAATTTAGCCTCCGTTTGCTTTCTTGTTAAACCAAGGATGTTGCCACCAAACCACTACTGGTTCGAAAACGTGAGCTATACTATTCATAGGATAGCAGCCAAAATATCCACTGCCTCATTAAGTTCAAATCTTATTGTCATAAATAAATCTTATGATTGTTACTCTAAACAAAACAGGAACTAGCATGCTACCACTGCACTAGCCTTATTTTTATGTGTCGCCTTTAAAAAAAAAATACCTGTAACACATAGTTTAACTGGCCAACTACACATTTTAAAAGGCACTATAACACTGTTCTATTAAGCTTATAGGAAATAAGCATTTGATCATCAATTCACTAGTCTTACTATCATGTAAAATACCGTTACCAATAACTTGACTAATATAAGAAGTCATTTTTTCCATTCGAGGCATAACCTCTTAGAACCTTGCTTACAAGGGAACCTTCCGAAAATGATAGTTGCAGGGAAAGATGTGGCCAATGCCAATTGAAAGAGCTGTAACAGAGATGTTCATTCCCAAAAAATTAGCTGCCCATAGCAATAGGTTCAAGAAATATAAGGGGAGGAAGTTCGGTAAACAGCAAGGTTGGACAAGGGGAGAAAAGTGCAAATTCCGCAAAAAAGGGGGGTACGACAAAATACAATGCTGACAAGTGATGAATAGAAAGAGACTTGCCACAATAGGGAACAAATGAAGGCTACCAGTGGGGTTAACAGTGTTGCCAACTGCAATGAAAAGTACATATTTTACAAAGAGCACTATATGAAGTGAGTGCAATATTCAGTGTCAACCTGTAATGTAGAACATAAGATATGACGTGTATAATCAGTGGTACATTCTAACGAAAGAAAATAGAAAAAAAAACAGAAGTACGAAAAATACGGAAAAGACGAAGTTGGCCATAATGCGCCACATTTGATCACGAGCTGTGCATATTAGAATGAACAAAACAAGAAAGCACCAACTATGCAGGAAACCGACGTACCTAGAGTCGAAAAGAAAAACGAGTTCCAAAGTTGACAACACTGGCTATAAAAATCCAGACAATTTTAATATAGTTAGGCCACTCGCTTCACAAAAAGAAAATTCCGGCTACAGGCATTAGCCTTCGCATCATTTGTACATGCTCGTCAACATTGTACGTGCAAATGTTCGATAAGATCATGGTCCAAGCAGAAGATATATTTGCAGTGAGCACAGCGGAATACTGCCAATCCGTCACACATGGTAAAATGATCGCCTATGAATGTCTCGAAACAGTACTTTAGAGGTGTCGGAACCTTTGGTGATCTTTCTCTCACATATCCACACCTGTAGAAAACAAACATAATCAATGGCTTGATCTGCTGTGTGCAGTACTATCACCGCCTATATGATATATCCAGAGTGTCCCACCTAACTCTGCGACTGAAATAGTTTCAAAGCGAAAACAATGTGACACATCCACTTGTGCAGGAATGTACCCATGTCAGCGAGCGACAAACTTCTGTGAGACGCAAGTGCCCCCAAGTCCCCCATCATAGGGTCCCAGGGCCCAACTTCAAAATTTCAAATAGCATCATCGGTCGAGTTATATTTCTTTCGATAAATTTTGGAATATGCAACAACGCATATCAGAAATATTTACTATATGGGATTTCAAAATGGCCGCCAAAAATATCTGCTCGGTGACAAGAACAACGTGCATTTTTGGCGGCCATTTTGAAACCCGGGCTTCATATAGCAAATATTTCCTATAGGTGTTGTTGCACATTCCATGATCTATCGACAGAGGTACCACTCGGTCTCTGTTGCCATTTGAAAGCTTGAAGTTGGCTCCTGGGGCCCTATGATGGGGATCCTGGGGGAACTTGCTTCTCACAGACTTTTAACACCCCCTGACATTGGTACATTCCTGCACAACTGGATCCGTCACTTTTTTGTTCGTTTCGCAAATCTTTCAGGTCACAAAGTTTGCTGGGACACCCTGTATATTCCCACATCCGACCCAACCATGACATAATGTTCACTACTTCTATTATCGGTTGTTGACTCAACCCAGCCATTTCATGTTCCCCGACTTGACATTGCCTCAATCACTCTAGCATTGATGCATTTCGAGTGATGCCTGTTGCCGGAATTTTCTTTTTGTGAAGCGAGTGGCCTAACTGTATTCGACTTGTCTGGATTTTCATGGTCAGTGTTGCCAACTTTGGAACTTGTTTTTCTTTTCGACTTTAGGTACGTCGGTTTCCTGCATAGTTGGTGCTTTCTTGTTTCGTTCATTCTAATATGCACAGCTCGTGATCAAATGTGGCGCATTATGGCCAACTTGTCTTTTCCGTATTTTTCGTACTTCTGTTTTATCTATTTTCTTTTGTTAGATTGTACCACTGATTGTGCACGTCATATCTTATGTTCTACATTACAGGTTGACACTGAATATTGCACTCACTTCATATAGTGCTCTTTGTAAAACATGTACGTTTCATTGCAGTTGACAACACTGTTAACCCCACTGGTAGCCTTCATTTGTTCCCTATTGTGGCAAGTCTCTTTCTATACATCACTTGTCAGCATTGTATTTTGCCGTGCTCCCCTTTTTTGTGGAATTTGCACTCCTCCCCCCTTGTTCAACCTTGCTGTTTCCCGAACTTCCACCCCTTATATTTCTTGAACCTATTGCTATGGGCAGCTAATTTTTTGGGAATGAACATCTCTGTTACAGCTCTTTTAATTGGCATAGACCACATCTTTCCCTGCAACTATCATTTTCGGAAGGTTCCCTTGTTAGTTCATTCTTTGGAAAAAGATTACTAAATTCATGCCTTAAATACAAAAATCCAAAAACCATGTTATCAAAAAGATAAAAATATAGTAACATAAGTTTCGACATTCAAACTATTTTGCTCGATACTCACTTACTCCACTATACAGTCATTCTCTACGACGAAGAGAAAGGCTGGACACGACAACTCCAACAGGAACAGACAGACCGGAAAACCTTCTTCACGTCAGGCACAAAACGTTAAGATAAAGCAACCAGCTTGCGTATCGATGAAGAAGACTTGGAGGGGAGGGAATCGCACCTACAGCGACTCACTTGAACTATCGAATCGTCTCATACATTGGCACTCTTCACTTTCTATTCTTTCTTTCTTTATTTTTTTAAAAACCTATTTAAAAAATGAAAAATTAACCAATTTTCTAACAGAGCGACTAGAAGACTCTTCCAACAGTCCTTTCATTTACATATTTTCTAATTATTGAATCTTATTTTACATTTTACTTTTTATTTTTATCTCTCTATTTTGTGAAGAAGCATCCTGAAATGGGAGTTACATCAACGACCGTAGGATGGTTTCTTTACATATCGTGCCCTAATTATTGACAGTTCATGTACAGCATCAGAAGCGGGAAAGAAGTAGAAATGCAACGACCCATGGTGTATTACAGGAAGCCAAAGGGCTAAATATAAGAACCTGGTCACTTATACAGTTGTTTGTGAGATGTGCTAAAACCAAAGATTGGCGATTGTGTGTTTCCAATCGGGAAATACAGTAGTTAAAGAACATGGAATATGATTTGATTTTTACGGGAATTAACATGTACTTGCCTTTACAAATGCCGCCTTGACTTGGTATTTTCACCTTTTAAATACTGTACAGTTCGTAAAACAAATAGGAGGTAGTGTAATAGTAATGTCATTGAACCACAATCCAGAGGTCCCAGAATCTCGCTGACCTCCATGACTTGGCTATCGTGTTGGGATGTTATCAGCCTTGTCTCCGTTTACCAAAGAAAATGAAGCAGTAGTACCATGGAAAACAAAACCTGGCAGTCTTTCTTCACATTTTTCTTGTTGTTCGAAATTCTATCATTAATTTCAGATAAATTTGTCTTGTAAACTGTATCTGGAAGATTGTTAAATCTGTATTTATATAAAAATGTAAGTACGTATGCGTGAATGTTCTTGTGCAGGTTTGTGCAAAATTATTGACACGTCTCTTTAATCTGGCGTTGTTTGAAAATATCTTTGTTTTCTTTATACAGTGTGTTTGAAAACAACACCGACAACCTTTGAGAGGTTTTTCCTCACATTAAGATAAGACAAAACGTATAGACCAACTTGGGAGCACAAATGCTTCCTTTGAGATATAGGCTGCCGAAAACATGAAAAGAAGACATTTAAAAATACACCCATCTCCAAAATGATTGTCGCATATCTATAACTGTCTTTCTGTAAGAATATAATTTGATAATGTTTTGCAGGGTACTTTTAATACTGATACTGTGTGTATAATCGGGAAATGTATGTTTGTGGTAAATTTCATAGAAAAATCAATTATAAATACGAAAATTAGAATGAGTGAAACAAAATGTTGCTAAATGGGCAAGAAAGTTTTATTTTCGGTTTATTGTTCTTATTTATTGCTCTTTTGACATGAAATTTGCCACATACATGTCTTTGCCGATTATACACATACTAACATTATTATAGGGCACATACCAGTTCCTGAGCAAAGTCTTGACCTGCCTACGGTAGGTCTCATAGTATTTTAGTCATGGACCTTTAAATTTCATTTTTACATGTTTTCGGTAGCCTATAACTCCGAAAGGAAGCATTTGTTCACCCAGGTCGGTCTACACTTTTTGTCTTATCTTGGTGTCAGGAATCACCTCCCAAACGTTGTCAGTGTTGTTTTCAAACACCTTGTGTGTTCGAAATTTTGGAAAATTTCCATAGCAGGAAAGAATAATGACAAACACTTTAATAATGTTTGTATCCAATATCATTTTAACATAAAGAAATTAGAAGCAAAAAACCTGAATTTCGCCGGCATTATGAAAATTACCAACTCTGTTGATAAGGATGTCTTTTTCCTAGACCGGAAGAGAATTTTACAGTTCAACGTATAACTGAGATCTCTACGTCACTAATCACGAGAACGGTTGAACTTATATACGTAAAGAAAACATTTAATCAAATACTGGTATTTCTAACATTTCTTATATCTGCAGACTCCATGTAAACAAAGCAAAAAGTAGTAACTATCGATCGAAAGAGACGAATTGGAACACGATTAGTGAAAATCATGTTTTGTAGCAGAACAGACGTATAGCGTGTAAGAAATCGGTAGCGCGGTTGGTTATCGTAACAGCATAAAATGTGATTGAAGACGGTTCTAACTCAGTAGGCAGAAATTTCTTTACTATTATAATTGTTTATTTCATTCTATGTACTATTTTTAGATTTTTTAATTATACAAATTTTGCAATTAAATCATTTAGTATTTTGTAAACTTCGAAAGCAACGATATTAATAATGGACGACATTTTTAAACTATGCCAATTTATGACCTTGAAAGATCTTGAAATCCCTACGAAATTTATAAAAATCAATTTAAATACTTGAGACTAATGTTCGTATCGTGAGTATTTTTGTAAGTAAGGGGAACTCAAATGTTAATGGTAAGTAATGGCCATTTAAAGGAAGAATGGAAAAAGAAAATACATTCTTCAACTTCAAAAAAAGGAGGTAACAATTGTAAATTGTATGACTACGTAATTATAAAATAGTCATTTATGTGTTACATAGGTCTTCAACATTCGTATATAGAGTTTCGAACAAAGAGTAATCACTGGAAAAGTGATTACATGTTGCAACAAGAATTTTTTATAATTCATAAACAAACATTTTCAATATGATTGGTAGGCTTATTTTTACTATACACTCTAAAAATTGTGACGCTTAAATAAACTTAAAAATGACGTTGTTTTACATATAAAATGAATGTAATATTGTTACTTATAAATGGGAGCTTTCATGTTACGTATAAATTGAGCACAATATGATACTCAAATGAAACTTCATGTATGTTACATATAAATAGAAGTGACAACCGTTATACATAAATAGAATGCACACCGCTACGTATAAATAGAAGATACCTCATGCTGGTATATAGGGGACAAAATTTAGGTATATTTATCGACAATGTGTATGGTAAATAACTCACATTATTAAGTGTAATGTAAATAATCCACATATAGTGTCTAATTGTCTACTTTGTTTCGTTGAAAGCATATAGTTCTCAAACGAGGAAACTAACTAATACTCTCAAGAAAATTGATTGGTATACTGTTCGCCCTTAAAAAATAGTAAACGGTATTTCATACAGGCATTGTCACCAGGTATACCTTTGAATTTCCTACTAATTTATTATTAGACGTAATAAATAAATCTTGACAATGTTGTATTATGCAATATCTGCAGTAATTAAGAAGATGTAATGTTGAACTTAAACATTTGTTTTAAAATGAAAATGTGGTATTCGTGTTCTTACCTTGAGAATATTGTAACGCTCAGAAAACAAATCAGACACACTCCGAAGCCATTTTGTTGAACTCAATTAAGAAGTAGGGGAACAAAAGTGTAGCACAATATAACAAAACAGCTGGATTGCCCATAGATACAATGTTTACCATTTGTTGACATACAAACACACACACACACACACACACACACACACAAACTCTTGAAACTGCTGTTTGTCATCTCCGTGATAACAACGCAAGATACACCCAACCCTCACAGTCCACACTGTAACGTCCCATAGTACTGGCGGCAGTGGGGAGATCCATTTGTTGAAATCCCACCGCTAACCAACCCCAACTTAAGTTTTCCAGTGTTTCCATTAGTAAGTTGGTCCGTATTGCGGTCATATTAAGAACTACACAGGACGCATGTTTACACGAGCAATTGGAATTTATGAAATTGTTATAGTGTAGTTTTCGTATGAGAACTGATTTTTTTCTATTGACCTTTAATTTAAGCATCTATTCGTGTACAAGTTTTCAAGGGCAATTTTGACCTCACTCTGTTAAGATTTTACCTTGCTAAATATTGTTTATAAAATGAGACCATTTACTGTTAGGAACAACAAAAAATATTAATCGGGTAAACACAAAAATAATACACAAGTGAAATACTGTTAACTCAACTATATTTCAAATTGATATTTTTACGCAAAAGGACACTTCTACAAATTTGCAGAATATATTGAAATTTGTTTACAACTTTCCTCACTTTTGTACATATATGCTTTCCTTTCTGTTCTAAGCACAAGCTCACAATTTTCGCATAGCTATCTTCTGCACTGAGTTGGTCCCTTCAACCTCTTTGTCGAACTCATTTCTGCATTCATGCTATTAACGTCATCAACAGATCTACGAGGAGTATTAGAAAAGTAATGAGACTGATTTTATACTAACTAAAGTTTTTATGTTTTTCAAACAACAATGTTATCCCCTTCAAAGTAGTTCCCTTGGGCAGCTATACACCGGAGAAGTCGTTGTTTCCACTCTTGGTAGCAGCGCTGGAAGTCTTCAACTGGTATGGCTTTTAACTAGTCAGTCTTTTGAATGTCCTCTAGAGTTGACATCCTTTTAGGACATATTTCAATTTCGGGAAAAGGAAAAAGTCACAAGGACTCAAATCAGTTGAATAGGGAGGTTGAGAAACAACAGTAATGTGTTATGAGGTAAAATATTCACTGATGGAATTGGCCGTGTAACACGGGGCACTATCATGATGAAGCATCCACTTGTCTGCAATGTCTGGTCTCACACGAATCACTCTTTTTCTGAGCCTTTCAAGGACACTTTTAAAAAACACTTGGTTGACAGTTTGTCCTGGTGGAACAAATTCTTTGTGCACGATACCCTTACTGTCAAAAAACAAATCAGCATCGTCTTGATCTTTGATTTGCTCATTCGTCATTTATTCGACCGAGGAGATGACGGAGTGTGTCAATCTTCGCTTTGACACTTTGTTTCAGGATCGTACTCAAATATCCAGGATTCATCACCTGTGATCACACAATTGAAGACTTCTTGGGTCACTGGCAAATCTCTCAAGATAAACGCACATGTTTTTTAGATTTTTGTTCTGTTTAGTTGTGAGGTTTTTTAGTATCATTTTGGCACAAATCTTTCGCATGTTCAAATCGACTGTCAAAATTTGATGTACGGTAAAAGTGTTTAAATTTAACTGTTCACTTATCATCCTTATTTTTAACGACGGTCTGATCCCACAAGAGCCCTCACACGTTCAACATTTTCTTACTTTTTGAAGTTGAAGTTCTCCCTGAGCGAGGCTCATCTTCAACTTGTTCTCGGCCTTTCAAAAATGATTTGTAGCAGCGAAAAACTTGTGCTCTTGATAAGCAATACTCCCCATAGGCCTGTTTCAACTTATCAAAAGTCACACCCTTCTGTGGTCACAAAAGCATCTGTAGTCTCTGGGAAAGGTAAAAGTGGGAAGGATAATGAGGGGGTATGGAAAGGCATGGTAGGGATTGGAGAAGATACCGAGATTTTAAAAAAGATGTTAAGAAAGCAAGGGGTCAAGGTGTATAAAAAAGATCGCAGAACGTTGTTGGACTGGTCGAAAGCAAAGGAAGGAATAAGGGAAAAAGAGAGCAGAAAAGTGTCATTTATTGTAAGGATTGTGATATGAAATATATTGGGGTGACGGGGAAATTATTGAAAGAAAGAATTAATAAAAGTGATGTGAAATGCGGCAGAGAAACTATCACAATCTTTAAACACGTAAAAGACATGATGTGAACTGGGAAGAAGTTATTGTGCTGGAAATGGAAAAAAAGATTATGGCCAAGAAAGTGGAAAGAGGTCTGGTGGATAGAAAAGGAAGGGGATGAAAACTTAATAAACTGGACCAAAGGTATCAGCATTAATAAAGAATGGAGGAATAATATTGATAAATATAGAAAAATGTATGTGAATAGATGTATTCAAGGAGGGAGATGGGGTTGTTTGCTCTTTGTTGTTTCTTTCTGATAGAATGTTATGTTTTCCCATTGGTCAGTTCAAATAGATTTCCACGCTTCTGATTGGCTGTTTGAACAGGTCAATGAGAGAGCAGATAGGGAAATGGATTGTGTACATCTTCACAAAAAAAATCGCCTCACCAAGAAGAACATTGACATCATTTATAATGACCAACCATCTGCACCACAAAAGAAGAACACTGAAATAGCACTAGCAATATCACATTTGCCCACAAAGAAGAATATTCACGTAATTCAGTCAACATACACGCTACAGTGCACTGAGAAGAACTCTGACACTGACCACACAACCAACAAAAATACACAGGCAAAGAAGAACATAAATAGCACCACATACACATGCGTCATAAGAGGTTTGGAAACGCAGCTCTCATTACCACATATCAAAATCGAATTCAGTAAACAGGCAGTTGAATTCGGAAGCATCACTCGTATCCAAGGCAAGAAGTGTCCTGTACCTCTAATCCGCCTTTTCTCTACTAATCCTGCGCAGATCAATCATCACATCAAGAGTGGAATCTATTTATCCCAGACCCACTTCAAGATTGAAGCATCCAAGGCCACAGCAAGACCACAACCTTGTTGGAATTGTTATCAGGTCGATCATCCAACTCATTTTTGTATCAATCTGAAGATTTACTACAGGTGTGGTGAGAGCCACGATGAAGAGTGTGCCAGGCCTATCCATCCAAAGTTTTGTGCTACCTGCAAGATTATTGACCATCGAACCGGCCATAGCAGCTACCCAAGAAGATCCAATCAAACAGTTTACAAACGGATTCCAAACATCATTACCGCCAAACCACCATCAGACCACAGTGATTCCGGCTCTTATCAGGATCAGTTGAAGTCGGTGGCTTCTTCAATAGCAACACAACAAGAAGATACAAACTAGCCAATCAGAGAAGAACACTCTCTTGAAACTCAACCAATCGCCACAATTCTTCAAGAAGCAATTCAAACTGACACACAGAAGATTATGACATGGGTGGCTTCTATCCTAACGATGACTACTGCTCCTGACCAGTGACCATTGTTGTTGAAGGCCATTCAACGTGCTTCAAAACAACTTCTAAATGAAGAAATTAACATCTTGACGTCTACGCATGGCGACGTATATATATCACTCACCCACAATCCCCTACATTACAACCAAAAAAAAACTCATCATCCCACATAAATCACTCATCTTATCCACAAATAGAACACTCACCTGTTTTTGAACTAAATGCCGGAGCTTCTGACCGGCACTCTCTAAGGATCAGAAATATCCAAACAAGTGGAGAACACATATCACCATCAACATACATCCAGACCTACAGTTCAGACCAACACACAGAAGATGCTATTTTCTGATTGTCCAAGTACACACAACATACATATTTTTATTTAACTCCGGGTAAAGTAGCTGATGCTAGAAACCCTTCCACCCCCACCCCCACCCCCATCTGCGTGTGAGAGTGGAAGATAGA
The DNA here is from genome assembly GCF_964235325.1 of Thermobia domestica. Taxonomy (NCBI): domain Eukaryota; kingdom Metazoa; phylum Arthropoda; class Insecta; order Zygentoma; family Lepismatidae; genus Thermobia; species Thermobia domestica. Next base: position 295,859,651 of record NC_137461.1, on the reverse strand, counting down.
CTTGACTTGTATCACTCAGTGTACGCCTGATAAGGATCTTGGCTAGAAGATTGAAACGTCACGTGTAAATGTGTTTTTATTAAATAAGTACAGTCTTGTTCAGCAGTGTTTTTATTTTTCTGATTTTATGTGCAAGACGTATGACTATGATTGTGTGTCGTATATTTCGTGTTAATGTATTTTAAGTATTATGTATATTAGCAATGATTGCACGGAAACATACACAAATCTCAAACTCTAAATCACTATATCTGATGAGAAATGGCTTACTTTACATCACAGTTCAAAATCTTACATTTAACTATCAAGGCGACTGACATAGTTGTTATAAAATACTGTATCCCCCCTCACTATAGCAACGTGCAAACAGAGATATATCTAGAGCAATCGACAGATATTGGTTACATTATTTATTTCTTCTTCTTCTTGTACAAAAATGCATGAGCACTGCTCCCCTGACTACAAACGGATACAAATGAGCTCCCTCGTGGCTAAGCGGTTAGCGTACGCGCCTTTTGCGCTGCCCTAGAATTGTGAAGACAAATATAGAACCTTTATACCGTACTTGTAAATCCATATCAAAAACTGTTTCTCGCTCTCTGTTGCTGTATCTACTCCAATACCTATGGAGAGACACAGGCGCCGATCCAAGGGGGTCTATAGGGGCTATAGACCTCCTTGACACTCAGCTGTACAATGGATAAAATGGGCTTCAATCCTGCTTTACACCGGATAAAGCTGTAAACTATAGTTTAGCCCCTCCCTTGATCATATTCTGGATCCGCCCCTGGACAGACAGAGGGAAAACGTTGCTTACAAATAAGAATTCACAAATTTATAGCATAATTTCGAAATCTCAAACAAACAAATCTTAGAAGAAAGAATAGAAAATACTTTTTCATTGACGTTTCATGTTCTAGACAACTTATTTAGGAACGATTTATTCTAAGTGAATTCAGGTGAATGATTAAACATGGATAGATTACCTTTTATCTGTAAGCCAACCAGAAATCAATTCTCATGAAGTTGAGAGCTAACAATACACTCGAACGTGATTTGTTCTTCAACCACAATGTTATCTGGAAAAGAGAACTAAGGAAAACTCTCTGTAGACAGCGTCACACGCTATTCGGTTTTGCTTCTACCTAACTGCATTAGGAATCCAGTACTGCGGCTGCTACAAAGATTTCAAAATTACTTTCTCCATAGACCGAGAGATCTGATTAAGGGTTGTTTGGTTCCCCACTAACCGAGGCATGCACTCGAGGACATTGACTTTATACGCTAATATACAAGAGAAATGAAGGGCAAGGTCGTACTACAGAATCTTTTCGGATATGGTTTATATTTTAAATTTGTTTTTAGAAATTTTTGCTTCACTAAATTACACTTTGATTAATCTCAACTCAATTTGGATAAGAAGAGATGATTTTAGGTTTTCTCCGGGGAGGGATTTCAGTACACAGGGAGTGAAAGTAAGATTGTGAAAATATTGTTAATTCACTTAAACAGGATGGGAGATATGATTCGGGATTAAGAATTTAACCTTAGATAGTCCGTACTCACATCTGCTACTTGAAGGACCAATGTGAAGGGGGTCAAATTTGCCCTCGCGTTTTTAAGTAGCTTTCAGAGTATATTTGTTCAATTTCAGTTAATGTGTTAAACTAAATTTCTAAAAAGAAACTTCTCGAGGATTTGTGCTTTCTATTTGAAAAAAAAGACTAAATATAGTGCGTAAAACTGCTTATATATTATACGAAATATCTTATAATACTATGCAGAGAACCAGTATTATACTAACACTCGAGAAGTTCTATGAAAGCCTAAGTATTTATATACAAGAGAAAAGTAACATTTTAAAAAAAGTAATACAAATTTTAGATATAAAAAACAAATGAAAGCAATTTTGGGGAAAACGCATGGATATGACCTATTACCAAAGGGGGTCAACCTGCCCGCACAACAAGAATTATTATTTTTTTTTACAAAAAAAACAACAACAATGCAGTATATTCCAGTTGTAATGAAACCGAAAATATATCTCTCATCAGAAGGAACAATAACAAAACAGCAGAGAATCCTGAATACATATTAATCCTTGTAGACTAAATAAAATAGAAATCGCGGGTAAAATTTAACCCCTCCTCCTTTGGTCTTTCTAGGGTTAATTGCTGCAGGAAGAATTTTCCCTGGACTATCCTTTAAGCCACGACACTACTAGTGTGATATTGTGAAATGAGAACTATGTGTATGTAAAAAAAAGAATTTGATATTAAAATACAGACAATAATAATAACTTTCAGATGAAGTTTATTTTAAATTAAACCCTGTTTCTTATGTTGTGCATCACTTCGTATTTCTTTTTACAGCTACAGAAGTATGACACTTTTAATATCAATTTAATGGGAAACTTCTGAATAATGGTTAATGACGAGGCATGATTAGCTGTCAGTAAATGAGAGGTGTCTGTTACAGGAAAATTGCTAAAATTTTAGTTTCTAATAACTTATACGGTAACTTCAATATATAGTAAATGTGTGTGTTTAATAATAAATACGGGCAAATATGGAAATGATCTATCGAAGTTTGAATTACTCGGACGGTTTTGAAACAGGAGGAGAAATACTATTTATTAAAATGTAACTGTAAAAAAATGACATTTGTTTCTTTATCTTTAAAGTAGTAGGAAAGATGCAGGCTATAAGGGAAAGAAGAATAAATTTGTCATGGAAGAGAAGTTTCTCATAGATTTTTTGACAGCATGACTGGTTTTCTACGATAGTTTCTACTCGTTGCAGATTTTCTAGGATCATCACCAGAAAGCAATTTATTGTCGATAGAGAAAAAAATAAGTTGTGCTTACGTACAACTGTTCGGTAGTGGTTTATCAGATCATTAATTTATACAAATTATTAATTTTCTGTGTCTACAAATGTTCGCATCTGAGAGTGTCCAAGTCAGACAGTGTACGTATCCGAGAGTATCAGTGTCTGAAAGTGTGCATGTGTGATAGTGTCTGTATCTGAGTGTCCGTGTCTAAGAGTGTTTTTATCTGAGAGTCTTTATGTCTGATACTGTCTGTATCTGAGTGTCCGTATCTAGGGTGCCTGTGTCTGAAAATATCCTCGTCTGACAGGTCCGTATCTGAGAGTGTCCGTAAAAGCAAGGGTTTTGCCCAATAATAATACCTATATTTTTTTAAGGACAAAAACAATCTGTCCGTATCATGGAGATGTCCGTTAAGAGATATTTTCCTGTATAACATTGTTAAAAACTTTTACACTGTGCAAATCTGTCGAACTACAATGTAATTCGCCTTTCTTCAACGTTACAACATTTTCGTAACTCACTTTTGCTAGTAGAAATTCGTGTAAGAATAAAACCAAACTTTAAATTGTAAATATGACACACTAATCTTCAAGCAAATAATAACGGATTCAATAAAAAATAAAACCTTGTAATTTCAAATATCAACTTGAAAACACCACAACTATTGCAATAATTTATTTGTATATATATAAAAATGTTCATCTGTTAGATTCTTTGATTTTGTTTTTGTATAATCCATAAAAACATTCCAACTAATTACGTGGAATGTGAATTTCCACGAACCTCTTTACAAATATTTCCACTCCATAATTACTACATACATACACACCCATATATATATATATATATATATATATATATATATATATATATATATATATATATATAGACTTGATGAATTGGTCTGTAGACGTTGTTTATAATGTAACATGATGTAGAAGCGATAAAATGTGATTCTGTACAATAATTTCACAAATTTTAGAAATTACAGATCGGGTGTTCGATTTACGAGCTTACACTGAACATCAAATCGCATAAACTATCCTATTACGTTTCTCCCCTCCCCCTTCACCCAACAAAGCAGATAAAAATGACGCAATGAGTCTTGTAGCAGAGATACAAAGCAGCAATCCCGTGATGGCAGATGTGTGACATGATCTAGTACTCCCATCAACGGGAGCGGTTCGTGTATCACTCATGCATCCCTCATCATCAATCAGACGATTTCCATACAGCCAGACGCAAATCAATATCTGTTTCTAACAAATAGAATCGAACGGCCACATTGGCGAGTATTGTTCCATTCTCTGTACACATATATGTCCCACATTCTGTTACACCTATGGAATTTCCCTCGCTCTCACCTGCTAATCATCAGGGGGAATGAACATTGAAAGTAGAAATGACCCATAGAAAAGGGTCAAACATTTAGTCGTGTGATTACTTCCGAAATGCATGATATTAAAAAAAAAAAAAAAAAACAATGTTCCCTGATCGTCATATAGGACCACGAATGCATACTGTCATCTCCATCTCTGAAGGACTTGCGCTAATGACTGAGAAGTCGATAGTTCATGTAAAAAAATCATGTGTGGAAATAATGTTACTCTCATGAAACTTCGAAATGAATAAATTAAATCTTTAAGTTTTACGTTCCACTCTTATGTCTATTAGTCTAAAGGACACAGTAATGATGAGAAATGAAAAAAATGAAATGAAATCTTTGAGTTTTACGTCCCACGGTTATGCCGGTTAGGCTAAAGGAGACGGTGATGATGAGAGATGAGTGAAATGGTGAAATGAAGAAAGTGGGAGGAAACGGGAGAACCCCGATAAAACCCACGCACACGGTGTTTGTCCACCACAAAGTTCACTTGGTGGGGACTGGGATCAAACCCGGGACCCCAAGCACCAGAGGTGAACGCTCTACCACTGAGCCACTGCGGTCCCAAAATAAATAAATGACATTTGCAGTTTCTTGTTGCATGGTTCTGCTCTTTAGACTGAAGAAAAATGATTAATATAGATGAACGATCATGAAGTAATAAAATGATTATGTGGGACATAAAGGGAAAACTAGAGGAAACCCATGTTTTCCATCACAAACTGACATGATCTGGAAACGAACCACGGATCCCTCAAACCAGACGTGAGCGCTCTACCACTGATCCATCACGTCCCTTACTAAACTTTGAGACACAAAGTGTAAAACTTATTCTATAGAAATAATTAACAATAAATACAAAATAAGACAATAAGAAAGGAAGTATCTAAATATATACAAGTAAGTGCATCATTCCGACATACGCCTAATGAAACTGAGGAGAACCGTGCAACGTTTGAACATTGGATTCGATCCCAAAAGTTCAAGATTGCAAACCGAGAACGTTAAGCACTTAAAACGAACTTAACCATAGAACATACTTAGTTTTGTATTCTTTTTGTTATATTACTTTCTCCGCATTACTGCTAATTATATTTTTCGGTTTATCTTTGCTCTATATTTTATCTAATTCAATTGGACAGGGGCACCGGACAAAAACTTATAGAACATTGAGAACCACCCAAGATCTTCAGTCGGATACGAATCCCGAATCCTTGTAGTGTTAGGATACCCATATATGGCAGCAGGCTTCAACATACTATTGAAGCCATAATTAATCAGACCTTGTATACGTGATATCCCTTATTATAGTTGTTAATCTATACCCTTAACTTTAATTTTCCATTTTTACATTTTGACTCACTTCCCTACCACTGATCTAGTAATTAAATTGAGGACAACTAGGGATGATAGGAATGTGTTTGTAATTAAATCAAAGGAAGACTTTACGTCATTGATGTAAAGAATGTGTGAAGGTAGTTCGATTTATATTTACTATCAGAATGTTAGAGGGTTGAATACTAAGTGTGATGAATTTAAGGAAGGTATTTTGGCAACTAGTGATGAATATAATATAATTATTGTGACGGAAACTTGGTTTATAAAAGGTGTATATGATGCAGAATTATTTAATTATTAGTACAAGGTATACCGAAAAGATAGGGTTGGAAAGGGAGGGGAGGTGTATTGATTGCTATAAGGCGAGAGATAATATCCACTGAGATGAAAATAGCAAATAATTTAGAGATGTTAATCATATAATTTATAGTTAAAGGAAAAATTTATTTTCTTGTAACGATACACTTCGTGCCAGATTCTAGATTAGATTATTATTATGATTTTTATAGTGTGTTTGTGGAATACAAAATCATAAAAAAAATTAGCAAATGATAATATTTTATAGGAAATTTTAATTTACCGAAGATTAGGGGTACAGATACAGACTTACTAGAGAAAGGTACGTTATATAAAGCATTGGCTGATTTTCTAAATCTCTACGATTTACAGCTAATAAATAACGTTAAAAATAGTGAGGGAAAGACCCTTGATTTGATTTTAACAAATATAAAACTTCCTATTGAAATAAATAAAGAGTAGGCTCTTGTAAAGCCTGATATCTATCATCCGGCTTCACTCGTAGATATAAAACTTAAATTAAAAGTGAGTGGTAGACTTAGTAAACCAATAATTGCATATAATTTTCGAAAAGCTAATTTTTTGACTTCTCAAAGGCATTTGACAAAATTAATCATGATATTTTATTGAATAAATTGTTGAGTTTTGGTTCGAGTTTCCTGTTTTAAAATTAGTGGCATCGTATCTCGAATATAGAAAACAATATGCTTCATACAACGATCATCAGTCTTCCTTCTATCAAATGAGTTCAGGCATACCGCAAGGTTTTAATTTAAAACCATTATTTTTTAATATATGTAAATGATTTACCGTCTAAAATTAAACATTCGAACTGTATAATGTACGCGGATGATTTAAAATTGTATAAAGAAATAAAAAATGAGAATGATGAACACATGTTACAATCCGATATTACGGAAGTCTACAATTGGAGTGTCGAAAATATTGGAGTTGTATCTAAATTTACAAAAATGTGAATTTATGATAACTAAAAAACAGAGCTACATTGATTGTAAATATTACTTAAATGGCGTTGAATTGGAAAGGAAATATGAGGTTAAAGACTTAGGTGTATATTTTAAAAACAGCTTGTCCTTTAAAACTCATATTGATAATATAACAAATGATGCTTATAGGATGTTAGGTTTTATCATAAGAAGTGCAAAACATATATATCATCTATCAGTTATTGAAATATTATATAATTCAATAGTTAGAAGCAGATTAAAGTATGAGTCAATAGTATGGTCACCAAGTTGTAAGTCACAGAAAAATGAAATTGAAGCAATACAAAAGAAATTTTTAAGATACTTATATTTCAAAAAATATTTTGTTTCATCATATGAGAGGAAAATCTCGTACACGTGGTTACTAAAAAATTTCACAATGTCACATTAACAAACAGAAGGATTGTAGCCCAGCAAATGTTCCTATATATAATTATCAATGGATTAATCGATGATAGTACGTTTTTGGAAAGAATATGCTTTAACGCTACCACATGTAAAATTAAGAAATAGGGATTTTTTGGTAAATGAATACCTAAAACAGAGGGATATAAAAATTCGCCATTATTTGCAATGTGTGAAGTCTACAACAAATTAGTAAAAATGTGTGAACTGGATTTTAGTTTTAAAAGGAAAAATTATTATAATTTGGTGGAAACTTATGTAAATTTGGAGTATATTTAAATCCTTGTCTGTAAATTGCATGTTTGTATTTTTGTATTTTTTTAAGTGTAGTTAGTTTAGGGTTTCATTTGTTTAGTGTTTGTTTTAAATTAACAACGTAAATGTAATGTTCTATATAAGACTCCTGTAATTGGGATTTTCCTGTTGGAGTCAGCAGATTTAAAATAAATAAATAAATAAATAAATAAATAAATATGAGATGACCCAATCTCAGGTGCAAAAGAGGGTTGATGTCTACCGTCAGCTACTGCACAAGCTGCGTGATGTAAATCTCCTGAAATGGATTTCCACATTTGACGAAAATGGTTGTTCTTCCTAAATTCTAATATGCCAAAATAATGGTCGAGCAAGGGCGAATTTCTATAACTGACTGTCAAACAGATCCGTTTCGAGCATAAATTCATGCTATGAGTGTGGTGGAACTTCTAGGGGATAATTTATTTTGAGTCCGTTCGTAATGGTTGTGCCATTAATAGTTGGAGAGAATGTACACTGCATTATGCCGAAAATGTCCTTCATTGGCGAACCGAAAGTGCTGCCTGCTTCAACAGAATAATACAAAACCCTGCTCGACTCGGAAAACGCAACAAAAAATGAATTGATGCCACATCCGATATGTAATCCTGACCTTTCGCCTTAGTACTACTACATATTTTGGTCCACGGTACACTTCCTGAAATTACGAAGCTTCACCAATCAGCAGAAAGTTTAAAAAGCTATGATTGACTTCTTTTTCTCTATGGACGAGACGTAGTATCCACTTGAAGTCGTGGAACTGGCAGGAAGATGGTTGCAGATAGTCCAACACGAGGGACTACAATATGAATGTTAAACTGGTTTCATTGTAGTGTAATAAATATAGATATACTAGAATATTACAAAACGTATGACTAAAGCTTGCAATATATGTCTTCATTTATCCTTAATTATGTACATTATTACCTAAAATTGATAATGAGCTGTAGTTTACGAAGGAGTGTTCTTAATGTACTATATGTTAGTAATATGTGCTTCATTCACGCCATCATTAAACCTTATTCCCAGTCAAGAAACCTAAAGCACGAAATTGTAATTTTCCAAATCCTCACAGAAACAGTTTTATGAAGATGAATAGATCGATGCAAAATTAATAACTTTTACATTACTCTGAGCTATAAACTTTTTTGTATTTAAATCAGTTTACGTATCTTAGTGTAGAGAAGGGATAGATAACACCTCGATCAGCTCCGTGGCTATTACCTGTTGGTAAATGTCGTGGTTTTGACTAGTTAGATGATTGTTGTCTTGTCTTTACCGTAAAATAACTACTGTGCCCAAAGGCATAAGATCAATCACGAGCAACAAAATATATGCAAGATATTTGTTTATTATGTAGCCAAAATCCACTGGTGAATTCCTCACACCTAAACAATTAAAAAACTCTAGATAAACATAGGGAATAAACGCGTTGTTTGAAAGTTGCGCGATGCCGAAAACGGGGAAAGTATCTATATAAATATCTATGCTTCAGAGTTAGGACGTAAAGGCCCAATAAATTTTATCGAGGTAACTAGGGTATCGGAACCCTGATTTAAGTATGTATATGAGAAAAAAATTGTTTGATAGAAAATATCTAATTATCGGTTTATTAGACTGTTATGTCGTGTAAATGAGTATCATCATTTGTCAATTGCACATTATCGTCAATTTTAATAAATAACACTGTTTTACTTCAAAGAAAAGGGCTTTGATAACACTTGCAAAACAAGTTATAACTTGAAATATTATTTACTTATGGTGATCTACGCAAGAAAATCTTCGTACAAACAAAATATACTAAACAAATGGTTACAGAGATACAAAAACCAGAAATTCTGTTGCAACGATCAGGACAAAAGTTTCGAACAACTTTCTAACAAAGAGCAGTTGTAGCATGGTACTTTCACTGACATCTCACTTTTTCTATTAAACAATGGATTCTTAACTCACAAGAGAAGGTCACGAAGTAACTCCGCAGAGATTCGAACGAGATAATTGTGTTTGCATTTGATATGTTATAACTAGACAAATCACGAAATTATACGTGCCACCGGTCGGAATATCGTGAGTTACAACATATTTTGTCATGTAAAAGCTACAAAGCTAGCAAAATAGTTTGAACCGTGTCATTTATTCGGAAATAGTTGGGTAAATGGAAAATTCGGAGAACACGTACCCCATCATTTTCAAGGGCACACATTTTATGATAAAAACGTTTGCTCCAGGGTCCCCCTCAGGGTGCCAGACGGGGTCCAACTCAAAAGTTTGAAATGGCAATCGGGTTAAGTAGCACATTGTTTGAAAGCTGTTGTTAAATTAAAGAAAATGGAGCAAGTCTCGATTCTCTACGACAACCCTGCGCAAAATGGCTGCGAGTCAAAATGTAAACAAAAGCTTAAGTGAAAAATCTAGGGCCACCTTGAATCCAAGATAGCCGCTTAAAACCTATGTCGAAAGGATAGGCATACCAAACTGCTGAAGCTAGGAAAACCAAATTTGGCATAAATATTGATAACTAAGTGACGAAAAGAAGCAAAATGTTCAAAAACGCGACATCTGGAGTTCAAAATGCCGCACTATGTATGGAAAACATGTCCACGTCAAACCACTGGTGTTGGAGAAGCGAAATGTAGTATTTACGTTTATGGTCAATAATAGATATCCACAAAATATCAAAGAGTATAATTTGTAATCCAATATGGCTGCCAGCCTGAAAAATGAATTTATGTATAAATATACTTTTTCTTGGAATATTGTGACTAAACCAACAAAGTTTCACGAAGCTCAATGTACTGAATTTACACGTGGTTTGGTCTGCTGGCCAATCTTGTAAATGAACTTTCTCTTTTTTTTTTTTGTGTGTGTGTGTGTGTGTATGTATTTGGTATTGCTTGAAATATTGCGATCAAACCAACGAATGACATACAAATGTAAGCATCACGAATGCGTTACAACAAACCGTAACGAGAGAACCGTAACGAACATGCATTAAGAACAAAACATATATGTGTTGTTACGGAATGAAGTAATAGTTGAAGTGAATCTAAATTTAACTGTTCTTTAATCTTCCTATTATTTCTAAATACATATCAGAGAAAAATTGAGATTTAGATTTGTACTGTTATGAATGACATAGGTTTTAACTCCCATCTTGGACTCAAGGTGGAATTGGACTTTTCAATTAAGTTTATGTTTACACTTTGATCCGCCGCCATTTTGCAGAGGATTATGGTAGAGAATCGAGATTCGATAAATCTTCTTTCATTTAACAACAGCTTTCAAACGATGTGCTACTTAACCTCCCTTTCTATTTCAAACTTTTGAGTTGGACCCCGTCTGGGGCCCTGTGGAGGACCCTGCGGCAAACATTTTTAGCCCAAATGTTTGCCCTTGAAGATGATGGGATATGTGTTCTACGAGTTTTCCATTTACACAACCATTTCCAAACAAATGACCAGGTTCAAATTATTCTGCTATCTTTATAGCTTTTACATTACAAAATATGTTGTAACTCACGATATTTCGCCCGGTGGAGAGCTCTTCCGTGGCTAAGCGGTTAGCGAACGCACCTTTGGCGCGGGAGACCCGGGTTCGATTCCTGGCGGGAGCTCATGTAGTTCGGATTCCACGTTAATCAGTAGGTCCACGTCCCATATAGCCTTGCTGCTGAACGGGACGTAAAAATCAATCAATCAATCAATCAATGAATCAATCAATTCCGCCCGGTGGCACGTTTAACTTTGGAATTCGTCTAGTTATAACATATCCAATGCGAACACAATTGTCTCGTTCGGATCTCAGGGGAGCCACTTCCTGACCCTCCCTTGTCAGAAAGATGCTACAATTGTGTTCATAAAGTATGCACAAGTGTGCGGGTCAAAATGAGCAAGGGAACACTATGAAGAACAAAAACGAAAATAATTTATTTAAGATGACAGTTTGTTCTACTTGCGTGAATACGTACATACAATCTAGGATGGTGTAAATGCAAAGAAATGAAGTGTTACGTTTAACTTCACATGCTTCTATCCTTATAATTCAAAAGCTGAGTGAATGTTGAAACAGAATGCTGATTACGGTTACACCTCGTTTTCGTCATCGAGTAACTTTGAAACAACGTGGTATTCGACCTATGTTCATATAGGCTTCTTTAATTGTTTAGGTGTCATGATTTCACCAGTCGGTTTTAGTTACATAATAAATGAGTACCTTGTATATTCTTTCTAATACAAAATAAGAACCATTACTGCTTTTAAATATTTTATTATTAACAGAAACTAAAAGTCATATTTTGAACAGAAACTAAAAGTCATATTTTGAGCAGAAACTAAAAGTCATGTTTTGAACAGAAACTAAAAGTCATATTTTGAACAGAAACTAAAAGTCATTAAACTACCCCATTGAATATGCTACATTTCATTCTCCACTGGAGAATATAACTATAGAGTCCATGTAATAGTATTTGACATGATTTTATTTTTTAGTACTAACTACTTCAAACTGAGCAGTTATAAATCTAACCAAGAAAGTTCTGTCGGTTTTTGTGCACGTCTGTGTTCTCACACGGCAAGTTGATTGCGAATGGAGATAAGACGAAGGTCAGTTGTTGGTGTGAGCATATCCAACATACTACCTGGTTGTGGCAGTTCAGTTACACCGTGAACTTGCGTAAAGGCAGAGTGAACATGGGACCTCCACAGAGCGTCATAAGGACGTGTATGCTGTACAAGTTCAAACTGAGGTCAAACGCCGCTGCAAACTAGGCGGAAGATATGCCACGCCTTTGGAGGGGTGTCGTGACTACGCGGACACTGCAGCAGTGATTTAACAAGTTTAAGGACGGTGACGAAACACTCGAAGACGCACCACTTGCCGGAAGACCAACACATGTACAAAATGAAGATCTTCAGGCACCAATTAAGGCAAGCAGTGATTAGACATGTGAGGAACTGGGATTACAATTCAGTATGAGTGAAGAAACGATTCGGAAGCACCCCCACTAATTTGGGAAGCTCTACAAGTTGGGTCGATGGGTTCCACATGGTTTGACTTGGAACCAGAAGGCAACGCGAGCGGACACTCGTGTTTCTTTGCTGTATCGTCTGAGGGAGGAACCATTTCTGGACAAAGTATTGACATGTTCTGTATGAAGCTCCACGGCTCCGTCATCATTGGTTAACATCCCATGAAAAAGTTCCAAAACAGCCGAAACGAGCACTGTACCAGAAGAAGGTCCCCTTCTATGTGTGGTGGACTGCTCGCCACATCGTGCTCCAGCGAGAACTGCTACCAGCTGGTCAAAGCATCAATACAATTGTGTACTGCGAGCAGTTTGAGCGGTGTTAAAGAAAAACTCAAAGCTTTGGAGCCACCACTTCTGGATCGCAAAGAGGTCCTAATGTTACAGGACAACGCTAAGCCTCAGTGGCTAAGATGACCCGGGACACCATTCTGCGCCTTGGATTTGAAACACTATTGCATACACCATACTCCCCTGACATTGCACCGTCCGATTATCACCTGTTCCATTCCTTGGACAATCACCTTAGAGGACGCTTATTCAAATGTCTAGTAGAGGTGCAAAATGCACTTGATACCTTCTTTGCTTCACGGCCCACCAAGTTCTACCGCGATGGAATCCATGACCTTCCAGAATGTTAGCAGAAGATGAAAGATGCTGATTGAGACTATTTTTGATCTTCTAGGTACGTCTTAGATGACATATTAATGTTCGAAGGTGGTGGTTGAAAAAGCGACAGAACTTTCATAGTCGCCTTATAGTAGGATACATACGAGAGGGCACAGGTGAAATATGCCAACGAAAATTTGTTTTGGATTAACCAAAAATTGAAAATATTATTTAAAGGGCACACAAAGACATTACAGCCTTATGTTCAATAGACCAAATCCATTATTAGAATTAAACGATTAAAATAATATAATAGTTAGGTTAGAATATGTAAACTAAAGAATTTGGACCGATTTAGATTAAACAGATACAACGTGAGGATGTGGGGATGTTAAAATCCTCAGGTTCAAGGATGTGAAATTTGAAATTGATAGTCATAAAGGGACCACAGTGATTCAGTGGCAGAGCTGTTACCTCTAGTGCGTGGGATCTCTGGTTCGATACCGACCAAGTAAATTTGTGGTAGGCAATATTGTTAAAGTGGGTTTTCTCGGGGTACTTCCGTTTCCTCCCACTTTGTGTTTTCACCAATTATTCCACCATCATTCACTTGTTTTAATCATAGACTCCGTTAGCCTAAAGGGCATAAACGTGAAGCGTTAAAATAAAAGATTTCAAGATAGTCATAAACTGAAGTTGGCGTAACGTTATACATAGCAGACTCCTTGTTTTTATGTGTATTTGTGTTCGTGTGTGTTGAAAAATGAAATCTTTAAGTTTTACGTTCCATGGTTATGCCGGTTAGGCTAAAGGAGAGGGTGATAATGAGTGAAATGGTGGAATGAAGAAAGTGGGAGGAAACGGGAGAACCCCGAGAAAACCCACGAGCACGATGTTTGTCCACCACAAAGTCTACACGGCGGGAGCTGTGATCGAACCAGGGATCCCAAGCACCGGAGGTGAACGCTCTACCACTGGGCCACCGCGCCCCCTTTCGTATGTGTTGAATACAATGACAACAGACGTTTAGCTGGATGGTTTGTGTATGTTGTGTTACAGCTGGATCACATTCTTCTAATTTTAATATTCGTACAAAATGGTTCACCACCACATTTTGGAAGGCAAGGTTGGAACTTTCTAAACATAATTTCTGGGAGGGATTGTCCAATTGTATGCCCTTATCTTTCTTGAGATATTTCGTCTATGAACCTCTTGTATGTAACAATATGTAAACAGTGTCATTTATTAGACGCAAACGTACGACTGTGATGACCTAAATTATCAATGTATTTCGATCATTATTGAAGACATCCTTCAGAACGTATGGTTGAAACAGGAGTTTCAACAAAATGATGTACGCATATCAAATACTACGTATAAGCAGTTTTGTAATTAAAGCAGAAGTAGCTTAGATCTGCTTCTACTTATGTTTTCTACAACAAACGTCTCTTTCAGTTGTGTTTTGGGTTTCCATATCTGCAATAAGTCTCCAAGGATGTAAAAGATTTTGTAGACACCCTGTATTGTGCACTTCCATGTAAGTGGTTAGCACTCGTGGAGTCTGTTGTGCAACCAAATTTTGATTCATGAATTCGAGATTGTGTTTCCACTTCTCGCTTAAATCATCTACGCTTTAAAGAGAAGAAAATCACAAATTAACAGACAGCTTTCATTTGAATATTTCGTTTAGAAACACGTAGAAAGAGAGAATCTAACCTCGCTCACAATAACCGGCCACAACGGTGGCATTTTGCAATTTATCTTCACATTTAGGGCCGATTGGAAATTTAAATATAATTGTTATATTCTGGATTCCACTTTGTCCTTCACACGACCGAAACAAATGAAAATTCCACAGCCCCTGAACATGGTTGTTGAATTTAAGCGTCCAGCAGTTCACAGGTGTTGTGTATGATTATCATAAACATTTTGCATTGATGCTACGAGTGCTTGTGGTATCAATGTTTTAACAGCGGATGCAACATTTGAGAGCTACCTCAATGATATATATACCGGCATATATATATATATATATATATATATATATATATATATATATATATATATATATATATATATATATATATATATATAAAGTGTGTGTGTGCGTGTGTTTGCAAAATTAATACATTACACTTACATGTATTGTATGTGACAACCAACACATGATGTATCTATGTATCATGATTTATAGCTTCAACAATTTAACAAACACTTACGGGAAGTTTCACAGTTGAAATAGTGAAATGTTGATAAAAGTACATATAGCATATATCATAGAATGAAATAGGGACAACAGAAGGAGTTTGATGCTTGAATATTGTCATGTATGTTCTAAAACAGTGGTTCCCAATCGATGATCCAACGTGCTGGTGTTTCGTGCAGTCCCATATGCAAAGTTTAGAATTTAACAATCTTAAAACGTTTAAAATTAGTTAAAATCTATTTTGAAGAAAAGTAAAGGTTTAACATTATTCTTATAAAATATAGAATGTTGCGGACTTTGAGTTGATTAATAGCAATTAACCGAGCGAAGTACCTCAAGTAATAGAACGTTGGCTTAACGTTCGGGTGGTCGTGTTTTCGATTCCAGCTGACAACCATCCTGACTTTGGTTTTCCAGGGTTTTGCTCAGTCCTACCAGGCAAATGCCAGGATGATACCTACTAAACAGGCCCTGGCCGATACCTTCCCAAATTATTTCTATTATTCTTGTTGTTAGATATCCAGTATAAAATGCCCTCTGACCTGTATCTGGTGATTGTTAAATAAAAAAAAAAAAGATAGGCACTAGGCTATATTTTCGAATTTTAACCAATTGGGAATAACATATTTCTTGCAAGATCATCTATAAATCGTAAAGTTTAATTATAATTAGGGTCTAAATAGTTTCGTTCCGACAAGAGTATTCTTCTTTTGTTTATTTCAAAGAAACTACGCAAAATTTTATCTGTATTTTGTCAATAAGCGTGATATTCGCAGTTTACACCAAGCAAATTTACTCCGACTTTAATTCTATGGACAAAGAAATGAAGTATCTTTCCTTAACCTGAATTTGAATTTTCATTGGAAAGAGGCATGGTCCCTCGCCCACGGGGCCGCAGTGGCTCAGTGGTAGAGCGTTCACCTCTGGTGAATGGGGTCGTTGGTTCCATCTCACCCCAACCCAAGTGAGCTTTGTGGGGAAAAAACACCGTGTGCGTAGGTTTTCTCGGGGTTCTCCCGTTTCCTCCCACCTTCCTCATCCCACCATTTCATTCATTTCTCATCATTACCGTGTCCTTTAGCCTCGCCGGCATAAGCGTAGGACATAAAACTTAAAGATTTAATTTCATTTCCTCCTCCACCCCCTGTCTTGGAAAATTTGCTAATTCTTTTCTAAATTATTATTGGCTATTATATTCCAACTTCAAAATTTCATTGTAGAATCCTCAGAATCTACTTTTCACATAGAAACAGCTTATGAGAAATTAGTGTTGTATACCAAGTAATTTCAATCCTTTGGGGAGGTTATAACGAGTTAAGATTTTCCACGCTTTTGAGAAAAGACTATGGGTGTCGATTGTCTGGTATATGAAGTACGAGGCATCTGGCTGTGTATGTTGTGTATCTAGTTTAGTGATTTTCAGTACAAATCATTAGCCAATTAGGCTGATAAGATAGTACATCATATGTACAAAATATTAGAATTTCGTCGGTGATAGTATTTAGTGAAATTTTCTATCAAAACTGTAATTCTAGCTATATCATTGAAAATATAAGCGATCCGGCCAAATTGGAAAGAATTTGGGATTTGTCAGACAAGTATACAATTATATCGATATCTATCAGGAAGTAATTATTTTCATTTTATTGTTTGCCGAAGAGTAGTTTCCTAAAAGCAACTTTTGTGCCATTTCTGAGGAAAATATGTGAAGCCAAGACTCGAAAGTGGTTTTGAGTTCGTGTCCCAGTTGGTTTGTTGAGTAGAAACCTAGATCACCACGAACTTAATTCCAGCTTACCAAACGCATTTTGATGCTAAAGGACTTTCTACTATCAATCTGCTATTATTTGCCAGTCCAGGCAGAAGTTATTCTTCACGCTTCCACATCCGAAGATTTGTCGCTTAAACATAAGTGTAGTGATCCGTTTTTCATTCATTATATTTTACTACGTGTTTTGTTTCCATGTGAATTTTGTTAGTGTTTATGAACAGGAACTTTTCCTTTGTCAGTTGAAGCTATTGTTTCGATCCTGTCCAGGACTACAGCTTCAGAAACTAAGGCATAGTCATTCTAAATTTTATTTTTGTGCAATGACTTCTAGTGAGAAAATTCATAATTTTTTCTTTAATTCAGGACGAAAACTTCCTTTGAGTTGTCAGTAATTTTCGAAACCATGTGGTAGCAAAACTCTAACCCACCTTTCTACTAGGTTGCCACACACGTATCTCGTATAGTGTAAAAATGTAGATTGTAGTTCATATAACTTAGTAGACCCAACACATCCAAATTTCATAAATAAATTGAAACTAACACGGAATAATTTAGTAAGTTTCTGTCTCGGAATTAGGCCGTTCATTACAATGTTTTGAGCTCGATGTTTCTGTTTGGCATTTGTTTGAAGGTTTCATAAATTGTAATTCCCACTTAGCGTTTTACATTTGCCTTTAATACCTAGAAAATGTGTTCTTTTGAGGACAACCGTCTACGGGAAGACATGGCTGCTAAATTTCATTGTTTTTATACTCGTTTAAGTGACGTGCTGTAAGATATGTTAGTTCACGAGTACCGCATCCCTAATTTATTACGAGCGTTTACATGTGTGATAGTGTGTGATGTGTGACTTTTATTGTGATTTATTATATGTATGTCAATGTTTTGCTAGTGCTGTAAATTGACAATTTTGACGCCCCCCCCCCCCCAATGTCTCTAATCACTGAGTACTTGTGAGTGTCTTCCCCTTGGTTGTGGAACTTCCGATATTCTAATATGTAATTTTATGAATTTTGGTATGTACGTGTTGTATGAATGCATGAAGACAAAGTTTTCATACATTTTGAAAACCTCATAAACGGTACATGTGTATGAAATATTTATAAGTTTGCAGTACATTACAGATTATCGTTTAAATCTACATTTTATTCGTTCACATCAGTGAAAATAATATATTCATTACGTACACAGTATAATTTATTTTGAGAGCAAACTACAGCCATGTACAATTCGTAATTCTATAATGTTATTTTCGTACGAAAGCTGAAACATTTTTGAAAATGGATATTCCAGTGTGGTGTGGTAGATTGTCCACAGAAATTGTTAAATGTTGAAATGCAAACTATATTTTTCTTAAACACAACAATGTGAGAGAAAACAGCTGGTTTGTATATGCTTTTCTTAAAATTTTTGTTTCTTTTTCTTCCTTTCCTTCAGTGGCGGATCCAGCCCAGGGCCAGGGGGCCTAGCGCCCTCCCAGTTTTCAGAGTAACGAAAATAAATAATCTATTATTTATATATTTTTGAAAGTTTATAGTAAACTCATGATATACCTTTCATAATCTGGGTTCTGGTTGACGTCCTCAGTTTTTACTTTCTAGATTCGCTCTTGTCGCCATTGATTTAAAATAAAACGTAATGTTCTGTACGGCATAGGTTTGATTTTTAAAAAAAAAATCAGTTTGAGTAGTTTAAGCAATTTTCTTAATTTAAAAGAAACATTATGGATTTAACATGAGTTGAGTTGCAATTATGCTTCGTACAACGTGACAGTTAATTATAGATGCCTAAGCGAATGAATGATGAGAAAGTAAACACTGTGCGATGAGCCAGTTCATATCCATCCTTCAAGGACTTAAGTTCGTATACCTGCTTCAGCAATGTCGGCTTCTAGAATTTCGAACTTTAAGTCAGATTTTTATTTTTTTAATTATTTATTTAAACTTTGATTGTGCACCAGACATTGAACGTATTCTAGGAGTGTTCATATTTAGTTTCAGTGGCTTCATATATTGTCTTCTGCAGGTTCTTTTCAGATTTTATTTCCATTAGTAATATTTTGTTTCTCTTGAGACTTAACTCGCGCTAGACGGTAATATTTTGCCTCATCCAGGCTTCGAACCTGGCAGATCTAGAAGGAAAAAATTGAGGGGTTAGCCAAAAACCAGACTGTGATAAGTACATCATGAGTTTACAATAAACTTTCAAAAATATATAAATAATGGCTAAAATTACTATTGTCACTGAAAAACTAGGGGAACCTAGGCCCCCGGCTCCGGACTAGATCTGACACTGCAAAATGTATCAGTGAATTTGCGATGCGATCTTATTTTCTTTATTTAATTTTATTTCAGCGACCCATTCAATATTTTTTATTTCCCATTTTTTATATCTTTTGTTTCCTTATTATTATTATTATTATTATTATTATTATTATTATTATTATTATTATTATTATTATTATTATTATTATTATTTTATATTCTTTCTTCTATATTGGTTATCAGCTACTTCTTCCGCGTAGGAGATCTGGATGCGATTCCTGGCGGAGGCTCATGTGGAATTTTTCCATTTTAAGCTGAAGGTTCACGTCTCATTGAAAAGGGACGCTAAACCTCAATCCAACGAATGAAGACCTAAAAGATATTAGGAGGCAAATTTCCCCTATTGCACCAATCTAGATATTTCTGTGTCAGAGAATACGTACATCAGCTAGGTGGACCCTAAAATTGACCTCTTCTCAGAATCTGTTGAGCACTGCCTAACAGTTGTTTCTAAAACACTTGTGATGAATATACCTCTTTCTTTACTCCCTAAAGACAAAGAAGTGAAGAAGATCGTCAGTGTAGAAGACACTTTCACTTAGAAGTTGAATTTAAACGTGCGTGTTGATTGCTTCTGACAGCAACACAAATCATTGTTTCCTATCAGTGCCCTATTACTATTTCTTTTAACGTCCTCACGATTACGTTAAGGGAGATGATAACGATTATAACGAATGAAATGGTGGAATGGAAATATAGGAGGAAATGAAAGAGAGGTTGTTCACTATAAAGTCCACTTGACCTGGCCGAGGAACAAACCATGGTCCTAATCCATCTGAGATGAGCGCTTTAGCACTGGGAAAAAGCCTCTCCATTATCCTATTATCATATTAGTGATTAACGTGCTGTAATGTAATTAAAACCACTGTATTGGAAAATAAATGCGATGATTTCTATAAGTGATTGGTATTACCATAAAGTAAATTAATAAACGTACAGGTTGATATCAATAAATGTAATTGAATAGAGGGAGAGTAAACACAGTTAATTTCTGGAAACGTATTTCAGTATTAAAACAGTTACAATTTTATTAAAATAACAAGATAAAATAATTTAGTAATAAGCGTAAAACTTAGCAATATATTTAAATGTAATTTGCAGATCCAACCTTAAACTGAATTCGAACGACAGCTGTTACTGTGAGCCTAAATTAGGGAAAAATTAGTTAGCTCTACATGGTAGAGGAAGATTTCTGCCGTTGCCTGTAAGATACTCCAGCGTTCAGTTTGACCATTGGTGATAGATACCCATCCTTTGTTTCTGGTCTGAATCTATTTTGGACTGAAATCAAGAACTTTCATAGTCTGAACAATGAGCGGGTAATCTCTGCTTCCAAAAAACTGGGGATAATGCTATACATTTATATTACAGGCTATGTGCCTATCTCTGAGAACGTACCCACATAGCACACTATGTCCCTGGGATGTTTCATTTTGATCCCAATCATCCCATTCGGTTCCCGGGATTATCAGGACAATGAGAATACATCCCATGGACGTCCTGAAGGATTTCGATGTAGGATGTCCGCGGGACATCCCAGATGGGACAGGAAGTCCGAGGGAAAACCAATAGACACCCCTTCGTGGTCCCGTTGAATATCCCGTATCCCGGGATATTAGCGGACATCTGGATCTCCCGCGGAAATTCTGTGGATGTCCCGGGAGCACATTCGGATAATCCCGGGATGTCCCGTCGTCTGTTGCGGGGTCAGTCTCGGACATCCTGTGGATGTACTTGTGCTATGTGGGTATCCACAAAACAAATATCTTCAATGACTATGAAAGATTGTTTGGTTCGAATGAATCCCTCAATAAACAGAGAGAGATTTTCATCTTTCAATCTTTAGAATACCTTGGACCCACACAATTTTTAAGTACACTGCCTCCTTTTAAAAGTCTTTTCTGGGCCGAGATTACTTGGTTTATCAGTTTCTCTGTCCTATTTATTTTCTAGTAAATCCTGTGGGGACACGGTGGCTCACTAGTAGAGCGCTTACTTCTGGAGCGTGGAATCCCTAGTTCGATCCTGGGGGGGAACATCGTATCCATGGGTTTTCTCGTTCGACGCCCTATTTCCTCTTACATTGTCATTCCACTTGTTCTTGCATTATTCACTTGCTTTAAAAATCCGTCTCCATAAACCTAAAGGGCACAATCGTAGGACGTTAAACTGGAAGATTTTTCTAGTAAATACTAACTTCAATTGAAATATAGTTAGGTTTACCATTTTTTTCTGCTTTTCAAAACCTGTAGCTTACAACTGAATACTATATAACGTCACAGCTTGATACTATATTTCTCCGTAAACCACACGAAGAGAAAAAGGAGGAAATCAGAAATTGACAAAACATAGAGCATCCAAATAAGAACGTGGGTAGCGTAGTTGACGGCATTGCTGGAATACTACGCATAGGTCTATAACTACATTTACACACGTACACTGCCAACCCTACTCCCTCATTTCATTCTCTCCCTTTCTTTCCTCGCTGTGCATGAGGTCACACTAGTAATGTGAGTGTAAGCTCGAGTAAGGGTGATATCGGAATGGTCTTGTGAACGTAAGTTGAGTGCTTGCGAGTTGAGACTGATTATCTATGCTTTATTAGAACTAGGATTAGGAATTAAATTTCTGGGCTCTCGGCATCTATGGCCATGTTAGCCCCTCACTAGGATTAGAATTAGAAATTAGATTTCCGGGCTTTCGACATCTATGGTCATATTAGCCCATACTAGGATTAGAATTAAAAAGTAGGTTTCTGGGCTTTCGACATTTATGGCCATGTTAGCCCATACTAGGATTAGAATTAGAAATTAGATTTCTGGGCTTTGGACATCTATAGCCATGTGAGCCCGTCACTAGAATTAGAATTAGAAATTAGATTTCTGGGCTTTCGGCATCTATGGTCATGTTAGCCCGTAACTAGGATTAGAATTAGAAATTAAATTTCTGAGCTTTCGACATCTATGGCCATGTTAGAACGTCACTAGGATTAGAATTAGAAATTAGATTTCTGCGTTTTCGACATCTATGGCCATGTTAGCCCATACTAGGATTAGAATTAGAAATTAGATTTCTGGGCTTTCGGCATTTATGGTCATGTTAGCCCGTCACTAGGATTAGAATTAGAAATTAGATTTCGGGATTTTCGGCATCTATGGCCATGTTAGCCCGTCACTAGGATTAGAATTAGAAATTAGATTTCGGGATTTTCGGCATCTATGGTCATGTTAGCCCTAACTAGGATTAGAATTAGAAATTAGATTTCTGGGCTTTCGACATCTATGGCCATGTTAGAACGTCAGTAGGATTAGAATTAGAAATTAGATTTCTGCGTTTTCGACATCTATGGCCATGTTAGCCCTAACTAGGATTAGAATTAGAAATTAGATTTCTGGGCTTTCGACATCTATGGTCATATTAGCCCGTCACTAGGATTAGAATTAGAAATTAAATTTCTGGGCTTACGACATCTATGGTCATATTACCCCATACTAGGATTAGAATTAGAAAGTAGATTTCTGTGCTTACGACATTTATGGCCATGTTAGCCCTAACTAGGATTAGAATTAGAAATTAGATTTCTGGGCTTTCGACATCTATAGCCATGTGAGCACGTCACTAGGATTAGAATTAAAAATTAGATTTATGGGCTTTCGACATCTTAGCCATGTTAGCCCGTCACTAGAATTAGAATTAGAAATTAGATTTCTGGGCTTTCGGCATCTATGGTCATGTTAGCCCGTCACTAGAATTAGAATTAGAAATTAGATTTCTGGGCTTTCGGCATCTATGGCCATGTTAGCCCGTAACCAGGATTAGAATTAGAAATTAGATTTCTGGGCTTACGACATCTATGGTCATGTTAGCCCATACTAGGATTAGAATTAGAAACTAGATTTCTGGGCTTTCGACATCTATGGCCATGTTAGCCCATACTAGGATTAGAATTAGAAATTAGATTTCGGGATTTTCCGCATCTATGGTCATGTTAGCCCGTCACTAGGATTAGAATTAGAAATTAAATTTCTGGGCTTTCGACATTTATGGCCATGTTAGAACGTCACTAGGATTAGAATTAGAAATTAGATTTCTGCGTTTTCGACATCTATGGCCATGTTAGCCCTAACTAGGATTAGAATTAGAAATTAGATTTCTGGGCTTTCGACATCTATGGTCATATTAGCCCGTCACTAGGATTAGAATTAGAAATTAAATTTCTGTGCTTACGACATCTATGGTCATATTACCCCATACTAGGATTAGAATTAGAAAGTAGATTTCTGTGCTTACGACATTTATGGCCATGTTAGAACATACTAGGATTAGAATTAGAAATTAGATTTCTGGGCTTTCGACATCTATAGCCATGTGAGAATGTCACTAGGATTAGAATTAAAAATTAGATTTATGGGCTTTCGACATCTTAGCCATGTTAGCCCGTCACTAGAATTAGAATTAGAAATTAGATTTCTGGGCTTTCGGCATCTATGGTCATGTTAGCCCGTCACTAGAATTAGAATTAGAAATTAGATTTCTGGGCTTTCGGCATCTATGGTCATGTTAGCCCGTCACTAGGATTAAAATTAGAAATTAGATTTCTGGATTTTCGGCATCTGTGGCCATGTTAGCCCGTAACTAGGATTAGAATTAGAAATTAGATTTCTGGGCTTACGACATCTATGATCATGTTAGCCAATACTAGGATTAGAATTAGAAACTAGATTTCTGGGCTTTCGACATCTATGGCCATGTTAGTCCATACTAGGATTAGAATTAGAAATTAGATTTCTGAGCTTTGGACGTTTATGGCCATGTGAGCCCGTCACTAGGATTAGAATTAGAAATTAGATTTCTGGGCTTTGGACATCTATAGCCATGTTAGCCCGTCACTAGGATTAGAATTAGAAATTAGGTTTCTGGGCTTTCGGCTTCTATGGCCATGTTAGTCCGTCACTAGAATTAGAATTAGAAATTAGATTTCTGGATTTTCGGAATCTATGGCCATGTTAGCCCGTCACTAGGATTAAAATTAGAAATTAGATTTCTGGATTTTCGGAATCTATGGTCATGTTAGCCCGTCATTAGGATTAGAATTAGAAATTAGATTTCTGGGCTTTCGGCATCTATGGTCATGTTAGCCCGTAACTAGGATTAGAATTAGAAATTAGATTTCTGGGCTTTCGACATCTATGGCCATGTTAAAACGTCACTAGGTTAGAATTAGAACTTAGATTTCTCCGTTTTCGACAACTATGGCCATGTTAGCCCATACTATGATTAGAAATAGAAATTAGATTTCTGGGCTTTCGGCATCTATGGTCATGTTAGCCCGTCACTAGGATTAAAATTAGAAATTAGATTTCGGGATTTTCGGCATCTATGGCCATGTTAGCCCGTCACTAGGATTAGAATTAGAAATTAGATTTCTGCGTTTTCGACATCTATGGCCATGTTAGCCCGTCACTAGAATTAGAATTAGAAATTAGATTTCTGGGCTTTCGACATCTATGGCCATGTTAGCCCGTCAGTAGGATTAGAATTAGAAATTAGATTTCTGGGCTTTCGACATCTATGGCCATGTTAGCCCGTTACTAGGAAAAGAATTAGAAATTAGATTTCTGGGCTTTGGACATTTATGGCCATGTGAGCCCGTCACTAGGATTAGAATTAGAAATTAGATTTCTGGGCTTTGGACATCTATAGCCATGTTAGCCCGTCACTAGGATTAGAATTAGAAATTAGATTTCTGGGCTTTCGGCATCTATGTCCATGTTAGCCCGTCACTAGAATTAGAATTAGAAATTAGATTTCTGGATTTTCGGCATCTATGGCCATGTTAGCCCGTCACTAGGATTAAAATTAGAAATTAGATTTCTGGATTTTCGGCATCTATGGTCATGTTAGCCCGTCACTAGGATTAGAATTAGAAATTAGATTTCTGGGCTTTCGGCATCTATGGTCATGTTAGCCCGTAACTAAGATTAGAATTAGAAATTAGATTTCTGGGCTTTCGACATCTATGGCCATGTTAAAACGTCACTAGGTTAGAATTAGAACTTAGATTTCTCCGTTTTCGACATCTATGGCCATGTTAGCCCATACTATGATTAGAATTAGAAATTAGATTTCTGGGCTTTCGACATCTATGGCCATGTTAGCCCGTCACTAGGATTAGAGTTAGAATTTAAATTTCTGGGTTTTCGGCATCTATGGCCATGTTAGCCCGTCACTAGGATTAGAATTAGAAATTAAATTTCTGTGTTTTCGGCATCTATGGCCATGTTACCCCCTCACTAGGATTAGAATTAGAAATTAAATTTCTGGGCTTTCGACATCTATGGCCATGTTAGAATGTCACTAGGATTAAAATTAGAAATTCGATTTCTCATCTTTTTGCATCTATGGGCCATGTTAGCCCGTCACTAGGATTAGAATTAGAAATTAAATTTCTGGGCTTTCGACATCTATGGCCATGTTAGAATGCCACTAGGATTAAAATTAGAAATTCGATTTCTCATCTTTTTGCATCTATGGTGATGTTAGCCCGTCACGTATTAGGGATGACGTGCCTCGGCGATCACGCTATCCGAGTAAAGGGAAGGAAGGAAAAAGGAACGCGGTCTGCATGTAAGGTACCATCCGACATTTACTTAATGTGAATGAGAAAACCCAGGAAAACCTCACTCAGAATATGCTTTAACACTACCTGGAATCAAACCAGGAAACACTCGCACCAAAGACGCGAGCGTTAAGGTCTGCCACGGAGGGCTATTGCATTATTTATTTATAGTGTAAGCATGTGATAATATGAGGTTAAACTAAAATGGAGAGTTTCACACACGGATATTGCAAGTATTACGTACGTAATTGTTAGTACTGTTTGCATAACTGTTAGGAGAATGTGTGTTACCGTTTAGGAAAACAGAAAAAACAATAGATACTCTTTGCTCCAATAGAAAAAAATGTCATTGATTGTTGGCAACTAAGACATAAATTTTAGAAAGATAGAAATTTGTTTTTTCTACATTATCCCGAAAATTACGAATGAATTTTTAAACTCACCCACATAACTTCTTTAATCTCGATGAGTTATATATATATATACGAGATGGCCCAAAAGTAGGTATACATCCCTGCATTGATCAAGTATAACATTCTAGTTCATGGGTTCATTTGCTTCGGCTCTTCCGAGCTTAAGATGTAAGAAAAAACACATAAAGAACAAATAATAAAGAAACTAAGTTTTCCTTATTGATAACAGGAAGAAATGATATAAAATGCAATGAGCTGATCAGTGCCTTACTTACTACCTACTTTTGGGCCACCCTGTATATATATTTATAATTTTTCAACAACGATTTCTTTCCCTATTAAATATTATACAATTTGAACGAAAACAATTTCTTCATTTTGATTTTATAAAGAATTTTAAAATTTGATTTGATTTTAGTTTATCATTCGGCGGCGAGGCTATATGAGGCGTGGACCTGGACTTAATGTAGATTACGAACCACATGTCCTCCCCGTAACCGAACCAGACCAAAGGCGCGTACGCTAACCGTTTAGCCACGAGAAAACTGTCAATGATAGAACAAAACATAGAAATACTCAATTCTGTAGCACGAATGAAGACAAGATGTTTTTTATTTGTTTTTGCACGTCTAAAAAGGCAAAAACAACGTTTTGTTTGTAGCTATTTTTCGGTTGTTATGTCTCTTCTTCCCCCATTGTGATTCGAATTATACCCTGTTGGTTTACAACTAACCCAAGTTTTGAAGTTACAAAATTAAACTGTGGATCTATAGTATCTGTGTTATTATATGTGCAATTGGCGTAACTTTATTTTTTTAAATATAATTTCATATTTGTTGCATTGAAAAATTATGCAATTTCTCAACTAATTCATAATTAAATTACTTTGGGAGTTTTTTCTCCTAGCCTTCTCTCTCACACACATCGAGATACATTTTTTTCATCTGCATTCATTTGTTTGTTAGGTAACAGAGCGGCAGACAACGAGATATATGGTTTCAGCTAATGCGCTGTAAATATTCACATTACTATACATGCAAATTGTGGTTGAATTTTCTGTCCCTCCCTCCATTTTCAACATTATTCCAATTTCTCTTACCAGGCGGGGGAAGGGACATCGAGAGTAATTTTGCATACCTCGCGCACTGTTTCCATTTTGCAGAATCTGCCCTCCCAATCGAATACGCGTGTAGGGTTGCCATCAGAGTAAAGAAAAAACTTCAGATAACTACAAAAGTTGATGATAAGCCTAAACTATACACAATGTTTGTTAGTTCCTTTCTAGAGATGAAGTCACTTTATAGTTTTACAACTCACAATTATGCATTTTAGACTAATCGAAACGGCGATTAATGGAAATGAATGATTGTGAAAGAATTAGTTAATGCTACTGTGAGATAAACCACATAGGTACAATGTTGTCTTCCATAAACTCACTTGGCTGGGATCGTAGCAGAAACTCTTAGCACTAAAGCTGAGTGCTCGACCACTGAACCACCTTACGCTGGTTGCTTTCATACAAAATAAAGATTACAGTATACAGGGTGTTCCAAACAACACCAACAACGTTTGGGAGGTGATTGCTGACATCAAGATAACACAAAAAGTATAGACAAACCTCGGTGCACAAATGCTTCCTTTCGGAGTTACAGGCTGCCAAAAAAATGAAAAAAATGAACTTTAAAGGTGCATAGCTCCTAAGCTTTGGGACCTACAGTAGTCGGATCGACTTTACTAAGAACTAGTAAGTAACCTATCCAAATATCCAAGTTTCCGAATCATGCGGTGCTTCCGCAACAACTTTTATAGATAGTTGGAGGGTACTTCAAATCATATGCTCATTGCAAATCTGGCTCTATAAAAATTGTTGCGTAAGTACCGCAAGATTCTGAAACATGTATTTTTGGATAGAACACATACTAGTTTCTAAGTGAAGTTTTGACCCGACTACGGTAGGTCACATAGTTTTGGAGCTATGTACTTTTATGTCCAAAATTATTGTCGCCTGTCTATAAATATGTTGTTGTAGGAGTATAATTTGATAACGAATTCACCTGGTATTTCTTATAATGTTAGTATGTGTATAATCGGCAAAGACATGTATGTGGAAAGTTTCATGTCAAAAGAGCAATAAATAAGAATAATAAAACAAAAATAAAACTTTCTTATCCATTTAGCAAAATTTTGTTTTTCTCATTCTAATTTTCGTATTTATAATTCTTTTTCTATGAAATTTATCACAAATTTCCCGATTATACACATAGTATCACTATTAAAAGTACCCTGCAAAATCATTATCAAATTGTATTCTTACAAGAAGACAGTCATAGATATGCGACAATCATTTTGGACATGAGTGTACCTTTAAAGTTCATTTTTTTCATGTATTCGGCAGCCTATAACTCCGAAGAGAAGCATTTGTGCACCCAGGTTAATCTATACTTTTTGTCTTATTTTAGTGTCAGGAATCACCTAACCGGTGTTGGTTTGAAACACCCTGTATAAGCCATAAATCGTTAAAGTGTCAGCAATTAAAGCTGTTATTAGTTTGGTAGTATACTAGTTTGGTAGTATAAGCATAGCTTTTCTCAGAAAGTAACTACAGGTAGCAATTCAAATGGTGCCATTGGCAAAGAGGAGATAAGGAAAGGGATAAAGAAAAACGAAATACGTCCTAGTGTTTATCAAGGATAACAATTTTGCAATTCATGTTGGCTACGACTCACGCGGGCATAGACTCACTCTCCTCAAAGGAACTCGTACTCAATAATCAATTAGTTTTGTGGAGGAGATAAATAGGCCATATGCTGATATTTCCATTAATTCAGTCCATTATTCTGCAATCAGTCAATTCGGCTCACACTAGTTCAGACTCTTACTCCACCGACGTAAGGCATACTTTTCCCAATTGTACTTGTGCTAGTGCTCACAAGGAAGGATATGTGACAAATTAATTGTACGAGTTCCAGGCTAATTTATGGTCTCTACCCAGTGACGCAAATAGGATAATTGTCACCGGGGCAAGAACTTGCTTTAGCGCTCCCCTGCCCCCCTCTGACCAACCAAACCGAAATCCCTCGAATACACGTGATATTGGCATCATACAGTAATTCTCCTATTCCATTCTTTCTTCAAGTAGTAAAGCTTCATTTCAAAATTACAGTACATATTTTAATTTTAATACAAGATAAAATACAAAACTAATTGAGAACTGTTTTTCAAAACTCGATAGAGCAAATTTTGAGAAACGGATGCATATATGGGATGGGTATGCTTTTTATGCTACCAATCACTGGAAATCGAATTGGACAATCTCGATATGTGCTGTGTGTATAGAATAATAAATCATGAGCGTTTTGTTAGTACTCGATAGAGGTTATTTACAATAACAACAAAATTCAATACCTGCAAAAAGGGTTTTGTGCTTTATCGAGTATTGAAAAAACGTTCCTCTATCGGTATTTAACTGCCAAATAATCTGAGAGCAGCATGATTGACAAATCCTTATAGTCTTATCATAATAACTGCAAATCACAATATTTTCGCAATGGGATGTGGATATGTGTAGAATGAATCAGGAGTTTGTTCCTTTAGAATAGAATATTTTAATTATGACAAGCAGCCAAGCTGTTGTCTCGAGTATTATACTCGGACATTTTACAAATCTCTTAAATCGATGTAAGTTAAACGAAAACACAAAATAGTTGAATTAAAATTTAACTTTGCTGGCTCTTTTGGCTACAAAGGTTTTTACAATGTCCTCAAAACATAATTTTGAAGCTAACTTACGCTCTATAGATATGATCCTAAGGTTGGTGAGTCGTTGCTGTCCTGTTAAGTTTCTGAGGTAATTTTTTTTATGATCTTTAGTTTGCTAAAACTCTTTTCTTTGCCTTATAGTGAAAATAAATATTTACCCAGTTTTGCGCCCCCCCAATCCGGCGCCCGAGGCACAAGCTGTTTGCATTCCTTAGTTACGTCTACCTCATATTTGAGTTGTATAAGCATTGCCATAAAAAATGCAGATATTTTGTACGAGTGTCGGAGCATCAGTGAAGAGTATATGATTTTAGCATTGACAAATGCTGAATGGCTCGTTGTTTATGCTCTGTGTATAGAATTCTCGTACTCACAAGAGTTTGCGCTCAATATTTGAGCTTGAAGCAGATTATCTCAATGGACAACTCTGGCGTCTACATATATCAATGACTATTCAAAGCTTATTTTGTTATAGAGATATAGCAACGTGATAGTTGTGAACACCTCATTTCAGGACAGTATGTCCTGTGCGTAAACATCCTTGACAGATGGGGAATAGACAAAGGATTTGAAATACCCGAAAGTAAAAATTCTCTCATGTTTCCTCTACAATGAACATTCTGACACTTACTTAACATGTTTTCAAACACCCTATATATCTCCGGAGCGGTGGGTAATTGTATGTTTATTGACATAGAGTACGTTGTTGCTGTCCTTTGGAAGAATCTTCTGCGGGATGTTATATATAACTTAGTATACCACCATCTACACTCATCTACAAGTATTTCACAATATGTTATCTAGCCTGCAGTTGTAGTTGAATCAGTAGCCTCTTCCTACGTGCTTATGAAAAAACGTGAAACAAATTGGTTTATGGGTCTGGCACTTTATCTCCATTGATGTGAGTTTGCCTTGCTCTATGCCACAAACACTAAAGATTTCGATAGAGCCTTATTTCCTTAAGAAAACCTTCTATATCAATACCAGTAGATATAACTGGTAGAGAACTTTATTCCCTCGCGCTAAGATCGTACACCATTATCATTCTTCGAATAGGTTTTGTTGTACAGTATTATTAAGCTTAAACGCAGCATAACATCGTCCAGTTTTTGTAATTACAAGCTAGTTTAAGGAGAGAAGGCACCAGCTGGTGTCTGTCTTGCAGACCGAGTGAAGTTGTCATTTCAAACCCCCATAAATGTCAAGAAAAATACGAGATCTCACTTCTCGAAATTGACTGTTAAGAGAGAAATGTTTAATACTTGTATCATTATGAAAAGTATACCCTTAGATAGAAGATTCTGTCATTGCCAGAAATGTTTTTCGAATTCTTTTTTGGAAGACTTTTTTAGTTACTGGATGTCAAAAATCTAATCAAATTTGGATACAGAAAAAATATTCACATGGTTCAAAGTCATGAGGATGAGGTTATTAAAGTTAGATTTTAAATTTCTCTGTAAGTTACCAGATAGAGTCAAACAGAATCCTCCACATCCTTTATCATTTTTATCTTTAAACAAGAGCAAATTAGTAAATACATTATTCTCACATTACAAAATTATAATTTAATATCGAAATTTGATTCCACTTTATGATGATAAACTTTTCTTTGAAGTTAAACTATGGTGTGTGTGGTTGCATAACTCCTGAAAATAATATTCGTTGTTACATGAAAGGGAAGGGTTACATGAATACAGCCATTCATACTTAATTAATACTTAAAATTGCCTCCTTATACTTCAACTTCCTCTATATAATTCATTGCTCCTCTACCAGAGGAATCTACAGCATTTATTTTCAGTTAGAGTATATATTAGTCCCTCTGAAATTCCTTGGTCCGGTTGTTCTCAAGTTATGGAGCTTTGAAGTTGAATTTCCGTCATTTTCGGCATCTTATAACTTAGGAACGTGATATTTTCCTCCCTATGTTTACCAGACATCCTTTTCTCTCCTATGGTCTCCTACAAGATAGCTATCTCCGTTTTTGCCATTAATTAAGCATCCGGTGTATATATATTATGTGCAGAGTAGACCATTTATCTTGATATCGTCCTTGCAACTTTGAAACCAATGGGCAAACAAATGCTGAAATTTTTTAGCACGCAAGTATTGGCTGGGGGACATTATTTGATGTACTCTGTTATATCAGAAAGTTAACAGTGTTGCCAACCAGCATAATGATGTATTTTTTCAAGTGCCTCTGCGTCAGATTATCAGATTATTGCATATTTCAAACCTACAAGTAAAAAGAAAACGTACGATACCACACTTCCTTCTGCAGTTTTGCAAATTAAGGATGCTACAGCATCGCAAACACCGAAAGAATCAAATTTTGAAGGGTTCTACAAAGTAATAAGGCAAATGAGAAGGACAGGGTAATGTACATCCAAAGTACTTTAATGTCCCATATTACGTCATCATATGACGTTTTTTAAACCAACGTAAACAAAGTTACAAGAAATTGAAAACTTGACTTTTCCAAATTACTTTATTTCGATAAACTGTTTAGTTAAGTGTCACATCAAATTATGAATATGGTTTTCAATAGACATAAACAATATAGTGCCATTTACAGTAATTTGTTATCTCAAACCATACAGAAAATATAAAAATAAATGGTAAAATATGATATATTGCTTAAAATGGAGTATTTATCGGAACCTTTTAAAACAAATTTTGACTTATTTTGTTTGTATAACATTACAAGAATTCTTTCTTAGGTGTAATTACAATTATTTCTAGAAATTACATAACATTAAGCAGTGTTACAAACTTTTCATTTGTTTTGATTGTAGTTTAGCGCCCTGTCAGCAGCGAAGCTATATGAGACTTGGACCTAAACCACATGATTCCTCACCGGGAATCGAACCCGGGTCTCCCACAACAAAAGGGCGTACGCAAACTGCTTAACCACGACGAAGCTCACCAAACTTTTCATATTTTTCATGTCTTCAAGACGGTTTGAAATATCAAATTGCTGTAAACGATATTGTGATCTTCACACCTGTTGAAAACCATCTAAGTAATTGGATGAGTTTTTCGAAATAAAGGCTTTTAAAAAAGTCAAATTTTCAATCTCTTGTAACTTTGTTGATATTCACTTGAAATCCGCCATATCAAGATCATAATATTAGACACTAAAATATTTTGAATGTGCACTCACACACCTGATAATTTATGTTATTACTGCTACAGAGGCCACTAAAATTTTGTTGTTTTTTATATAGTAGCATCCTTAGTTTGCAACACTGCATGACAAGTGTAGTATTGTATGTTTTACTTTTACATGTAGATTTGAAATAGCAATAACCTGAAATAGTGCAATTTGAAAACATACACCCTTATGTTGAGTGGGCAACATTGTTAATCTTATGATATCTTGGAGTGTGAGAAACAATGTCTCCCTGCCGTTATTTGTATGATATAAAATGTCAACTTTTTCTGTCTATTAGTACAGAATTACAAGGGCGTATCAACATAAATAGCTCATCCTGTATTTGTACAGTATACTACAGGGTGTCCAATATATAATGGAACCTGGAATTTGGGATAGAACTTTTGAACCTGAAGTGATACACAAATAATGTTTATACCAAAATGAAGCCTTGCTCATGCATATATTTTTAAACTAGGAAGCAACTATTGAAGTACGCTAGGAACCATACAGTGTTGCCAGATGTAACCAAAGGTGTAAATCAATTTTTTTTGCAAAACACGTAAATTGACTCATAAGTTATACGTATGGATGTTCTGTCGTTAATTTTCAGTTCGTTTAGTGTGAGTAGCTTGGAAACTATGGAGTAGAAAAAAGAATTTTTCGTTTCCATCGATAACTAATCGGATGAGTCCTCTGTAAGGGGGAACTAGGGAAATCATAGTTTTCATAAATTAACACTCTGAATTGGGAACCCTGGTGATGCTTCAGTGCATCAAAAGGTGTGTTAAGGATCTGTCTACATTATGCAATTCCTGAAAACAACGAAAAAGAAACTTGGAAATTATCATGATAAAACGTTTACTTACATGCACCCGGCAACACTGCTACTATCAGAAATGAGTTACCAGCTCTACAGTTACCAAATGCTCAATGGCACTGCGAATGTTCGTTTCCAGGTCTTGAATAGTTCGAGAATTGGTCTTATATACCTCTTGCTTTAAATAGCCCCATAGAAATGAATAGCAGTGTTGCCGGGTGCTTGTAAGTAAAAATTTCATCATGATCATTTCAAAGTTTGTTTTCATTGCTTTTAGGAATTGCATAATGTAGACAGATCCTTAAACACATCTTCTGATGCACTGAAGCATCACCAGGGTTCCCAATTTAGAGTGTTAATTTATGAAAACTATGATTTCCCTAGTTCCCCCTTACAGAGAACTCATTCGATTAGGTATCTCTGGAAATGAAAAATTCTTTTTCCTACTCCATAGTTTCCAAGCTACTCCAACTAAACGAACTGAAAATTAACGACAGAACATCCATACATATGAGTTACGAGTAAATTTAAAGGTTTTGCGAAAAAAAATGATTTACACCTTCGGTTACATCTGGTAACACTGTGTGGTTCCTAGTGTACTTCAATAGTTGCTTCCTAATTTAAAAATATATGCATGAACAAGGCTTCATTTTGGTATAACCATTATTCGTGTATCACTTCAGGTTCAAAAGTTTTACTATTCCAAACTCCGGGTTGCATTGTATATTGGACACCTTGAAGTAGATGTGCTAGGAATTAAAAAAAAAAAAACTCTAAAATACGATAAGACTCCCTTTGCTAGGAACCCAGATTATTAGTACAGAATCTTATTAAGATGAGGGCATCACTGGGAGTGAGATCATTCAATATAATGGATGTAATCCAAAATGACGTCATATATTAAAGTTCTCATTTCACTTTCTTAAAACATATCATACATCAGATTGTTTAGTATAAATTAAAGTTTTCCCGCTAAATGTCATTTCTCATGCTAAAAACAGGCTAAGAATCAGTAAACGAGACCATCTAGATTCGCTTTCTATGTGCAAGAGATTGTTCTTATCACAACTTCAGAATTTGAAAGTGTGCTTATAAATAAAAAACAATGAACTGAAAATATTGAAAAATTGTTACAATACCATAAATATAATAATTTCCAAAACAATTATTAATATTATTTATTTTAATACTAGCTGAATATATCCATTCTTCGCTTGGAGACTGTATTTGGAAGTCAACGCCTATCGGTGTATCACCATTCATTTCAGCGACCGCAAAAACTATGGATTTGACATTAATATCGGTCATTTTGGGCTATTTTTACATCTCTCGGTGTCCTCTCCCCCTTTCCCCGCCCCCCAGGCTGATCCGTGGTCCGCATACAATGGTAGCTGAATTAGCAAGTCATCGCGAACGTAAGTGCCATCATTGATCTCAGCGACCGCGAAAACTTGGATTTGACATTAATATCAGTCATTTTGGAGTACTTTTACATGTCTCGGTATCCCCCCGGTGACCCCGCCCCCCGGAGCCGAATAGGGTGAATTTGGAACTAATTGCGATCGGAGTTTCACCATTGATCTCATCGATCGCGAACACTATGAATTCAACACTAATATTGGTCATTTTCTACTACTTTTACATGTCCCAGTAAACGCCCCCCTTAGACCCCTGGTTTGAATTTTGAAAAATAAAAACGCTTCTCCTTGATCTGGGGCCTGGACTGACAAGTAAACCTTACGTTTGGGTGAATCAATTTGCTGATTGAGACACATATGAGAAAGTAGTACTAAATGTGGTTAGTATGTCAGTGAGGTTGTAGGTGCGAAGCTCCAGGGGTTTAGGAGATACAGCTACCAGAACAACACATGGAAGTACAGAATAGTCTTCATACAGTTCGAGGTTAAAGCTCTGTAAGACCTCTTGTAACGACAAAAGGTGAATAACAAATATATGGGTACATATTAGGATAGGGGGAAGTCATATAGTAAGGGTATACCTGACGGAGGCCATCTTGAAATCCGCCATTTTGAATTAGGGTTAAGTTTTCAAATAGGAATAGGGTCATGTGATAAATGATTTAAGGCGCACATTTAATCAGAAGAACAATGATGACATTAGTTTTGATTTACGCGCAATTGGTAAAAAGTTACAGGGAAATTAAATATTGTTGCAACATATGTAGTAGTCCTGATACCTAGTGGTTGTACTGGCGTGATTCAGCCTCTAGATGTTCACTTCTTTCGCCCGCATTTGTTCGTTTCATTACTGATACAGCAGTAACAGAAAGTGACGTAAACATATGGCATCGTGATAGGTTCATACAACTTCAGTCGTTTACAATTTACCAGTTCAGTGCTCCTCGTTTTCGCAATATGATTCGATTCGTTTTCAATCAGCTGAATATCTGAATGAAGAATCTGGACGCTGGATCGCTCCTTACGACTACTGTTTTGACGGAACTGTTAACGACAAATGTGTCAAGTGTAACTCGATTGCCTTTGTCAGGTGTGCTCACTGTGACCAGATCATTTGTGCAAGTCATGCACTCTTTTCTAAACTACATATTGATTGTACTAATTGACGACTTTTCTGGAAGAAAGACCCAAGTTCAATTCTGACTCAATTCCACTTTGGTCATTTTTCCTTAAATTAGCAAATTGTTTATGCGATAATAAATGCTGGGTAATGATAAAGCAAAAATGGTTATACCGTTGGATTTTTGCTAAAATTTGCTATTAATAAGGTGTCAATGTTATGCGTTTTGTTTAAAACTTTTGTCTGATTCAAAATGGTGGATTTGAACATGGCCGCCATCAAGGCAACTCTTACGATAGACTTATTATTTATCCACCTGCTTTTTATTTAATTATTATCATTAACACGAAATTTACAAGGTAGGGTAAAGGACTAATACATATGCTGCAACAATATTTAATTTCCCTGTAACTTTTTACTAATTCCGCGTAAATCAAAATTAACGTCAACATTGTTCTTCTGATTAAATTTGCGCCTTAAATCATGTATCACATGACCCTATTCCTATTTTAAAAACTTAACCTTAATTCAAAATGGCGGATTTCAAAATGGCCGTCGTCAGGTATACCCTTACTATATGACTTTCCCCTAGTCCTAATATGTACCCATATATTTTTTATTCACCTTTTGTCGTTACAAGAGGTCTTACAGGGCTTTTACCTCCAACTGTATGAAGACTATTCAATACTTCCATGTGATGTTCTGGTAGCTGTATCTCCTAAACCCCTGGAGCTTCGCACCTACAACTTCACTGAAATACTGACCACATTTAGTACTACTTTCTCATATGTGTCTCAATCAGCAACTCGATTCACCCAAACGTAAGGTTTACTTGTGAGGTACCCCTGACCAAAATTTGGTAACTCTCGATCAACTTGTCTGATCCCCGGGCCACAGACAGACAGACAAACACACAAAAAAATCTTTATTTTATTTATATAAGATATTCAGATTTGAAAACGTGAAGGTGAAACCCTAAATATAGCAAAGCGGTTTTTATTAGTTTCTGAGAGTGACTTTGCAAGGTAAAATCAAAACATATTGATTGGACGATTTATATAGTACTGTGCGAAAATGTTATCTCTCCTGCTAATAATATTAACATAATTTCATTTAACGATGGAAATGCAACAGTTGCTGAACAACTAGCAGATTAGAAAGTATTAATGTCTTGTATGTTAATACAAGGGAGTTTGAAGAAGTTCGTAGTGGGATAGAAGTTACATTTTCAAAAACAAAAGCTAAATGGCAGAAAAAGTATCCATTAAAACTCAATTCGACAGTTTTTGAAATAGCCAGAAAGACATCTTTCAGGAGTCAAAAATAAAAAAACTTGCATCAACGTCACTTCAATGTCGTAAGCAATCAATTGCCGAAACGTGAGCTTCTTTTCCGATAATTTAGCAAGAAATAAGGATCACCTATTTAATGTGACTACGCTGCCAGTAGACCAGAAAGTGAGAAAGTGCACCATCAGACAAGGATACACGTTGCAGCGATCACATGATTGTTCCAGAAGCAAAATACCAGAGAGAGAGATCAAATTAAATTAAATCTTTAAGTTTTACGTCCCACGATTGTGTCAGCTATACTAAAGGAGACGGTGATGATGAGAAATAAATGAAATGGCAGAATGAAGAAAGTGGGAGGAAACTGAGAACCCCGAGAAAACCCACAGTGTTTGTACATCTCAAAATTCACATATCGTGAGCTGGGATCGAACCAAGGACCAGAGGTGAACGGTCTACCACTTAGCCACTATAACAATGTCCAGCTAATCTCAACAATTTTCAGAATAAACAAATGCCAGGCAAAAACAAACACCGTTCATATATGTAAGGTACTAATTTCACAGAATTTTGGTAAATTTAATGGAGAAACGTGTGAAAAATTCGACTGACAATCAACCAGTTTTTAAGATGAGCTTCCCGACAAAAAAGTGGATTTAAAAATATATTAACTCAGTTTATAGAAACAGATGAACTATTATATAAGCCTAATAAACACAGTTCAAGTTTACAACAGAGCATTCTTTCCCATTTCCCATAGATGATGGTTTGCATATCTGGTAAGGAGTACATTTTAGCATATATAAGAAAACTGTTGCTAACACTATGTTAGAATTTGTAAAGATGATCACGATGCAGATGTATTTTGTTTATTGCATGTTTTGAGAATGGTAACAAAATATATGTTTCAACATAAGAACACATACAACTGTAGTTTTAATAATCAATCGCAGTGTAAGTCCATTCCACGCTGTTCTACGTTGGATGATTCGCCTTGGAAAATAAAAATGGTTGGAGATTATAGATTCTTGTAAAGAGTTTAATGTAATATGTGCAAAATCTGAAAAAATAATTTTGAGTGTAGAAATGATGGATTATCTCGGACATCATTGTCCAACTACAGAAACTAATATGACAAATAACAATATATTGAATTTATCTTTACATTCGCCATATTGAATTCTCTTCACTTTAGGTGTTACCTTCCCATCTTAATAAGATTGTATACTCATAAGTTATATTCTTGTTTCAAAGAAGATTCTTAACATATTTGGCTCTTTTTGTGATTATCAACGCCACTATACACTTGAAAGTGAAACTATAACCAACCGTATACTTACACCGGGAACTAATAAACTAACAGAAAATTTTAGCTATCCTAATTTTATAAAATAATAATAATAATAATAATAATAATAATAATAATAATAATAATAATAATAATAATAATAATAATAATAATAATAATAATAATAATAATAATAAATGTATGTAATTATAAAATATTATGTTTTATTATCTTACTGCAAGTATCTCCATTTCATAAAATTTATTGTTTAACTTCGTACTTGTGTTTTACTTTGGATTCGTCGATTTTTTAAATTAGATTGTTAGCATCCAGAATAAATGAGAGAAACTTACTGCTTAAAAAGAGATTCAATCCTCTATGGGAGTTATACTGAGAAAAATCTGTTATCCGGACTACTATATATTGTACAAATAAACGGAATTCTTATATTTACTACGGAAATTTGTACGACGTATACGTTATCCATATGCTACATACGCACTGCGTTTTTCCCTCTTATATGTTACATCATTCCGCTGCAGGATGTCTGATATCTAACAATCTTCCGTATATTACGTACGTATACGTCTTCTATATGTTATACATGTCCATCTGTACGTGAGATCCTTGCTCAGATAGTTCTTTGTTTTGTAAGAAAGGTTCGTTTATTCGGAACACTTATATGGAAAGTATTATAAAACATTCGTTTTTAGTTATACGTTTGCTGCAGAACGTTACATAGGGTTGTACGGTAAATCCGAAAACTACAGGATTTACGCATGTAACCTTCCTTTTTACGTACGCCACATACGCATTTTTTCTCAGTGTATGTCCGATATAAATGCCTAGATCATAAATCAAACCTTATGACCACGCATTACTCGCTTGGCCACTAGTAGGCCTGCCATTATTCCTTGTAATACCTATGATAGTCTCAGACGAATGGAACTGATTGTTCATGAAATACTTTAATTGTATGATATGAAACAAAACCGATCGAAAATATAAGTCTTTAATGCCCTAAGGAAAGATGAAATACACTGCTTTCTGTCGCAAGATCAATCGTAATTTCTATGAGTTGCATAATTTCTTTGAAGTACTCCTTTGAAAAAGCATAAGATTGATTGTATTGTTTAATCTTGTATGTTGATCTGCACTGGATTGAAGCCCCTTTCGTGGTTCGTAATAAACATTAATAGTAGTTTTGGTTTCCTTGAGAACCTTGGTGTTCAATAAGGAAGTAAAACTCAAAAACTCAGTCGATCTTACAACTTGTCTGACCGTAATGTGAGAAAACTTCACCGATTGTGGTAGGAACATAAGCACTACGGAAAAGCGACAGAAAATGATTAGAGGCTTTCCAAATTTGGGTGTGAAGAAGAACGAAGAAAATTTGCTAAGTCGAAAGCAGAAGTAAAGAAGTGCTGAAAAAATGAAGAATAGAAGGTATTGTTAGACTAATTGAAAATAGAAAGAGAAAATGAGAAGAATTGTGTCCTGAAGCACCTGATGAAAGCTGCGCTGCAAGAAAAAAGAAGAGAACTGCAATCGGTGAATGGTATTAAAGTGATAATAGCTATAACAGATAAAACAGGAGATTGTGATGCATAGAAGTTTCTGAGTTTGCGGCAAGGAACCTAATAGTCGGACAGAATAATTTTGATAATAATGATCTATCGATACCGCACAACAGTGGTGGTAACAAAAATGATGATTGTGGTGATTTTCCAATCTCCTGACCCAACAGAAGCATCTCCTAGTAAACAGAGTGTAGGTCCGTGTGGTTGAATTATTGAACAGACAACATTTCGCTCATTGTAAAAATCGGGGGTACTGCAACCCTACACACATGGACACTGCGAGAGAAGGAAGGGAGAAGAGGATCAACCGAAAATGCTATTTTTATTCCCCCCTTTTCTCTCCCTGCTCTGCAAATACACAAACATGTCAACACACATGCTCTCGCATTGCTATTGGTCGAAATTAAATTACATGCTAGAATCACCACCTAAACAAACCCGGAATGTTGAAGTGTTCGAAATGAAACGCTCAAACATTCTGTTCTCGTTGGAACCGATTTCATTCAATTTCGAACATGCGGCTGACATAGCAATTATTGTAATATGTTGAAATTTATAACGAGATTATAGGGGAAAACGCATGCAACAAGGTAATCAAATCTAGATTCATCCGGAGTGGCTACAAGCGAAGAACAACCAGATAATTATCTTTACTCAGCGTCCTAATGAACACACGGCCATAAACAAAACGTTGTTCTACTCATAATAAGCTACTGATTCTTCTATGTTCACGATAAATGTGTTTTATCTAACCAAAACGTGATTTATTATTAAAATAGTTCGTTGGAATTCATTCCAACACGTTAATAACATTCAATGCGTAGAAATAAAAGAAAACACAAAAAGAAAAATATAAAAAAAATGATGCCCACAGCTAAGAATGAAATAAATAAAATAAAATAAAACAATGCTTCAAACCCTCAATGCCACCTATAAATAAAGAAAATTTCCCCATACCTACAATCCTCGTCCCGAAGAAAGGGCGTAACCCTTTGACCGGTTTAACCTTTAAAAAAAAAGAAATGTGATGTAGTTTGTAGGCCTCTACACTACGCTTTGCATAAGTATAGGAAATCTAATAGAATGGCTAAATCGTCCATATGGCTGTCGATAGGCATTGGAGCAAAGATTAGCGTCCCAGAAATAGGTTTTATCTTCTCTATTAGCTCTCCATTCGAAATGGAACTGGTAGAAGTCAATTAATTTTGGTTTCAACATCAGTAATTAAAGAGCGAGAACGGAAATAGATTTTGAGAAACTCTTTCAGTATCTCAAGGATAGATTCTATCTCCATCTAATCTCTGTATTAAACATAGAAATGTTAGAAATTTACTATTAGGTACTAGTGTCAGAAATTTACAATTGTGACTCCATTTGAATTGACTAAAGTTGGCCCGAGAAACGCTTCTTATTAAACTTATATAGTATGCAGTATAAAGGTAAATATTTGCAACAAAGAGAGGTCAATGCGTTAACGGTAACTCCAATGTGAATATGAAGAAAAAAGGGGAAATTTATTAGTCAATTTTTCATTAAACATATATTTGTATTATCAGTTTTTCGTTTAAATTTTCCATTAAATAGAGTAGATTTTGTATAGTAAAATAATTTCACATTATAATTATTAGTGTATCCTAACCTTCACTTTACTGAGCCTGATTTCACATGCAAACTCCATCCTACAAGGGTGACATTCAGTAGAATACACAGTTATTATTCAAAACAGAATACACAGTTATTAGATCAGGCGTGAATAATTCTAGACGTGCGAAACAAATGCAATTATACACAGAACGAATTTTAATTTTTAAATAGATATTTGAACTTTGTACCCTTTGCCTGGTCACACAACTGACTTAATGACAACACGAAATACAAATGAACGTTTTTCTTTGGCTATTTGTATTATTATCTCATGAATAACAGTGCTTGATATAAAGCAGGGATGCAAATAACCACTAGCCCGGGGCGAGTGGTTTATCGGTGCGGGCGAGTATTTAATATTATACCGAAGGTAAATAAATTATTTCTACTATGGGATGTGGGCTAGTAGCTTTTTTGAGGGGCGAGTAAAATTTTGTTGCTTATTTGCATACCTGACTTAAAGTGATGCGGTGCCTGTTGTCTATTATAAAAGAAATTACATGAAGCAGAATCTTTCCGTTTAACGTCTCACAATAATGCTCTCTGGCTAAGGAAGACATTAATTAAGCCAAGAGAATGATGAGGGAACAATTAATGGAGTGACAGTGTGGGAGGAAACGAAAGTATCCCGAGAAAACCCATTTACCCAAAGTTGTCCACCACAAAATAACTTGGGCGGGGATCGAACCAGGACCTCACGCACCACAGGTAAGTGCTCTATCACTTCTTTTTTTTTAAAAAAAAAATACTTCCTGACTTATTTTCTACTTTAAACATTTTAAAGGACTACTAGACACGACAGGGACACGAACACAGAAACATCGAGGACAGTTAAACTTCCACTCTTGCTACTACAGAGGGACTCGAACCCCCGATCGGCTTCATCCCTCGATCATCAGCCTAACCACTCACACCGCTCGGCTACACGTGCCTCCTTATCAAAAGAACTAGTCCACCAATTATTAAATACTACACTACAATTGGAAGTTGCAAGGAGTGAAAATAAAAGACAGTTAATTCTGTACTACACTTCTTTTATTTTTCTCTTTAAAAAAAAAGATGTGTGTAATCAAAAATT
The DNA here is from genome assembly GCF_964235325.1 of Thermobia domestica. NCBI lineage: Eukaryota > Metazoa > Arthropoda > Insecta > Zygentoma > Lepismatidae > Thermobia > Thermobia domestica. Next base: position 295,815,979 of record NC_137461.1, on the reverse strand, counting down.
TAGGCTGAAGTAAGTGGTGTATAGACATTTAATCTTTGTGGTACAAGTCACACTGCGTTATTCGTTTTATCCCAAGGAGCATTTCAATCGTTATTTAGTCTGTTGTGGCACTTAGTTGTACAACGACGAAAGACAAAGTATGAACTTCTAGTCAAAAATACAGTAGAGCATCGATTATCCGAACGTCGGTCAACCGAACGACCGCTTAACCGAACTGTGTACTCGCTCAGACCTGTTACTCTCTCACCCTACCGTCCATCATCTCCCTCACTCCCAAACCAAGTTTCCCACAGTCAGTGTTGCCAACGGCAGCGGTTGCCCGCTAAATCTGGTGGTTTTACGATCGTGTCTAGCGGTGAAAATTGGCTGGCAGCGGGGCAGTGGGAAATCTAGCTTTTAAAAAATATATATATATTTGCAACGTATTTCAAAACATGTTACTTTTTGATAAAATGTGTTTCTGTTGTATTTTTTTCTTATCTAGGTATTGGACGAGTGTATTACAGATGCTTGCGAACTACCTGTGTACTATACAAGTGGTATGTGGCAATGTTGCTCTCGGGACGTGGTATGTTGGCAACGTTCTCTTTTTTCGAAATCAACGGGACAATACCGTTTAATCGAGACGTATGCTCGTCCCTTTCATTCCTTCACTAGATATGATCGTTCCGAATTAAGCATCCGAGACGGCCTAATTTTGTTCGAATGAGGGCTCTGTTCCCGCTACCACCTCCCATCAATTAATAGTTGTTAGTTGACAGTTCTGTAGTCGGTCGTTTCTTTTTCCGGTTTATGCGGACTTGTGCTATTTTTAGAGTTTCTTGACTGCAATTCATTGTGTGGTGTAACAATGGGACGAACAAGAGCAAGTTATTCTCAAAAATTTAGAAAAGATTGGCTAAATGATCCAAAGTTGAAAGATTGGGTATTGGAAGTTGGGAAGATCGTACGGTAGCTCGGTGCAAATACTGCAAGTGAAATTTGAAAGCAAATTTTGTGATCTTATAGCACATAGCAAAACTAAAAAACATCTAAGCACAGCTGAACCTTTTAGTTCAAATAGACAAAAGAAAGTAGAATTCCCGGTGACAAACGTTTCTTTTGACACTGTTCGAGTCGAGGCAGGTTTGGCTTTATTTACCGCGTGTCATTGTTCTATTAGAAGCAGTGACCATCTTAGTGAATTGTGCAAACGCTATTTCCAAGTGAAAGAGGTACACTAGTGTAGTGCTATGATCAAGAATATTTTATCTCCATACTTTAAGGAGAGCCTTCGGAAAGACATTGGTGACAGTGACTATAGCATTCTTCTTGATGAATCAACAGATATTGGTGTAGTCAAACAGCTAGGTTTATGTATCATTTACTATTTTGATGCACGTTCGACTGTCGTGTCTAATTACTTGTACGAGTTACAATCGGCTGATGCTAATTCAATTATGAAGGTACTAAAAGTAGCTTTGAAAGATTTCGGGCTTGATTTGACGAAACTACGCTGTTTAAGGACTGATAGAGCTAATGTCATGGTGGGAGTTAATAATCATGTATCAAATTTTAGAAAAGAAATCAATCATCTCGTGTTAGTTCGTTGTGTTTGTCATTCTGTGCAAATGGGAAGAGAGATGGTTGACGCTATTCTTACTACTCGTGCAAGGTTGAGACGACTCGGGAAATGCTGCCATGATTTCGATTTACCATTTCCATATTACAAAACATTCATACTATGACAAGAGCAACGTACTCCAATGTACAAGTTGAAGACGACGAATCGGAGGATGAATTAGCTCCATTAATGAATTAGTGGTAAGTACTTCTGTGTTTTAATTTTTTTAGTGCATAGATTGGTATTAATGAATATTTGCACTTTTTTCAGATGTAGCGGGATTTTTAGCTATATTTGTAGATCGCGATATTTTTTTGGTGGAATTCTGGCGGTTTTGGTTTTCAATTTAGCGGGATTTTGTGCAAACTCGTTGGCAACACTGCCCACAGTAGTTGCCGCACTGAGCCACCGTTGGCGGAACATTGCTTCTAATGGGGCCTTCATAAGGCGCCGCTGACCGGTCAAGACGCCAGTCGCTGTGTTTCAACAATCAGCACACTTCTGTCGGTTTGGCACTGGCTGTAGAAGTAGCGGCAGTATCAAAGCTGTTCACAGCAACAGCTGCGCCAGCTTAGAGTTGAGGTGTGCAACTCCGCGCATGGCAAATAAACATGTACAGTTCGATTATTCGAACAAACCAGTTTTCCGAACACTCATGTCCCCCAATTACTTCGGATAATCGACGCTCTACTGTATTTCGATTTCTATTTAAATCAAAATGAAAGTAAACTTTTTCTTCCTTTATAAATAAAATAAAAATGAATTTCTGATAACGTCTAATAATTCATGTACTGAAAGATAAATATTGTAACATAGAAACATTATAGTCCAAATGTAACTGCTCCGAATTTATACTTGATATATTTTTTCGCTTCAACGCAAATTCAGCGTTAATGTATTTTGTGACGTTCATTTGAATTCGTACGATTCGTATGGTGTATGCCTTCCGTTAATTGTGCTGCCATCTGGTGGTACTGTAAGAAAGAAGAGTAGAAGAAAAGGAAGAAGAAAACTGAGAGAATTCAAGACGTATAAACTAAAGTTTGATGTAAGTGTGTGTGTGTGAAAAATAACTAGGCAAAATTTCTTGAACCTGGCCGCGCCTCAACGCCAGATTCATTTTAAAAGAATATGAACTACGCTATATTTTAGAAAAGCTAAAATTGTATCCAAAATTTCATAAATAATCTCTAAAAATAGTGATGCAGATATTAGTGTTTTTTTTTACAAATATCTCGTAAGTTTTTATTAAAGTAAATCTACCCCATGAAGTACTTCATAACAAGAAGGGGTTGAGGACGAGATAGTGAGATGAACAAAGCATTCGGCGGACTTGCAGTGAAAAGAACGGACGTCTGAAACACCAATTAATATGAAGATCTCTTAATTAATCAAATTTCTTCGATTTGATTTGCCAAATGTAATAGTCATCACGTTCCCCGGGGAAACCTGCTTCGTAATTCGTTAAAAGTGAAATAAAGGACAATTATTGCGAGAAGATTCATCAGATTCAGAATGGAAAGACTTACAAATCGTGATCACAAACGTTAGTGTGCTTCGACGGACTAAGACTTTGTTCTTGTAAGAAATTTCAAAGTATTTCTACGAACCGACTATGAAATAGGGGCAAGTTACAGGTGCGTTTAATTATTCATAATAAATGGCACTGAAAGTATTTAGTTTTGTTCGTTCTTTTTTCAGGCTGAATGACAAGGCGAAAACGTAGTTGTTGAATTATTTGTAATTGATCTGTAAAAGTGGGTGATGCTCTCATCTATTTTCTTTATCATGCCTCAGGTCTCCTCTCAGGTGATTCCGTCCGAAACTGGACCGTTACGGTAAGGTGAACTGCGCCTTCCTGGACTATTAGACGATTGTCGAAGGGACGAGCTTTCTGAACCTATAAGTAATATAGTGCAAAGCTATACTATTTGGAGGTAAAGAGTTGCGCGTTCTCTACGGTAACCGTCTATGATGGTGCGTGCCGGGCTGCGCGAAGCTGTACCGTAACACAAAGGTGTAAAATTAATTCTCTGTTTCTCTCTCCCTCTTTCTCTCTCTGTCTCGATATATACTAAGTATGTTTAAAAATTGTTAAACCTATTTTTTCCCGCGAAAAAAATTGAAGCGCAGGCAACTTTTTCATTGTAGATGTAGAGGAGACACTTATCCACAGTCGTGAAATTTTCCCGCCAGCAGAAAGAGTCAGTCGCTGGCATCCGGCCAACGAGTAAAGACGTGTAGTGAGCGGTCGTCTTATTTCAGTAAGCGGAAACCATTCAATCGGATCGATACATCCAATTTTGATCGAGAATATGGGCATGAAGAAATTTCATTCAGGCTTTCATCGCCAAACACATCATTCCTGTGTGTCATCAGACTCCCTACTCACCCGACATGGCTCCGTGTAACTTTTGTTTATTTCCCAGGCTGAATAGGCCACTAAAAGGGATCCAATTTGAGTCAAGAGAAGACATCATGTGACATGCAACGCCACGGTTGCTCATCATTCCAAAAACTATTTTCCAGAAATGTTTCCAGCACTGGTGAGAGCTCTGGGAGGAGTGTGTGCATTAACAAGGAAACTACTTTGAAGAGGATTAGTGTTTCGGATTTCAAAACCATTAAAGGCATTTTTGCCAACCGAAGGTTCTATACTTTTTGAACACACTTTGTATAGTGTTAGTCTCCGTATATAATTATGTTGACAGATACGGTAAATTGGGGTGTATATGTAGTTAGTTATATGTCATTGTGAACAATCATATGGCAAGAAAATATGAAAAAGAAAATATTGGCATCAGGATTAGAAAACACATCAGGACGCTTAAGACAATAGTGTAGTTGCGTCAGAATTATCCCAATATTTAAGTGATTTCAAGGTCTCCATAAGACATATACTATATAGATATCCCTTTACTGGCCGAATTATTTAATAGCATACAAAAATTACTTTTTGTACTTATACGATATAATTTTGGCCCTAGAAACTAAAAAAAAATAATCGCTTTGGAAAAATGAATGCAGAGTTGCTGACTATGGAAAGGAAGTCCGTACATTCAAGAATTCACGAAAAAACCAAGCAAATTTACCACTAACATCACCTCAAGTATTATGACATAGTTTGTGACTTCAAATACACCATGGCCGGTAGACGGATATTAAATGAATCTGATTTCATCAGGATGAAATACTCAAAATTAAATTTAGATAAACAATGAATGGTATTTCAGCATGATTTATTCAATTAACTAAATTTGATAAGTTATTATAGTAGACATAATTTGACACTGAGTGTACCGCCGAAAGAACCTTCGGTAATATCACCATAGCAAAAAAATCATACAAAATCAAGCTTTGGCAACAATACGGGAGCTTGACTGATGTAAGATGGCGGAGACTGATTGATTATGTTTAAAGCAAAGTTAATACTTTTCATTTAACTTTTTTATTATTTTAAAAGAAATTAGATCAGCTAAGCTTTCTTCAGGTGCAAATGAAACTTAAAGATGTTTCGGGAAACACTTCGTTGCTTACACATGACTTACAGAAGATGTAAGAGTTCCCTGTTTAATTTTGCATCGAAAAATAAGTAAAATTTATAACTAAGCAAAATTTGAATCCTACACAACTGAAATATAGTTTACAGTAAGTAGCAATTTCACATGTACACCACATTACGGAATTTGGTTTCCTTGGGTGATCTTTTCTAAATTATTATGGTCGTAGATTTATCCCAGTTTTGAAAGTAATATTAGAGTGTAGATGTAGTATACTCTTGGATGCCTAATATGACACGTAAAATCTCTTCTCATTGCTTCAGTTTTTACTCTTTAACAACTAGCGTTGAAACCGGAAGTGATCCTTTGCTAGTACTTCGTTTTTGGAATAGGGAGTAAAGAGAAAATATTGTATCCGTCCTTAGAATGCTAAATTGAGTTCATGAAACCGCTTCTCTCTATCGTTCAACGTTTTTGCTCCATGTAGATCAATATTGATACCGGAAATGAAGTGGATTTCTGCTACTTCCGGTTTTAGTATAGACTGAAGGATGGAAATGAAATGTACTGTTGAGATGCTTAATTGATTGAGAAACCGCTTCTCTCTGTCATTTATCCACTGTCATTTGTACTACATAGCGACCTACGTCAACCCCAGAAGTGATTGATTTTTGCCGATTCCGGTTTTAATACACTGATTAAAGTGGAAATGGAATATATTTTTCGGACGCTTAATCGATTGTATAAAGCTACTTCTCGCTGTCACCGTTTCCACTCTATACGGGACAATGCCAGAACCGGAAGTAGTTCATTTATGGCGCTTCCGGATTCAGTAGAGAGATTAGAGTGGAGATGAAATACACTATTGGGGCGATTAATTGCTTACAAATATTAAAGTGATTAGAGTATTATTTTATTATAGAATTTCATTTAAAAGCGATTTTTAACATTTTGTAGTATTGTTTTTTTTTTTTTTAATCTTGTATGAGACTTCCAGGATAACTTATGCTTCATACGTTCTTTTTTTACTTTGATTGTGTCAACACACCTTTGAAATTTTCCTTGTAATCACTGAGGGTCTCATTGGTTCATACATCGAAAATATGAGTGAAATATGAGTTCGAATTTAACCAGTGCTAAACCTTATGAGTTGATCGAGTTTTCGTATCCGAAAGTAACAATAAGACCACACCTCGTGTCGCTGATTCTCAAGTAGCCTCAGAAGAGCACATTCTGATGTTCTAGAAGCACACATGTCGTTGATACTCTAGAAGCCTCCTCAAGAGCGCACACGTTGTTGATGTTCTAGAATAATCAGAAGAGCACACGTCGCTGAAGGTCTAGAAGCCTCAAAAGAACACACGTCGTTGATTCTGTAGAAACCCCAGAAGTACATATATCGTTGATACTCTAGAAACCTCAAAAGAGCACACGTTGTTCAAGCTCTAGAAGCCTCAGAAGAGCACACGTAGTTCATGCTCAGAAAGCCTCAAGGAGCACACGTAGTTGATGCTCTAGAAGCCTTAAAAGAGGTCAAATCACCGATGCTCAAGAAGCCTCAGAATAGCACAGGTCTTTGATGCTCTAGAAGTCTCAGAAGAGCACATGTAGTTAATGGTCTAGAAGCCTCAGAATAGCACATGTTGTTGATACTTTAAAAGCCTCGAAAGAACATACATCAATCCGTTTATATCTTCATGGATAACGGTGACATTGATAATGACCATCCATATTCCATTTAAGACTATTCAATCAAGGGTAGTAGAATTTATACATCAAGTCGTTAAATGGTAGCAGCATCCCTTAGCAGTTACAGCTAACGGGCGGAATTGAAACTTTTAGCGTGTGATTCTTTTTACTGTCTACAATAATTTATTTCATTTTTGTATGTGTTGTGACTTTAAGTTTCATCCCCCCCCCTCATATTAACAACAGAGTGTGTGTGACTTCGAACCAAGTTGCCCCGTTTCATTCCAACCAGTCTTCATTGATTTCATTTCCTTTATTTTACATATTTACATTTTATATTCCATTTCATTTTCACCTTTTCACTTCGAACGTCTCTCTTTCCTGAATTTATTAAACGAATTAACATGTCAACGATGTAAAATGTAATTTTTATTACGATATTCACCCTTTATTACGATATTCTAAGTTAAATAATAAAACAATTGATAATCAATTGATTGTATTCTCGATGGATAGTAAAATAGATTTAATTGAACATCAGATAGACCGTTGACTAGAAGAAAAAACTCTCCCGAAATTGCGATGTGATTGGGAAACGCTTTCTCTCTCGTGCTTTGGTCAGCATTCATTCGACCTCTTTAATGGGGTTGGTGGGGAACCAATCACCGAAGTTCTTTCTACTTCCGCCTTCCTCCCCGTTCTTCAACGAAGAGACTTCCCGTGGCTGGAATTGAGGTCAGATTCTTCTCACAAAGTTCGAAGGGTTCAACTCCAACCTAACAACTTCGATTCATTAAGGTCGGATCCCTCCGAAAGAAGACCCCTTTTGTCTAATCAGGAGGCTGGATGGTGCCTCTCCTCTCCAGCGCTGGAATATTTCCAAATCCAAACACTCTTCCAGTTGCTGACCGAAAGCTTCTATTCCAACAAGAATTACAGCGAATTTGCTGGATCAAAAGCATTCCCCCTTCCCCGTTTTTTCTTTCATATTTTTTATTCGTAACTAATTGACACGTATTCAAAATGTAGTTGTAAACATAGAGATCGAAATGTCGGACCTGAGAGGAGAAGCTTCATGCCGTACATAATCACAGACTGCGACAATGCACTAACAATATATATCGACATATGTAACAGCTAACTGGTTATACATAGTATATTTAGAATAAGACCATTATATCACGTTAGTAGAAGTAAAATTAAACTAAGCAAGCAAAAATATATAATGTCTACTTTCTGTTTATTTGTACCTTTTGATATCTCGAAGGATATTGTAGATCGAAAGACTAAGCTTTACCTGTTTGTAATGGTTAAAAGTGTAGATCAGTGGATCTAAAACTTCCCGCTGGTGCAGACCCTTTGGTGACGAAGAAGTGTTTTGTGAACCCATTATACTAGACTGGCAAATATAAAATGACAAAAAATACAGGATGTATCAAAAATCTTTACAACTTTGAAAACTCATATTTATTTATTCATTTATCTTACAGACATGGTTTTGGTGTCATTTTGTAGCAAAATATATCAAATTTTGACTCATGTAGTATACTAGTTCAGAAACAAGCCACCACAAGCGCTAGCGGCAATTGCAGCAAAGATGGCTGCCTTACTGGTCCCGGGAACGCTAGCTGAGTGTTTCGGTTTGAAGAATTCAAGTCTGCAACAACTGTGCAACCTAATTTTCGTACAAAGTATACTAAAGATCCTCCCAGTAGGTCTACTATTTATCAGTGGCACAAGTGTTTTATTGAAACTGGATGTTCGATAAGACACAACAAATCTTCAGGTCATCCCCGAACATCTGAAGACGTTGTAGAGCAAGTGAGACAAAGCTTTGTAAACAGTCCTACATAATCAATCCGGCGTGCTTCTTGATAGCTGGGCGTCCCACAAATGACAGTTTGGCTTGTGTTGTGTTTAGAGAACGGTTGCATCTCAAACCATACAAATTATGAATGGTGCAAGAATTAAAAGACATTGATAGAATTGCTCGACTTCAGATGAGCTAGAAGAAATCATCTTCAGATGAGATATGTGTCGCATCTCCAATAGAAATCACATTAGTCTCTTTAGATGTGAGGTAAAAAAAACTTGATGTATTTTGCTACAAAAAACACCAAAACCATGTCTATGAGCTACATAAATCAATATGAGTTTTGTAATAAAGTTGGAAACTACTTTTTGGTACACCCTGTATAACTGTCATTGTTGGACGTAATTTAGGGGTACGAAGGAGAATATCAATGTATTATTATTTTATTAATATCACTGCTGTATCTTGGCTTAGCCTGGTTTTATGTTAATAACTTCACGAGTGTCTCTGACAAAGTGCAAAAAGAGTTCTTCTCCCTAGAACTTTCTGATTATATGACAATTTTCCAGAATTATTAATTTTTGTAAGCTTGTTGAAAGATAGTTTGCATTTATCTGTTCCAGTTCTGTGACAGTCCTTTTAGAGGCAAGCTGTAGCTAGATAAACATAATTTTTGTAACTTTTATTGTTTCCATATCTTGTTGATTTCGTTTCCTACACTGAGAAAAGTCCGGTATCAGGACAGAGATATACTGCTCAAATACACGGAATCCTTATGTTTACTACAGAAATCAGTACTTAGCATACATTATCCATATGCTACATTCACACTGCCTTTAGATGTTACATCATACCTTTGCAGGATGCCTGACGTCTAAGTATTCCCTACATTACACACATATACGTATGTTACATACGTCAGCTATATGTTACATACGTCTATCTGTATGTGAAATCCTGACCGCCTATATATAGTTCTTTCACTTGTAGGAAAAGTACGTGTATTCGGAACACTTATACGGAAAATACCTATAAAATATACTTTTTCAGTTATACCTTTGCTGTACGTTAAGTCCAAAAACTACAGGATTTACAAATGTAACCTACGTTTTTAAGTACTCCACATACATTTTTTCTCTGCGTAGGTCTTTTTCTTTGTAATTTTCAAAGTAAATGTTGTTTGTAGTTAGTCAGTACACTGCTACCTCTATCAGAGTTTCTTCTTGGTTCATTTTATTAATAACATTGCAGGTATCGTTACATCCGTTTTGATTTCTCGATCTTAGCATAAGCATAAATTATTATTATATTTATTAACCAAATACAGACATTTAATGACTTCTCCATTGTATACTGCATATGTGTAATGTCGTGTAGTATTGTACACATCCCAACGAAAGTTTCTCCTTCTGCGCCTGGTGTCTACTGTAATTCCGGCACAGTGAATACAAAAAAAGAAATGAAAAAAGTGTCATATCAAATAACGCGTCACTGTGCTTTGTGTTTATCTATGCATGTTTCATATTTACTAAAGCATGCTTCGTTTTTTTCTTTCAAAAGTCTATTTAGAAAATAAATCTCAAAAGAGAGAGATCGTGTCTGTATTCTTCTTCAAAGAAAGACTTTTAGAGATGAATCTTAGAAACGAAATGTACACCCGAATTATTATGGTAATAACTATGGAAGGATGAAGAAAGGGCCTGTTCTAATTGGGGCTCACTTGTTGCCCGTAATTGTGCCTTCCTCTGGAAGTGCTTTGGCTGCTACATATTCATGCGCCGTGCGTGAGACTGACGCCATAAACAAGCTGGAAACCCAAGTATTAAGCTTCTTCCCTTTGAGAAGGCGCTGGAGAAAGATTCCAGTGAAGATTCTTTGGGGGAGGGGGCGTCAATGTCGACTGCATTTCAAGCCTCTCTCTCTCTGTGTTGTAAACCCTAAATAGTGCACCCATTATGAAATTATGCTAATGTCGCCCGAGTACAGAATTCTTGGGATAACAACGTTATCCGTTGAAAGTCAACGAAATATGACGTTTCATTGGGTTGCTCTTATCTCCTAGACGAGAATATTCTTTCATTCGCTCTCTGAATACAGGGATTAATTGACACGTGATTCACAGCTTTTGCACTTATTATTCTCTAATTAGAAGCTAGTGGCGTCATCTGATTGAGGAAAATGGAGGTTGAAAGAGTGTAGACTGGAAGAGTTCAACTAACTTCACAAAGTATATCTCTGGATGCTTCCCTTACTACAAACATATTTAGAGACGCTTGGCTTCGAAGTTAATAGTTGCACAAGAAAAAGATGGTTAAAAAGAAAACGATACAACGATTTACTATACACAGAATATCTCAAAATTTGTTTGTGCAGCTGATGTAAAGGCATGACTTTCCCAGCATTGTTTTGATCCAAAAATTACTGAAATCTATATTTTAAAATTGAAAGTGACTATGTTTGTGACTCTTAATCTCTTGAACCGACGAACGATCTCGATCAAATTTTCAACTCTGCACGTCTTGAAAATGTTCAGTAGACCTGTTTTTTGTTGTCTTTAATAGTATGTATAAAAATGGAAATATGCCTGTCAGAACAAAATTCAAAATAATATTTAAAAATATTTTCCGGTATTAGATTGTAATTATATTTCTCTCTTCTTGCCGACCCCCAGGTTGAGAAATCCTGACCTAGTTAAACAGTATAGAAAACTTCAAGGCATGTACCGGGTTCTCCTGATTTTAATTGAACAACGATAACTAATTGGTTCCACCAGCTTGGTTCGCTTAATGGTAATAATATGTTGTGTAATGTATTTGGTTTGTATTCAGTTTCCAAAATATTACATAACTTCTGCCTTGTTTCTTGTTTGCTTTGATGAAATATATTAATTTCTACGTAAAATATATGAGAACGTGGTTTGGTAACAAGAGAGTAGAATTGCTTCTAGAAGTCACGAGAGGAAAACAGAACAATGAGGAAGGAAGTAGCGTCGTGTACAACCTTGAAATATTCCGCTTGATTCCCATCCCTTTGCTTCATGAGATAAACAGTAACACGACTGCATGTAGTTGAGAACAACATGTCCAGCAAATAAAAATGATTCTCTGTAGCTAACAATGCCGGCCACAAGCCCTTGGACTCTGCAGCCTTTAGCATCCACTTTAATTGACCAGTGCAAGGGGGAGTTTCCCTTTCTGATAGTGGAAAGTTTTTAATGTCACAGAATGCTGCCTGTGATGTTACCGCAGGATGTTAAGACTACTACTCCTTGCAGCCAGAGAACATCACACGCGCGTATGCTGTCCGTCACAGCCAGAATAATTAATGCTATAGCGCTAATTAAGAATGGACCTCGGGGAGTTGCAGAATTTAAATTGAACGTGGCCGTGACTAGTGACACAATATCCCTCCCCCGTACCCCATATGAGCATGTGTGCAGTTGATGGCTCCATCGTCCACTTTGCTCCGAGAGCCTACAGATGAAAGAGCGCGCTCACCAAAGCAAGAATCTAGTTTGTTATCTACATTCTCTTTAGTACTTTTTAAAATGGAGAATTTGTTATGTTTCTAAGTTAGCTTCCATTTCCAACATTAATTATTTCTTGACAGTCATTTCGGATACAACTGACAACTGAACACCGAGACAAAATTAACCTAGTATTTATTTATTTATTTATTTGAGTAAACTCTAGGTACAACTATAGTGCAATGTTACACTGCTAAAATTAACAATATGAACTATTAACGAAACGTAAGAAGAAAAGCGGAATGTTTTATCGAAGGCACCTTCTCAGTATTTGCTTATAGAGAATCACCAGGAATTGTTTTCAACTATTAAACTGGTTCGGAAAATACGGAAAGTGAATTCGGTAAACATATGCATTGTGGATGTTTGAAAATATTGTAGCTGCTAATGCTTATTTGTGTTCTTATTCAGTTTAAAATTGTTTGTCGTCACGAATTCTGTCGAGGAATTTGAAGCTCAAAATATATGAAATGATAATCATGCCTCTTCTTCGGTATGGTTGCGAAACATGGTCGCTTACTATGATGGAAGAACGTAACTGTTAGACTGAAAGTTTGAGACCAAGATCCTGACACGAATATTTGGACCCAAGGAAAACGGGAATAGAGAATGGCGGAAACTTTATAACGAAGAACTGTATAATTTATACGGTTTACCAAACATTGTTAGGGTCGTCAAGTCTAGGAGGCTCAGGTGGGCAGGTCATGTAGCCAGGATGGAAGAAAGTAGACACACTCTCTAAGTTTTAAGTGGAAGTTCTATCAGAAAATGACTACTAGCATGGGGATAATATTAAGATGGATCTCGGAGAAACAGGAATACAAAGTAGAAACTGAATCGAGTTGCCTAAGAATAGAAGTCAAATAGAGCTTTTATGAATGCAGTTTGAACGTTTGGGCTTCATAGGCCATAGAGCTAGTCAGTTAGCTGCTAACAGTCATATGTTCTTCAATTCAATAGAAAAATCTGGAAAAGAGTACAACTTACAATGTTAATAAGGCATTAGATTATCTTTCACCTCAGAATAACTCTCATGCGACGAAGAATGAAGTCATAGTCTATATATTGGGGGTGGCGTTATGAAAAGTCTGTTGCTTATATATATAAATCTATACAATAAAAAATTGAAAATTCTTTCTGTAATAGAAAATTGAGCATTCTTGAAAGAATAACATACAAGACTATTTACCTAACCGCAGACAAGCAGAAAATAGTGCAGAAACGCAGAACTTGGGATCGAACTCGGGATCTTACCACTATAAGACAAATTTTTGATATTACATCTCGCTATTCGGCACATTACACTTATCCTTTAGGTACACTAACACATCACACCCCCCACCTTATGAGGTACGGAACGCCCGTGACTCTGAAACCGCTATGCATAGGTAATTGGAAGATTGTACAAATATTCTTCTCAGATGTTAGACCATGATCAGGGCGAGGTTTATTGAAATTCAATAATTAAGTAATTGGAAAGCAGAGTTAAAACGTTTTCTAGCGCTAGGAAGTCGAAATTTTGTACACATCTTCTCTCTTAAACTATGTGCAAAATGGAGTTGTAAGAAATTAAACTCTAAATAGTAGGTAGGTACATTAAAAGAATTTCCAGTTTTGTTTTGTTCTTTTTGTTTACAAATTTCTGTTGAAATGTCGAGAACACAGCCACAAAATTATGTAAAAATATTATATGCTTACTCTAGCAAATTTCAGTGTCTCATGCAAGAAGTTGATTTGGCTAACCTAAGTTTCGAGACTGCGTAAAGATGTTTAGGGAAAATTCCTTAGCTTGCTTCGAAGAATGGCCATTCTCTACCTCTTTACAGTTATACTGTAAACAACAAAAGTAATGTTCTTCATTCGATTCTTTAAGAATAATATTTTCGCTACTTATTTTATAAAATAGAACGTAGTTAGATATGACGGAAGCTTTGCCTATTTGAATATAAATCACTAGGTCATGTGGTTCCCCTGTGACCCAAATCGTTCACCCCTTCTGACAGAATAAAGTGCTTTCGCAATTTGAATATTAGAGTGAAGAGAAAGGAGGGAATAATAGAAGGAAGTGATTGGCTCTCTCGGCCACCAATCAATCAAGTGGAATATGAAGGCAGGTCATTGAGGGTGATCGATCAATCATTGTCTCTAGCTTTGACCTCACTTGTGTTGCAATCAGCGATTCGTCAGCCACGCGATTCTGATTGTGTCAATGCGGCAATGCCTCCAGCAATCATCCGAACTATTTTTCACCTGTTGGACAACACGCGCTTTCAACTCTGCAACGAGAATTAATACTGACATTTATATCAAGATACACTAACAATGCAAGTTCTACTAACACACAGTGTCAATATTTCACGCAAAACTGTCTCCTCTGTCAACTTTTAAAATTTCTCTATGGAATATCTTACAAACAAGTCTTTGAAGAGAGACTTTTGACTCAGCTTTATTGCAGCGTGCAAAAAGTAATATCTAATATCCATGATCATAAATCAGAGTCACTGTAATTTAACGTTTATTTCAACATAAACGAATTTAATAATAATAATAAACGTTTATAGCTTCCATAGAATTGGTAACTTCAATGTCATCATATATGCAAAACAAAAGTTTACTTTATAAGTCTTTCAGCCCACAGTTATGACCTATAAGTTAAAGGAAACACCTTTCTGCGCCCGCCCGGGATTTAAACGATATCGTAAACTCACACGTTGGAGGGTTCTGGTGACCACATAATTATTACAGAGTCATGACTAATAGGTCATTGGAAAGCTTAAGGAGGTAATATTTGTGCAATCCCGGCCCTATTGGTAGAAGAAGAAGATAAAGAAACAAAACAAGTCCTAAAAATATGAAAATGAAATTTGGGGGCCCTAGCAACCCTTGCAATCATCCTACGCTGATGATGATGGTAATGTGTAAGCAACACACTTGTGACAATAATACAAGAAACAATATAGCCATTGCTGCAGTACAAAGCGATATACAAACTCAGAACCAAATTTCTATAAAACCGCCCTGTATATCATTTTTGAATGGCTGTTGCAGATCTTCTCGTTGGCTGCACTGGTGTCTCCCTCATAATTATCACAGAATGGAATACAAATTCCAACGAAATAACATTTGTGCAGATCAATTCAGTGAAGAGATGTGAAAATATACATTGTCTTAAATGGAACCCTCCTGGAAATAAATGTAATTAACGTCAAAGAACTGAGACTAAAAAAAACGTTGACCAATTTTGCGCCCTTCCTTCCCCCCTATAAACAACAAGTGCACATTACAAGGTATTATCATGTAGTGGACTGCTTCATTGCTTTACATATCAATTTTTATGAGTGTACCCCCAAGGGGGATAGTGTCTCCCAAAAAACCTGATGCAAAAGAAAAAAGAAAAAAGAAAACACGAAAATTACTATCCTCTCCGTCGTAGTACTCCTTATGCACATACAATGCATATCGGTGGAAAGCTTTATCCTTCACGAATACCTTAATACCAACATTATTTTCCAAACTTAATTAAAAGCTGAGTTACTGAAGCTTAAAGCCTTAACTCAGCAGTTGCGTCAATGTGCGTTTAAAGCTTAATAAAGGTAAATCATAATTGATGGGATGAATGCGAGTAGAAACAAGAGAGCAGTAAGTAAATACAAGAAACATCAACTGGTAATGTTCATCTCATATCGATTCAACAAAGGTGTCATCTGCCGCTTTAATAATGTAAAGTGTGCAGAAATTTTTGTTCACTTTCGTCCAGATAGATACAGTATTGAATCCATAATTTTATCTCTCGTCCTTCACGACCGACCGTCTCGTCGACCGATTTCGTGTTTTAATATGTGTTGAATGTTTCCAATAGTTTCTACGTTTGTGTTAGTACAATATATGGACAAAAATTCAAAATCAACAAAAGAGTTTACTTTACGCCAAAATTAAACTACCTCTAAATTTACGACCGGATTCACATTCTACTACCGCTGAAATTAAACAAACCACAAATAAATTCGAGTGGACATTAGTGTGAATGTATCGGTGCTCGTATATGTATATCGGCAAGATACTTCAGCAAACAAATTCCTGAGGCTGCTAGATAGTATTCCTTTTGTGGCTACGCAGAACATAGAAAATTGTGTATGCGATTCGTTTAGTACTTGTTAGGAGGTTCTACTGGTTAGCATGTGCTTTCTTGTTTTTTCTTGGCAATGTTCTTTTACAAACTTTCGAATGTCGTCCAATTTAACATACGTTTCCATTTTAAATTTTTGAATTAGTCCTGCTTCCCGGGCTCCGGGATCACCTACTTGTCACGAGGACTTGAAACAGTGGGCCCAACAGCATATACACTATCTGTTGGCAGAAAGCTTCAACTCTGTGCCATTTCTGAGAAATTGGGCTGAGGTGAGACTTTGTGCACACTCTGTATATCGTGTTTCATGTTCTTATCTCGAGGGATTTGTGAGTTACTTAATTTACTATATAAGTTATGACCCTCGGGTACCCCCCTTAGAATATGCATTTTAGTCACAGTAACATAATAAAAACCCTTTCGACTAATGTATAGCGTAAGGCCGGCTCAATGGTTCAATATTTCGATATGAATACTTACATTATTATTTGTAATTGTGGGATCCTTTAAAGCACAAGAAGTTTTCTTTAAGAGAGAAACTTCTCCACTCCTCTCCTCCCCCCCCCCCAAAAAAAAAGAGAAGAAAAAAGAAATTGGTTTCTGTACACAGTACACACTCTCTTCCTTGAGATGTCCCCGTCGGGTGTCAAATATGGAACGATGGTCTCTGAGTGGCCATCTGTCAGGAAAGCAGATCTCCTTTATTAAAGGGCAAAAGTTACGAATTGGCCTCGAGGCGCCGTTTTGTCACTCTCTTCAATGAGGGGACCATGAACTACAGACTTATTGAAGAATTTGGCTGCACCTGTGTCACAACCATCACTTATATCGTTAGTATCCCACTTCTTTTATTACAACTGGCAACATTGCAATAAATTCTACAGTATATTAGACAGAAGGAGGACTCTTCACTCAGATGCATCGGTAACAAGAAAACATTAACTCTCAAAACAGTATTAATGAAGAGAGTCTTGTAAAATGGAATCATTTTTAAGCTTAACATACCACGTTTATGTTCTTTAGGCTAAGGAAGACGGATGATTAATGCAAGTGAATTATGATGGAATAATTGGTGGAGTGAAAATGTGGAAGGAAACGAAAGTACCCCGAGAAATCTCGCCGACACGATGTTATCCACCTCAAGCTTACTTGGCCGGGGATAGAACGAAGAACCTCATACACCAGGGTAAGCTCCTCTACCAACGATCCGAGGAAATCTTGCCCCCCAAGGGAATTTTGTGATTGTGAGAATAATCAAATTTAAGATTTCAACACATTTACACGTTCCGTAGAACCCACAAACGGAAAAGGGATATAAATATCCGCCTTTCTTCCGTTCATTCCGTCAGTATGTGCAGAGGCTGTAGAAGCCAGACCGTTGAACTATACATGTGATACTTTCAATCATCGACGGATGTAGGACGGACTTCTGGGGAAGGGGGTTGTAATACTGCGACTTAGAGCTACTTTTAAGAGCTCCAAACTCTCGAATGGGTTTTATTGATATATATATAATAAGAAAGTTTCCTGTTCTGGGAGGTGCTATTGCCCCGATCGCCCCTGCTTTCAATTACATTTCGTTATGAAATTTTTATTAAAACATACTTAATAAAAAAAATACAATTCTTGCAGCTGTAAGATATGAATGGTAGGTTGCAGTCTTTTGAGATTATTGTTGAATAGAGATCCTGTGCATAAATGAAATTCGGATTATTCCAAGTCTAGATTTTGGAGCTTAGAATAGTCTCGTATTACGTGTAATGCGAGTGCGTACTCGGAAAGTAAGTGTGGAAATGTAGAAAGTGATAGCGTGACAATGCGTTGGAGAGAGACAAAGGGAAAAGTTAACATCCACATGAAGGAACGGAATTTTGAATATGCGTAATGTTCTGTCTGCGTTTCAATTATCTCCACAAATTTCGATTTCTGCCCGAAAATTTGTCGGACGTATTTAATACTGTCGGCCAGGGAAAGCGAGATAAAGTTTTATTTTTTTTATTTTTTTCTGAATCACTGAACCTGAAGCTACTAAATATTGTATTAACTATTTACAAAATACAAATATAAGATTCACTTGTACGAATTCAGTAAATGCTATCCAAAAGTTTAGTACAATTTCGGTAAATCTACAAAAAGAAGAAAGAAATGCTGGAATATGTAGTGCTACTTGCGAGGCACACAAAGCGTTCAATGGCA
Source organism: Thermobia domestica (assembly GCF_964235325.1). Classification (NCBI taxonomy): domain Eukaryota; kingdom Metazoa; phylum Arthropoda; class Insecta; order Zygentoma; family Lepismatidae; genus Thermobia; species Thermobia domestica. The sequence goes on along the minus strand of NC_137461.1, from coordinate 295,797,526 downwards.
GGTTTACAACAAATTACGTAATCAACAAGAGATGCTGTCAGAATTTGTAGGTTAATCTTTTAGAAAATACAGCTTCTCACAGGGTAGAACTAAAAATGCCATTTTTGTCAAGGAAATTAATCGTGCGATATAGCGAATGGAGAGTCTGATTCATATCTGTTATGTATGTAGTTTGAGATATACTAGCCGAAAATATAGAAAATGAATTTTGTTATAGCATGTTTTAAGTGAAAATATTCTAGTAATTATAAAATATTACATGTTTTGACATTGTGGTCATAGGTAGTTTCAACAACTTTTAAACGACTCTAAGGTGGTCCCATATAGTGTAGTCGCTAACACTTTCGTCTTTGGTGTGAGCGGTTTGGTGTATAGTAGCATATTTAAAGCGTTTTCCTTCTCTGTTTCCTTCACACTTTACATCGAAACTCTATATAAATATGTTGTCATTAGTCTTTTCTTGAGTCTGAAATCTGAACGTCTCAGATTTAGAAAAAAAAAAAAAACATTTAAAATTCGAACACGAGAAAAATTTGTCCCTGAATACGAACGCTGTTTCGAAATCCAAACACTCTGTTTGTGGTTTCTCTGTGTTTATCCGAACTCAGCATTCGGAACACCCATACGCTTTGTCATTCACTTCCCTGTCGGAAGCTGTAGGAAACGTATCTCATCTGATTTCCGGTGCAAATTTTATATTTTTGTGCCTGTTTTATGTTATTTCTATTATGTAATAACAACTTAATGCATTCCGGTCTAATAAGTCTAATTTTTATTCAATTATAATTATAATTATTTTTTAATATTTTATCTTAAATTTTGGTGTTGCTGTTACTGCCGATTTACTGTTAAAATAAATTAAAAAGTCGAGTTCGTGGGATTTAATAATGGAGTTATTCAATTTCTATAATGAACAAGAATTTTAGGAATGATTAAAAAATGCATCAAAAGATTGCGATCTTCGCCAATTATTAGTTTTTGGATCAGGGGCTACAAAATTTTTGAACGACCCATAACTCGAGTTTCCGTATTTTCTACGGAATAAACACATCATACTGAGTTTGGGTTTGGCTACACTGTATGTAGTTCTCCAGATATAAGGCCTACAAGAAAATTTTGATCGAAATGTATCGTTCTTTCGATCCAGAAATGGAAATAATTTTCATGGAACTCGAAAGTAAATTCTGATCGGATTAAGTTTGGATTGCAAGGTATTGTTGTATATTGGATCAATACCTGTTTTGAATGAACAACTTGTTAAACATTCTGTAAAAATCTGACGCTCTGTTTCGCATTTGTTTCCCAAGTAATAACATTTTCCAGTAGTAAAATAATTTTATGGATGCCTGGTGTTATTGTGATCGCTCTGTTTTTCTCCTAGCTACGCTTCGGGATAGAAACATCCACAACAGAGAGACAGCCAGATACGCATATCCAGGCGGCTGCTCACTTATTAGGACGAACGCACTTGTTGTAGGTCAACACAGCCAGTGTGAAATAATGAGGTAAATAAACCAACTTTCGTAAACCAATAACTCTTGTTAAAAAACCTGTTTAAAAAAATTTCAGAGACAAAGTTATAAACTCTGCAGCGAAAGGTCATCTAATGCAAGCGTTGTTTTTGATAGGATTACGTTCGTCAATTATCCATTCCATTGCTAGCGATAATTGAGTATTTAGATCAATTTCGTAGCTAATCGCTAGCAATGAAATAGACCATAAAATGGAGAACACTAATTATATAGTTATCGGCGATACATGCAAATAAATGGTCTTCACAAATAAAAGTATTTAATCAACTGATATATATACATACATATGTGTGTGTGTGTGTTTGTGTGTGTGTGTCAATTCTCTGTGTATATATACTGTATAGCAAATCAATAGCTAGGCCTACAAACATTATCCATCATTTTGAATGTTGAGCCCTACTTGAAATATAGCTATCATATCATCCTATTCGAGATATAATTCGAAAGTTGGTCGTCATAATGTTGTACTACAGTGCTCAGAAAAGACTTGTAATATACTGTTGAATGTGTGGTACCGTATGTCTGTAGAATTTTATGCTGATGGACATGCTCAGGTCGGGATACTAACGACGGCGGTGGACAAGTTTATCAGAAGAGTTCCCATTGTAACACACCCCTGCACCTCACAGCGACTCAGCGATGGAAAAAAAATATTTCCACTATTTAATTCCGCAAATTTTATTATAAAGTACGGGTTTGTTTAAAACATATTCCTAGTTAGAACTTGGAAAATACATTATGCACTTATGATAGTTTAAATAAGGAAAATAATTCAAAAAATGAAATGAAATTTTTGAGTTTTACGTCCCACGGTTATGCCGGTTAGGCTAAAGAAGACGGTGAAGATGAGAGATGAATGAAATGGTGGAATGAAGAAAGTGGGAGGAAACGGGAGAACCCCGAGAAAACCCGCACACGGTGTTTGTCCACCACAAAGTTCACTTGGCGGGAGCAGGGTTTGAGCCCGAGACCCCAAGCGCCAGAGGTGAACGCTCTACCACTGAGCCACCGCGGCCCAATGGAAAATAATTCAAACTTTGGTTTTTCAACTGAATTCAATCATTGCATGCGTCCTATGCTTATATGCTGTTAGGGCCATAGGATGCATAGCACATCCTGTGGCCCTAACAGCACAGGATGTGCTATGCATGTGCCATTTAGGTGTCCCAGCTACTTTTTAGATACCCGACACTTGGCATATATGATATTCATGTGCTAAGTATGTACTTCAGATACCTACAGTTTTAGATACTTGTTACACCAAATTGATATTTGCAACTATGTACTACAAATATAGCATTTATATACCTGGCTCAGTTTCGCACTGTGATAGTCATTTGTTTTCATGTCGTCACTTGTGACATATCTGTCATGTTCTAGGTATTTTCTTTAGGAACATACTGTTTCAGATACTCTAACAGCATAAGATGTGCTAAGCATGCTACATTTAGGTGTTCTAAATTCATCTCCCAGATTTGATGCACTTGTTGCTTCTTTTTCTACGCGAGTGTGTACTAGAAGCAACAAACGCATCAACTTGATTAGATGGCAACTGTCGCCGATCATTTCAAAGCGAATATAGAAGAACTATGAAATAAAGTAAATAGACACTCGTCATTTTGTTATAAAATTACATGGCGAATAGATTTTATCTGATCTCAAACAGTTATCGTCGAATATACGCGGTTAAAGGAACACTCTGATTAGTCAAATTCAAAAGACCTCAAGAATTTATCCCTCTACAAGCGACTTTTTCCACATCGCCTCCGTAGCCAAGTCGATAGAGTACGCTGCTATAATCCAAAGGTTGGTGGTTCGAGCCCACTCCAGGTACTTGTTTTTTTTAAAAGAGTGTTTTTTAGACGCACCTTAATCTAAAAACATTACGCATATAGGCGATTTAACATATTTTGGTGGTGTAATTTTGTGGTTCATTGACGCTTACGGCATGAGGAACATACCTAGAACATACTAGGCACGTTCCCCAGGTACATGTCAAGCATGTGCTTAGGGTCGGACATAGACTCTGACTGCCACTTGTCATTCATGTGATTTCTCTCTCAGAGGTACATAAGGCACATACTGGACACGTGCTCATATACCTGAGGCAACATGATAGGCATATGCCTGGTATGTGATTGTGCTGTTAGGGTAAAAGGTACAGGTAAATGTGGAAATTAAATGATTATGAAAGAATTGGTGGAATGTGAAAGTGGAGGAAACGGGAGAACACGAGAAAACTTACGCACAAGAAGTTAAATTGAAGCCCAAATTACCTGTGATCGAACCAGAGGTCCATCAACCCAGAAGTGAGTGCTCTACGAGTGAACCACCACGCCTACGCTAATATTTAAGTTGAATTGAGTTGATTTTGAGTTTAATATCAGTTTCAACAGCGAAGCTTTATGAGACGAAACCTACTGATTAACGTGGAATCCGAACCGCATGAGCTCCCGCCAGGAGTCGAATCCGGGTGCTAATATTTACTTTAAAATGTTTTATGTACGTCCATTGACGCAACTTCTGAGTTAAAGTTTTAGCTCCTCCCTTAATTAAGCGAGGAATATAATTTTGATATCAATGTATTTGTGAAGAATGAAGCTTTCCGCTGATATTCATTTTATGTATGTTGGAGTTGCCACAACGGATGGGGGAGGGTAAAGTTTATGTTTGTTTTATTTTTTGCATCAGATTTTTTATCATTGTCCCACTTGAGATACAGACATAAAAAATGGAAGGTGAAGCAATGAAGTAGTCCACTACACGGTAATACCGTATATGTGTAGATCTAATTGTTGCCTATATCGGGGGAGGACGGGAGATCTTCTGAGTCTCAGTTTTTTGACATAAATTACATTTATTTCAGGACAGCTCCATATGAGAGAAGATAACTTTTCACATAATTGTTCTAGAAGCATAATTCTTGTTGCTGCACATGATGAATTAATCAAAAATGAATGTGCTTATAACGTGGAACTGTGGTGGTAGTGGGGGAAGAGCAATGTCGAATTGAAAGATTATTCCTTCTACTCATAAAATTTTTTGAGAATATTTCCAACACAAAACGAATTAATTTCGCTTTTCTTTTTAGTAAAACAAAAACTCTATTTTCTTGGACACACACACACACACACAATGATTTCTTGCAGGAAGAAAAGAAGAACTGAAATCATTTTCACTTCTACATTCTTGTCTACAAGCTACCTTTCTTTTTCATTTTTTTCATATTTTTTAAAGAATTTTTTGTTTCTTCTTTTATGAATAGGCGGGAGTTGTTGCACACGCTTACCTCTGTGTTCCACATGCTTTCTAATTATGTATTAATCATGACTCTGTGATAATTAGGGGGTTATTAGGGCTGCCAACTTGAAGGTTCTGCAAAAGCCTTTCGAAAATGATACCCAAGGCTTTTTTATAGGAATTTCTTTATTAATTTCTATCTCACTTTATTTTGCAGCAATGGCCTGCACATTACCATCATTTTGTCAGTGTAGAGCAGTGTTTCTTCCAAACATGTTTTTTTGGGGGGCACTTTCCCCAGGAGCGCTGGGAGTGCCCCCCGGAGGAGACCGATAATAATAGATAGAATAGTACAAGCAGTGCTCCCCGAAATAATAAGTGTGCCCCCAGAATATTTTTTTCTGAAAGAGCGACTGGTGTAGAGTGACTGCAAAGGTTGCCATGCCCCCTCTCCCGAAATTTATTCTTTAATAGTTTTAGTACTCTTTGTTTCTTCTTCTACAAATAGGGTGGGAATTGCACAAATGTAACCTCGTTGGAACTTGCGTTCCATAAGCTTTCCAACGATGTATCAATCATGACCCTGTGATAATTACGGAGGTCACCAGGGCCCCTAAGGTGAGAGTCTACGATTTCTTTCAATTCCTTGGCGAACGTAGAAAGGTTAATCAGCTGCACAGTAAAATTAAATTTTTCAAGTACAGGATTGGAAAAAAATAATTGCTCACAAGATATATTTTAATACATCATTGCTCTGATCGCACGTAGCACATACCCATGTACGTTTGATTACAGAAATATATTGATATAGAAATATCTTCCTATATGTATATTGATATAGAAATATATCAACGTACAGGTTGAGCTATAAGTGACTAGGGGAAATACAATTGAAATCAATTTCCCACCAACTGCAAATCTATTAAGTTATTACAAATTGTTTCACAATATTAAGTTATTACGTAACTCCTTACCGCATGCCGTGCCATATATGACACATACCCTTTTTTCACTTTAGCTTTTTTGTGATTTATCAAAGGTATCAAATGACTGTTTTGTTTGCTGTGTGAGATATTGACGTGTATGAATAAGAGATTTTGGTGTCATCTGGCATGCTATTTGTGAGTTTTAAGTGTGTCATATATGGCACTTACTTATTTCTCGTCGGAATTAAGTGAAAAATCTAAAATTCAAGTTTTTATTCATTTTTCAAGTTCCTATATGAGGATTTCCAACACTGATTTTTTTTTTTTTTTGCTAAAAGAAAAAATCATGCAGAAAGGGGTTAAATTAGAAAATAAGACTACATATTTACACATAAACACAGGATTGGTAAAAGAATTAGCAAGCAAGATATATCATAATCCATCTTTATACTCCGACAGCTTTGTAGCAGAAATTGATATACGCTTTACATAGAAGTATCTTGATACAGAAAGACATTAACATACAGGTTGGGGAATAAGTAAATGGCTTGACAAAAAATACAATTGAAATAAATTATTGATCAAGTACGAAACTATGGAATTATTACAAGTTATTTCATAACATTAAGTTAGGTTACTTAAATTAAATGTGCTCTATAATTAAAACATTCCACCGAATAACGCTATATGACACACTTTCGAATGTGCTGAGTTATCAGTAAAACCAAATGTTGTACGGAATATGACTGACACATACTGAAAGGCACAAATGTCTATTGTCTAATTGATAGCACAAGCTAATATATTGACAAACTGGCCTCTGAGCGGAACAATGCCGTAATATAAGAATATAGTACAGGTTATCGCCATTTCTCTCCAATTCATTGAAATGTACCGTATACCGTTATTCGGAAGGTTACTTCAATTTCCAATGCACAAAATTACATTTTTGAAGAAGAACATAACAAAAATGAAATGAAATCTTTAAGTGTTACCTCCCACGATTATATCGTGTAGACGGTGATGATGAGAAATGAATGAAATGGTGGAATGACGAATGTAGGGAAAAAAAGAGGAGAACTCACACGCACGCTATTTGTCCATCACAAACTTCACTTGGCACGAGCTGGGATCAATCCAGTTACTCTCCACGCACCAGAGGTGAACGCTCTACCACTGATCCACATCGGCCCAAGACAAGAACAAATTACATCACTAATGTTATTGGATGATAATGTATCAAAGTCATTAGTGACACCTTTTTTCAAATGTTGTAGATAATTATTTTTCTTCTTGATTCTCCAGTAGAAAAGCCTGGTCATGCAACCTCTACTTTGAGAAGTACGAACACATGCTCAAACTTTAGTATTTCTGTATTCCTTTATAACTCAATCTTCTGTAAAATCACTTATTTCAACTTATTATATTATTTATTTAAGAAGAACACAACAGGTAATTCTACCCAATTACAGTGTTCATATCAGAGTTACATAGAATAGCTGTAATATATTTGCGAAATCTATTCATGAATCACACCGTAACATATTGTTTACGTTGATCAGCTACTGCTACTCTAGTCAATTAAGAAATTAATAACTGCTAGTCAAGCGGCAAACATCAATCAGCTAGTACTATTATAGTCAATTGCGAACTAAATAATAGCTAGCATCAAGCGACTTACCTCAATCAGCTGCTGCTACTCTAGTTCATGGAGAAGTAATTACTGCTAGTCACGCGACTTACGTCAATCTGCTACTGCTATTCATGTCAATTGAAGACTAAATAACTGCCGGAATTAAACAACTTATAACCTACAATGTATGTTGATATAGAAATAAATATTATATTTCACTCAGATCACTATCAAAATATTTGTAATATTTTTTAAATAAAATTATTTACTCTTTTGTAAAAAAACAGTAATAATAATTGTTTTATTAACATTTAAACAAGATATATGTATTATATGTATGTATTACATATTATATGTATGATTACAAGATATGTATTATACTTACTTTTGGGTATGCACACGCATACATATATGCAACTGGCAAGTCGTCTGCTCGCAAGAATTCACACACACATGAATGAAGACGATGATATTTACTTAGGTAAATTCCTATTTATTGAGTATGAATATATGTGGGTACGGAACGGAATAAAATATATATATTTATTAACAACACACAAAATTCTCACTTGACAGAGCTAAATGCTCAAACAGAAGAAATTGCACTGCCTCAATCGAATAAGCGAAATGGAGAATAAAACTCTTAACACTGCATGGTAAATGTAGATATGCGTACACTATATACGAACACTAGAAACATAGCCCTTGTTTAAATATCACTTGCACTATAAATTGACTCTTCGCACTGAGTCGAGACTTTTACTGTGTAATAATGACAAGGGGAATGGGGAAATGCTGGAAAAACGCTGGTCAACGAAGTATCTTGACTCCAAAAGGACGCTACATGTCCAGAAGGTATCCGTTTGTTCTTTAGCTTCACATCCTATATATTAATATAGGAACACAACGTTCTTCATACTACGACTTCTTGCGATCACTTCTTATAACAAACTCTTTTTGCTAACTCCCGCTTCTACTGACTCTTGGGAACAACCCGTTCTCTACACTTAGGGTTGACAATGCACTATATCAAATAATAAAGAAAATATTAAAGTTTTCTGCATTCATAGACAGTGCCAATGGGTCGATGTTATAATAGAGAACACTGGCAACATTTGGTTTGGTCCCGTGAGAAAGAAGCTTGCAAACAATAGTTAAAAAAAGTGTAGCAGTCTAAACTAATAAATTCTTTCCATGGTTATTGGATTTTTATGCACTACTGTTATACGTGAAACAGTTCAGTGGGAAAGGGGCGAACGATGGTAATTGTGTGTATGAATCATTTCACCTACGACTCCTGCAGGACATAAACACTTGTTCTCACGGTAGGAAGGATGACGTAATAAGAGTGCGTGAGAACACGACAAACACAATATCATTCACACACAATATCAACTTCGTATCCAAAAATATTCCCAATCTTAATAAATGTTGTTAAAAAAAAAGTATATTCGGAACAGTCATGGTGACGATGACTATAAGTTGGAAACTATTTTAGAGAAAGAAAAAATAAGTTTGCTGCGACGAAGCACTCTTGCTAGACGATAAGCGTTGCATTGAAAAACAACAAGTTCTTTGTTCTATCGTGAGAAACGATAACAACGGCCGAAGAACACCTGCATACACAGAAAAAGTTGAAATTCTCACCAAAAGAGAAATAGCTTTTCATTTCTATGAGTAAAATAATAATTTCGTTGCATGAATAAACGTTGAAAATAAATACACTGATCGTCCAAAAACATATTTTTGTGGCCGGGCAGACGGTCACAATGCACTGGGCACTAGATAAGCGGAGATGGCTTATCCAAGATATATCTGTTGTTTATCTCACAGAGGCCAGAAATTGAAGAAGAGAAATGAAACCTCTGTTGATTGTTGTCGAATGAAAAACAACAATTATGAAGGAACAAGTTCTTCACAAGTTGCTTTGTGTTCTTCGAGATATCAAACAGTGAACGTAGGAAGATAAAAACAAAAAGAATGTTCGCCTTCTTCTCCCACTTTCGTCTGTGATCATTGTTCAAGCAAAAAAGTCCAATTTGTTTTTCTTTAATCTGAATGGAAAAGAGACAACAGAAATACCCGAGTTCTCTTCAGTAAATCAGCTTCCCGTAGCTTTTCGTTGCCTTCGGATGCACGACTTTCCCTCCCCCTCCCCCCACAGTTTCCTTCTTGCTTTTCCAGATTCCTCGGGGAATTCTTCAGAGAAAAGACTTGAATATTGAAATATTGAGGGTTTTGGAAAAGCAGCTCTTTAATGTTTTTGTCTGACGATTTTTTAAAAAAGATTTTTTTGTAGGAGAAGGTTCCGATGGTCGTAAAACAAATACCCCTTTCCACTCTTCTTCCCTAACGTTCAACAGACGAAAGAACACTGAAAAGGGGTTCAAGGTAAGACAGCTTCCGTTCTTTTCTATTCCAGGAAGCAGTGGTAAATATATAAAATAGGATATGTATAATGAATAAGTGTAAATGTTCCGTTCGAGATCACATTCCGTTTTTATCTATGCGTTATTTACTTGAGGGGACTGTTTTCAAGTTTGTATACTTAAAATTCTTTCAGATCTAAGCATTGGGAGCTAATGATCATGTGATCTTATTGTAAGGGTACCACACGTCCTCTTTTACCCGTACACGCCCTCTTTTTAGTAACATAAAAGTAGTCTGGTCCAGTTATATTATAATTAGCAAAATGTACTCCTTTTGGGAAGTATATATGATCTGTAGGTGATGCCAGATTCCTCCAGTGGAGGATTTGCAATATACAGGTCTCAGAGTAGTGCTTCAAAATTAGTGGTAGCCTATATTGAGCGCGATCTTAGAAATTTTGTAGCTATAATGGGAACTTCCCCGTGGGTTAACCCCTGACACTCCATGCAACTGCTTCAAAATAAACGTTAATTCACTATTTTACTGTGTAAATCCCTTAGTTCTACACGAAAAAATATAATTTATATATCTAAACTTTTAGAAAACTCAATGAGAAGAGAGGAGATAGAATCTATCCTTAGAACACTATAAGTCCAATTTCTCATTATCTCTTATTATTTCTGTTCTATGATAATTCAGTACTGAAATATAATGTATGCATTTAAACTTTTAAAAAAATAGACTGAGAAGGGAAGAAATAACAATCATAGGTACTATCCATGTGTAGGACAATGTTTCATCATCTTCAGGTCAAAGGTCAGTTCGGGTCATCTGGTCTCTCAGGGCCATGTTATAGCCATGTCATCGGGTCTGGTGGGTCACGAATTTAACTACTCGTAAGGAACGAATGTTGTGTGTCATTCTATCACTGTACCATAAGGGAATGTATCTCAGCATGGCAATTAAAAACAAGGTGATGACCAAACTACATTTAAAACATAAAACAAAATGATAGGGTCATACATTATACAACAAGGTCATATATAGTACGTAATAATAATGTTTTTCCTTTGTAGTTTCAGGATTAATTAATGAATTTTAATATGCAAATATATCATAATTAACTTTTGACCTGTTTAGAACCAGTACTCCTAATATTATCTAATATATTTTTCTCTGGAGTTGTTGTTTGGGTTTATAACAATAACTTGTTGAAATATAGTCACGGTGCGTGGTCCAGAAGCTATGTCTCCTAACTGTATACATATGAAGATAAAATGGTTCATACGAAGTCAAATAATGCTCCTTATTACTCCCAGTGGTGTGTTAACAATGCTTCCGCAGATGAATTTAACGCGACACCATGATGTTCAAACATCACCATCCGCTCTGCAGTTGTCACCACCAGTCGTAGCTTCTGGAGAGCTAATGCATCACAGCTCACACGACGACAGAGCTAATGTTTGAAGGAATTCTCACCCAAGGTCGTTACCAGATGAATTTGGTCGTGTGGCTCCCAGAGGGGGAGCCGAACAGGAGGCAACGTAATGGTTGTTCCGTGTAGCACAATTTACCACCAATTAAATAAACAAATGGACCTTCTTAAGTCGTTCCCAAGCGAAAATTCTGTCATGAAGGCCTCCAGCGAATGGCACTACTTGTGAAATATACAAAAGAATGGTAAAAATATGTCGAGAAAACATTAAAACATACTCCATTGAAAAACATATTTAAGTCTTATTCCTTTTATTTCGGTTCCATCTCCATTAATAAAATAGGTCTTTATGATGTAGCAGAGAGTGGAGACCGCTCTCAGCGCCTTCCGATCTGGGAGGTAAAGACAAATAGTTACTTAAAGTCCAAGGGATTTACCTACTTTTTTCTGCCTTCTTTTTAATGCATGCAATAAACAGAAACTGCACAGTCGTCAAATGTTTTCATGAGTAATGTGATTTCAGCTCTTCATTTCTTATGCCCCAATACACGCAAACAGTTTAGTGCTGTCTTGAGGAACATAAACGTTAAGCAAAAGAAATCAGGCTAATGAAATACTCTACCTCAAAGATGGTTGGGACATTAAGAAATTGTCATGAAAGCCCGGAAACTTCACATATTCGAAAGATATTCTCTTAAAACATAAAGCCACCTTACTTAGCAAACAACGGCAGTTAAAATAATGTTATGATTCCGTTTACAATAATGTCAACTACTTCCGCCTCTCCCGCTGCTAACAAGAAACAACATTTATGAAGAATTATGTTCTTTCCTGATTCCCTTTTGTTTATACAACATTACTCAAAAGTTCAGCTTAAAGCAGCTGTTAACTTTTTATTGTTAACAAAAACTATGTTGGTTATCTTCTCTCTGGAGGCTTTTAGAACTTGAAAATGTGTCAACAGTATTAAAGCATTCCTTATGTTTATTATTTTTTTTCTTTAAGAAATTCGTGTTTATTAATGTTAGTGAGGAAGTCGGGGATTTTAAAGAGAAAACAGAAGCAAAAGCTTGTACTCTTAATAAGTTTTTTAGATTTTTCTTTTCATTCCTTAAAATGTAAACTTATTTCAAAAACGCAAAGCCTTTTTGTTATAAGCAGTTGTATTTAACTGTTCTTGTTTTAGTTTCTTTTCCGTTTCTGATATTGTCTTTGCATAGAAATAGAAATTGAATTACAATGTAACAAATAAAATAGAGTTTTTTTAGGATTTAGATTTCTGGGCTTCCGGCATCTAAGGCCATTTAGCTCTTCATGTTTTGAGAGATGACGTCCCACGGCGAGCACACTATTCGGGGAAAGGGAAGGAAGAAAGGATGGGGGAAAGAAGGAAGCGGCCTGGGACCTATAAGTTAGGTACCATCCCGGCATTTGCCTAGTGCGAATGAGGAAAACCCAGGAGAACCTCATTCAGAGTGGCTGGAATGAAAAAGCCTTTTACATTTTTCCGACCGAGTGCCCCCACCGGGAATCGAACCCGGGACCGAATAAAATAGTGGTATCGGAACAGCAGAAGCGAAGAGAAGTACAAACTCTGCTTTATGAAGATAGGGTAATTTCTATGAACTATTCAACTTTTAAAAAAATAGGATGTAATGAATTTATCTCTTACCTTTATTGACTTCAATTGAAAGAAGAAGGCGTGGCCGCGAGTAGCATAGCACCGAAGGCTAGAGCGGTCAAGGGTTCGATTCCCGGTGTGGGCACTCGGTATAAAAAATGTAAAATGCCTTTTCAGGCCAGTCATCCTGAATCAGGTTTTCCTGGGATTTCCTCATACGCACCAGGCAAGTGCCGGGATGGTACCTAACTTATAGGTCCCAGGCCGCTTTCTTTCTTCCCTTTCCGTGCATAGTGTGCTCGCCGCGGGACGTCATCCCTCATACGTGACGGGCTAACATGGTCATAGATGTCGAAAGCCCAGAAATCTAAAATCCTCAAAGAAATAGGCTCTATTGGGAAACTACAAAGAAAGCTTATGCCATGTTGTTCTTGCTATTTTAAAATTCAAGTTATATTTTAGAAAGTTATTGTTAATCATGCTTTGTAATAGAATTATATTCATTCCTTACCTCTATTATTCTATGCCTAAGCAATAAGGTTAATTGAAGGTTAATACATATTAGGGCCTACCCTGCTAAACTGAAATGAGGGCTCACTGTATAAAAATGTAAAAAATGTACTTGGCATTCTTCATGTGTATTACATATAAAAGTCCATCTTCGAACCCATAAGTAGTATCCCATATATTCATACAAAAGCAAAACATTAATTACAAAAAATCTGAAGTAGGAACATTTTAATAGTAACTCATACAGTGTGTAATTGGCATTATCATTTTTTATTGTAAACACACACAATACCGGAATTGGTGCTTTCAGCTATTTATATAGTGCTATTGTTTTTTATGTAATGAATTTAAAACATTTATTTAAACAAATGAATTCATGTTTTAGAAAACCCAAAATATATACATGTGCAATAAGTAAAAACTAATTTCAAGTCAACTTTGAAACACTAAATAATTAAAGCACTGACAGAAATAATATAAGTTTCTTTCCTCATAAATCAGTTCTAATATCAAATTGGTTGAAATTTTCTACTGAATTCCATACTGTAACCTAATATAATATAATATTAATATGAATGCCAGAAATGTATCCTAATATTAATATCTTCATTATGCCCCAGTTACACTCACAATTTCAAATATCTACCAAATTCTTTGTAGCTAGATACAAGATCGTCAATCACTTTGTCGTAATCAAACGTATATGATCTTTCTATGTATAAAAGAATAAAGTCTTCCAACAAATCTTGTCCAAACGATGAACGCAACCGATTTTTGATCACTTTCATAATCGAGAAAATTCTTTTACATGGTACTTGGGTACACGATAGAGTTATAACATACTTATACACTTTATACAACGATGGATATAATGGACCATAAAGATTTAATTCGTGAAGCAGGTGGAGTGCACAAACTAGGCACACTTTACACTGTCTTGCAGGTTTGCATTTCCATTCATCTTCCTTCTCACTCTCAGTTTCATTATCTTCCTCTTCTTCATTTTCCTCTTTTTCACTACTATGAGCATATTGCTCGCTGTCATGTTCATTTCTTAAAATATCCTGCTTTTTAAATATTGGTGGATTATAGTCCCTATAATGACGAGCAAATTGGGGCAGTTCCTCTTGAATTTGTTCTCTTTCCACTTTGCAATAATGTGGTAGAGTATTGAGAGCTGAATCAAGTAGTTTTTCTAAAGTACTTATCTCATGGAAACGGGTAGGATCCAGCCATGCAATGTCCTTCATGGGACTGTCATTGCAGATAAACCGAGAATGTAATTGCTCAATTGCAGTATCGAAAATAACATTGAAAACATTTATCTGAAACAATTTTGATGGAGAATCTAAAATTCTTGCCTCATCATGGGAAAGCTCGTCTCTTTGAAGAGTTGCTACTGGTATTCTCTTTGCAAGGAGAGAAGTTTCAACTGCAACATCATATCCTGCATCCTTCAATTGTCTTTTCAAGTCCTTTGCAAACTCCATAGCTTTAGTTTCAATAGAACAAAACACGTTCCGTTTTTAAGTCTGATTGTAAAATACAAATCATTTTTGTAGCCGTTAGATAATCCAAACCAAGTAGGGTCAGTGCTCGAGTCGAACCTCCTTGGGTCACAGGTCGGGTTAGGGCTGCTCTAGCTACGGGTCGGCTCGGGTCAACTTTCTAATGCGTCGTTTTGGCTAAAACCTATTCGGGTCATGAATCGGGTCGGGTCGACGTTCAACTCGACCCGAGAAGGATTTAGCCGAAACGGCACATAAGAAAGTTGACCCGAGCCGACCCATGGCTAGAGCAGCCCTGACCCTAGCGTAGGTGACCTGACCCGACCCGTGTCTGAAGCAGGCTTCACTCGACCCTTGACCCATGAAAGCCTGATCTGACCCGTTTGAAAGCACTACGCGGCAGCAAACACTTCCGTTAATTTCGTGTTCGCCTGTTAAAGTTGTGTAATTTCAAGAAAAAATAGCCATAACAGATAAGCTACAATTAACTGAAATCATCCAAAGACGTGGTGTATACATTATAATTTATAAACATCTTAGACAGAAAAACAAGAAAAAAACCTGGCAACTGTCCTGCAGTACTCGAATGAGTCACATCACTCTCATTTGTTTCTTGGGGCTTCACACATTCAAATAGCGTACGTTGTTTTGGGTCAGATGCAGCTTTTTGTAAATCACGTCTTCGTTTGTTTTCTCGCTTTTTAGCACCACTTTTATATTTCTTCTTTACAGTAATCTTACAATCACTCCTACCATCCATACTGACACAATCACATCTGCCTTCCACGACAATCGACACGTAACTGGTGTTCCAATAATTGAATTGCTGCTATCGGATTTGCTCTTCGATGCAATATACAAATAAAATACGAGCCAAGAGCAGCAACTTAATAGTAATTGTTTGAGGTTTGTATAAAACAATCGTTGATAGTGGCGACTAATTTCTTTTCGCTTTACCGCACTGAAAAAAAAAAAAAAAAACAACAACAACAACGAAGCCTGATCCGATTTCTTTCTTCGAAGCTTGGTCTGAGGACAATGCAGTTCAAAAGCGTTCCGGATCCACCTCCACTTCCCACAATAACAATATCTACGAAACTATTGTTTCTTTACAACATCGCCATTTGCCGGCTTGTAAAAGGACCGGAGTAGGCAATGGTATCCAAATCCAATAACAGCCTGAAATCTATTGTGTTTCTTATATTTTTTAAAAAAAGTAGTAGTTAACGTGCTCGTTTTTAACAGCTGCTGTATCACAAACCCCGCAATGTTTTAGGGTCTGATTGTCTCATAGACGGAACCTTTTCAAGTCGATAAACATGAAGAAGAATAAGGTCTGTTCATGAAAGTTTAACTTTACGTCTTTTTTTTTATGCAAAACACAAGTTTGCGGGAGTTACGCTGCCATACTTTTGATGCTGGTAGGTTTAATTGAGCGCATCTTTTTAAAATTGGTGGAGGGGGCCCACCTTTCATTTGCAGGGTAGGAGGGTGGGCAAGTCCGCCCCTGGTCCTTAAGAAAATATACGGTATACAGTATTAAAATTTAGCCACTTTCAATATATTTATCAAGAAAAATATTGTTTTTGTAAGCTTTTAAGTTGGGGTTCAACTGACTTATGTCACTCATTTATTAGTGTTCAATATCAAGTTCAACTAATAGGGAAAGAATAAAAAAATGCTATATTGCAGAGAGACTTTAAGAAATAGCCTAAATTGAAATAAGTTTTGAGATTGCATGATATATCTATAGAAATTTGAGATAGATTTTACTCTTTTTCTACCTTCTTTTTTTCCGGATTTAACCTTAAATAACAGGTTAATTTCCTTAATGTAAAAGCATAGGCGTAGACATAATTTATTATATGCGTGTGCACAAAAGTAATTAGAGCAGAACTTTTTATATGAGTATACATAAAGGAATTTAAAGTTCTCTAGCTCACACATATTTACTTCCGAAGATGGTTGTAGCTGTTAGAAGTATACTGTATGTATCACTGCTAGAACCATGACTGTGTCACATAAAGTTTAAAAGAAAGTTGACTAGATTCGGTTTATTTCGTAACAAGTTTCCCGTCTTTGCAAAATAGTGATAATAATTACATCCTAACCACCTCATAGTGCTTTTGGGGGGCATTCAGAATCGCTGGCCTGAAAAAGCGTGTTACACTTTTTCGACTGAGTGGCCCCACCGGGTATCGAACCCGGTACCGCTCGCACCGAAGGCGAGAACGTTAGCGACTACGGTACACGGGGCCACTAGGACACTTCTAACAACCAATATTACAGTGAAACCTGTCTTTAGCGGAATCGAGCGGGATTTGGAAAAATTTCCGTTAAAGTCAGGTTTCCGCTTAGTGGAGGTAGACCTTTCCTTTCTTTCTTTTTTTAAATACATGCTTATATTTTCTCAGTATGCCCATTTATATTGCTGTACGTACATTGTCCGATTACAGTACTTCTTTCTTCTACGAATAAATACACAAAAAATTAAAATGAATACAAAATTTGCTATGCACACATTTTCTTTATTTTTCTAATAGCCAAGCAGGGTTTTCGGTGTACATTGCTGCTTGGCTGCTTGACTTTCCGCATACACTTTAACCTGAGAAATTATACTAACGTAAGTAAAGCAGAATCATTTTTCCGTAATGCAAATTTTTGCAGTTCCTTTAAACTTCTGAGATCATCTTGATATATATTTATTCTACACTCTTCTCCGAACTCGGTATCGTATTCTTGTTCTTCCTCTATCTTGTTTTCTTCTTTCCAACATTCCGTATGATTGTTGATTAAGTTGCGGGGATTAAGGACAATTTGTGGGGGTGAATATGAGTAGTGGTTGGGGAAGGCCAACACTGTCCAGACATATTTAACAAAAGAACGAACATTTTATCGCAGACAGTGTAATGTATATGTCTCACAAAATGTCTAAACATCTTCTAAACGCTGTAGTCCGGAACTCAGAATTTTCCGTTAAATGTTTATTTTTCTTTCCGTTGTTCGCGTAACACAGTTTCCGCTTAATGAAGGGACTTTTTACACGTTTTGTTCTCCAAAATTCATGGGACCGTGAAATATTTCCGTTTAAGACAGTTTTCCGTTTAATAAAGGGTCCGTTGAAGACAGGTTTTACTGTATCATCATCTCTATTATTGCAGTTACACATTTGTAATAAAGTATACAGTTCAACTTGTAATTAGGATCAAACTTCCACTTCCTAAAATAGTTTTTACATCTGTGTTATCTTGTCCTTATATGCGCTGATATACATATATATTGCCGGATCCAGGATTCTCTGAAGGAGGGTGCACCAATAACTGCCAGTGCATTTGAATTAAATTTGAGTTTTCTTTCTTTTCTTTTTTTCTTTTTCTTTTTTTTTTAATGCCTTTAGGTATCTGTGATGTGAATAAGGAATTCCTTTGGAAATGCTGACTGCTCTCGATGAATTCTTTTCCTTCAACCTTCAGAAAATTGACTTAGACTATTGATTTTACAAAACTCACTGCTAGCTTCTCACTTTAGGTAGTGTATATTTACAACGAAGTGGGGGGTGCACGTGCACCTTTGCACCCCCTAAATCCGGCCCTGTATGGTCCTTCATTTTTGATGTCCGAATTTTTTGCTCCCAATCCCAAAACTGGTTCTATGTCAGACCAAATTAACCTATGAAAAGAATGAGATCAATTAAAGAATTTTTAACCAACCCCATGCGACCTAAGCTTCCGAATACATTTACAATATATAGTATATGGTAAAAGTTTAGAATAGATTGAGAGTGTGTCATAACTTAATGAGAAGTGTGGTCACCATCCTTAGTAGATTGTAATTACAACCATCGGATATCGTGATTTATTTAAACGAAGTAGGGTTGATCTTTAATTTTAACATGTATATGCATTTTATTAACTGCTACTTAATATCGGACTTCCGAAGATATATCTGAATATAAATTTCTTGACCGCGTATAATGGCGACGACTCCCAGTGATAACGTCGGCTCAGTTTTATTAAAATACAGAAAGACTAAGGGAGAGAGCGAGAGATGGGAAGTCAAGAGGAAGGTAAGAGAAGAAAAAGAAGGATTGAGATAATCTTCTGAGAAAAATATGTTGTCTCGGAAGTAGTAGAAAGCAAGAGAAGAGTGATAACCAAAAAGGAACATTAAGTGGTATAGGGTGAAGACGGAAAGAATAAGAAAGGAGAAAAATACGAAAGAAATGTGCAAATATTGTAAAGAAGTTCAAATGAATACTGAACATACAGCCCTAACCTGGATCCAGGTAAATACGCAAGACGGCGTTACACAGACCCAGCCCAGATAGTGAAAAATGTTAGATTGATTCTCGGAATTGTTGTTTCTAATTATGAAGTGATACCTTTTGATTACTGCACCGTGCCCAGTAAATCAGAGTTGTATTCGAGTTCGTCGGAAAGAAATAAAATATCAGGTGATAAGTAGGCCAGTGAATGAAGGGTCTAATAAGGAAAAAATTATGGAAAGCTGGGACAAATTTTATTTTCTTTATATAACTGTCCGTAACAACATACTAATTTTCAACCACTCTACCACCCCGGATTTGGCCTCCATCTTGGAAAAATGGCGCCAAAAATTAGTTTTTTGTAAATATCTCGCATGAAAAGCATTTTAGGGCAAAACATGTTATAACAAAAAATAATCTATATTAAATTCTCTACAAGAAATGTTCTCTTCATTTTTTTCTCTAGGATGCGCCGTTTAGATATTATAGGCGTGGCAAATTACGCATTTTTCTTTCAGCATCGCTTTATAGCAGAACCTTAACGAAAATTTTCTGATACTATTTTGTTTTAATGATTTTTCTTATATAAAATTAATATATTATATATAAATTAATATATTTTTCATTCATTGTAGGTGTGACTAAGGATAAGTAATCAGGTCTATGAGATCACCCATGTTCAAGATGTCAGCTAAAAAATGTTTTATCTGTGAGAAACTTCTCAGTGATGGTGTTACATGTATAGTAAAAGAACATTAGTAAACTGCAGTATTAAAGAGAAAGATGGAAACGACTGTCAACTTAAGAGACTGAGAAGTGTTACACTTCATAAAAAGAGTAGAAAAGTTTACACAAAAACAAGAAATAACAAAGCGTAGCTATTACAACGTACTTCATCACCTACGCCGATAACCCTTAGGTCAAAAGTACTAAGATTTAATTTTCAAGAAGCCTGCCTATTTTGTAGACAATGTACATCAGATTAATTTTTAAACAGACAGAATAAAAAACGTGAGTGAGCCTAAAAGTGTACATCGCGTCGAAACCATTCAAGTTAAAGATTCTATGATGGAAGAAGAAATGACGACTGGAGTAAAGAAGTTAGTATTAGGATTGGCAATGTTCATGATTTAGTTGCTGCTGAAGCCAGATACCATTACTCATGCATGAAAAAGTTCTACAAGATTTCTTCTGGAATGAAACGTGGTCGTCCGAAAGATAATGTTTCAGATGCCATGGCTTATGCTTTCAACTGCCTTGGCTAACAAGGAAGAGTGCCAATTTTCATCTAGTGAAAATTTTCAAGATTATAATGATGCACTGCCAACTGAAAAAGCAATAAGAACTGAAAGAAAATTAGTCAGAAGATATTTTCATATCAACAAACAAAGAATGCAGGATGCAGAAGAGCCAAAACTTGAAAGAGAGCCTCCTCAGAATATGGTGCACACAGTCCTAACGAAGAGAGAACATTAAGAAAACGGTTACTACCATACTTTTGATTAAGATGCACCGCAAGTTCTACTTGCGATGTGGCTGAAAGATATTTTGGTGTAGCTGCTGCAATTATGACATGAGAAATTGTTATACTCTCCCCCCACACCCGCCCAATTAGATCTATTCCCTGTCTTGTTTTTCAAGATAATAGTATCAAGAAGGCATTTTAAGGTTCCAGGAATAAATGAATCAACGTCATTCAAAGATATCTGCTGATGGCTATTCATCAGTTTCATAAACCTGGGATCTGGTATATTCTGGAATTATTTGCCCGGCTGTCATTATGATTCTCAACTTCTTTTCGTCCATATGCTTACGCTTTTGACGATCATACCATGCATCTGTGAGAATTGTATGCCCCGTACCACGGAAGCAAACTATGGGCTTCATGTTTTTGTTTGTTGGTATAACAATATCTTCTGAGTAACTTTCTTTCAGTTTAGTACTTACTGTTTTTTTTTTTTCAGTTGCTAATGTATAATATATATATCTAATCTTGAAAATACACAATAACACACTGAGCAAGGCTATGTGATAATATGTAAAAAAAAAAAAAAAAAAAAAAAAAAAAAAAAAAAAAAAAACAGTATCACGTAACAGTTTCAACCAATAACTGTGTCTTCATCAGACTTCCACTCCTGGCTGCATGGGAGATGGTCACCTCTTATATACTCTCCGGAGATCAAGTTTTAGGCTCCGACCCTTCATTAACAAGTAACACACACACAACTACTTTTTAATAGATAATAGAAATTATTTCCCGAAAACCTACACACCTAATTATTCTGAAACTTCCACATTATTTTTATTTGGATGAAGACGAAAGGATTTGAGATGTAAATTAGAGAAATTTATACAGTAAAAGCAGATTATACATTCTGTTATTATACAGTGGGGTTTAAAATTATTGGGACAGAGACTAGGATTTTAAAAAATTGACACAAGATACACAGTGACTAGAGGGTTACAAAACCCTTGTAACTTTGAAACGATTAAAGGGAAAGGGATCATATTTTGGATAGAAGTAATCGAAATAGATCAACACCTTAAACCGAGTAGTACAATAATGACGGACATCTTAAAGTTCGCCATCTTGGATTCAGGCTTAAAATTTTAAATAGAAATGGAAACACCGTGTGCATGGGTTTTCTCGGGGTTCTCCCGTTTCCTCCCACTTTCTTCATTCCACCATTCCATTCATTTCTCATAATCACCGTCTCCTTTAGTCTAACCGGCATAACCGTGGGACGTAAAGCTCAAAAGATTTCATTTCATTTCATTTTAAATAGAAATGGGGTATGTGAAATATCGTTTTGAGGCAGCTTTTACCACAAACACACATCTGCATTTATTTTCCACTTATATCTAATCATGTAATAATTAACACCTTTGGAATATAAATATACATTTGCGTCATTTCCTGTAGCGATACCGGAATGCGCTAATGTCGAAAGTTCAAAGGTGTGGGTAGTCCAGCTGCAATGGTTTCCGAGAGCCCATTTAACTCTCCACTCTGTAGGAAGCCTGGTTTCAGAGACCCCATTTAACTCTCTACTTTCTAGGACGCCTAGTCTCCGAAAGCCACATTAGCTCTCCACTCTGTAGGTCGCCCGGTCTCTGCTAACACCTCACCCTTCTGGAGGACTCCTGGGCTCTGAGTTTTATTCTCCTCTTTAACCCTGGAAAGCTAATATGTTCCAAAAGTTTCATTAAAGCTAACGTATCGTAAAATTTACGACTGATTACAAAAACTGAACTACATACATATATTTTTACAAACTGGGACTTTAATAACTACAGTTGGTAAGAATACATATTAGTGAACATTTTTGCAGCCAGTTTGATTGTTCAAACTCTTTCCGCGCAGTACACACAGCATTTCCCCGATGTTCTCAACAGATCGGCTTGTTGCAGCGGCAGCAATACATTGACGTGATTCTCCTCTTGGCTGATGGGCAAATCCCACAAATTGTGCGAGGCTGTTTTTTGGACTGGATAACATTCTTCTATGGCACCGGTATTTTCAGGATATCAGCAATGGATTGCCGGAGTTTTCGTGACAAATTTGAGTATTGAACCCATTATTGGAGCCATCGCTCAATAAGACTGTTGTGAGTTTTCATGGCGAATTTTCTTGTAGAAAGAGGCTTTTGACCCATTTTCACAACATTTTGAACATAAATGACTTATGCATTAACCAGGGTTATGTTTATCATCCCAAAGAAGACACACAAGGGCCATCGTTTGGTCTTACGTCTGCACATCTGATGACACATTTGGTCCAGTACATCAACGTCTCCTTTCGTTGCATTATAAGTCTCGATAAGGTTACTGCCATCAATACGCGTTAGATTCATTTTTTAACTTTCCTTGAATAAATACTATAGAATAAAACTAATACTTTCACTAAAATGTATCTGTAAGCTCACTCTAGAAGTAGAAAATAATAGTAAACAATATACAAAAATCCAAGCGTTATTCCTAACGTATCGTAAATCTTACGAGCGGCTAACGAGTTCATATAGAAATACAGCCGGAAACTGAGCAAAGTAAATACTGCCTAACAATGCAGGCTTAGTAGAGAACGGAACTCAGTGGACGAGCCCATTTTCGTCGGGCGAGGGGAGTGAATATCAAAATAATACAATTCGTTCGTAAAATTTAAGACACGTTAGCTTTCTGGGGTTAACACACCTTGCCTCTGAGAGGTACCAGTACGCACTCCTTGATCACAAGAATCTTGGATTCTGTCATCTAGGATTCTTGGCATCTGAGTTCCCAAAAACTTATCAGCAAACAACCAAATATCCAAGGGAACTATATTTGAAATGTAATTATTGTTACTACTGTATATTAGAAGAACTTTTATGATAAAAGGTGATTTTGATAGTTCCAAAATGTGACATATACCATTTTTAACTGTACCCCAAAACACACAGACTTTTACAATATTTTTACAATGTATACTCCATAAATTTACATTTATTTATTTATTTATTTAACAATCACCAGATACAACTCAGAGGCCATTTTACACTGGATATCCAACAACAACAATAACAATTGAAAGGATTTGGGAAGGTATCAGCCAGGGCCTGTTCTTAGTAGGTACCATCCCGGCGTTTGCCTGGTAGGACTGAGGGAAACCCTGAAAAACCTCAGACAGGATGGTCGGCAGCGGGATTCGAACCCACGACCTCCCGAATGCGAAGCCAACGCTCTACTCTTGAGCTACTTTGCTCGGTAAACCTCGGTAACACCTTTTAAGTTTGACCGGTTACATGTGAAGGATTGTAAAAATACCCAAAGAAGGTTATCGCTCAGTAAATAATTACTTCTATAGGCTATTATGTACTCAAGGATATCTAACTTATGTAAACTTTATTCTACATAAAGAAGTCCCCTGGAATATGAAAGACAGAGATGTGTCCGAAAATCTCATTCCAATGTAAATGGTAGAGGGAGAGGTATATTTTGTAATTCGGAAGGCAAAATTGTAATTCCCTCTATTTGTAGTCATTATATTGCAACACGAGAAGAAAAATCATAAATCCGGATGAAAAACTGGAGAGTAGGTAATGCTCACTTCCCTTCCCAATTGTCTGTGGAACAATAACCTTTCCACTGAATGGAACATTATCTAAAGTTTTATAACCCATTCTTCCTGGATGTGCATTTGCATATTCAGCACAAATATTATATTAAATATTAATAACCGTTGACCATAGTAAACGTTTGCATGTTTCAATGTCCATTTTTACACTTTCTTTCTAATATTTGTATGATTTATGTTTCATTTTCATATTGATAGAAATATTTAAGCCCAAAGAGAGCAAGCAAAGGCTTCCATTTATTTAATTTTGTTTGCACGTGGTGATCATTTGTTGCTATTATGAGGCCCACATTTATCATTCGATTTGCTGAGGCAAAGGTCATTCCATAAATAATCAGTTATTGCTCTCTTGGCGGAAGAGCTTCCTAACAAATCAAAAATATAATGCACACACACTATTTTCTGCTCAATAGAAAATATAGGTTCTACAACAAAACGACGCCCTCTTAAAATTGAAACGTCAATAATCGACAAACAAAACAAAGGAAGAATGTGCCTAAAATCAAGAACTTTTAACAAGTAAAAAATACATTGATCTTCGATATCAATGTTTGTTTCTTAAAGCCTCATTCAATTTATAAAGTGTGATCAAAAATTACGGTGAACGAATTTCTTTTAGCAGCAACTGCTGAAGCTACAACCATTTGATATACTTTATCCGATAGCCTAATCCGTTGAGATAGGCAGCGTCAAGTTGGAACATGTTCTGGCTTGTCAGTCAGTGTCCAGAGCCGCTAGACAGAGGTTGTGTTTACCGTGTCTGTAGTGCATCATAGATTTCGAACAACGCGTGAATATTAATTTTGTTTCAATTTGCAAAACCAAAAGTGTCAAAGAAGTGCATGAAATGTTGAAATTGGTGTATGGCAATAATGTTGCAGTTCTAAAGACTGTTTATAAGTGATATGAACGAGTTGAAAGCAGAAATGAGTCGGTAGAAGACGAGCAATGTTCGGACATCAATTAACCTCAAAAACAGAAGAAACTGTGCAGAAAGTTGCAAAATTGTTCATTCAAACAGTCACGTAACTATTTGGAGAGCTTTCCGAAGAACTTAACATCCTAGAGGGATCCATCTAAAGCATTTTAACAGCAGGTTGGCAAATTAGAAGAGTGAGTGCGAAATCCGTTCCCCACATGTCACTTTCGATAGCGCGAGATTTGGCCGAAACAATATTTCTGTTTGTCCGTATCCACGGTAATCTCCGGATATAGCACATTGCAACTTCTGGATCTTCACAAAAATGAAAACTAATTGTGCTAAAAAAAAAGAAAGAAAAAGAAAAAAGAAAAGAAAGAAAAGAAAAGACATTTTGACACCATTCCTAACATTGAGAGGGCCATGGCAGAGTAGCTGAACGCCCTTTCAAAAGAAGCCTTTCACAAATGCATCCAGCCATAGATTCAACCCTGGGATAAGTGAATTGCTAGCCAAGGACGGTACTTCGAGGAGATTAAATCAAATTCCAATTAAGCTTATTATTTTGTTTGTAATAAAATTATTCAAAATATTTTTTTGATCACATCTCATAAGATCGTTGTATTTCTTGTAGCTAAATTTTTCAACGTACTTTAATAAATACTAGCGTTCATCTTATAGTTAAAGTTTGGTCGTTAGAGCAGCTCGCATTCGTCTGATTGTACTTTCCGTGAGTAATATCTTAGAAGTCGTTTTTCTACAGTAGAGAAGAGTGCTGATCACAAGATTTTGAATTCTGAATTACTATATCAATAGATCTATCCTCTGAAGGTGACAATGAATCCACAGCATATACTGTACTTATTTAACATTGTATTGTTTTACATTACATTATATTACACACGTATTGTAGAGCTCTGTCCTTCTGACGTCTATGGATCTCAACATTATAAGACTATATGCAGATAAATTCAGAAAAGAACGATACAAAACATTTGTAGATATTATTATTATTATTAAGTATTCTGTTTTTGGCAGGTCCTGGTAGTAACGAGTTTATATATATATATAGTCAACCTGGGTTGTTACTCCTTTAAAACCGGAGTGGAATGTGGCCTTAATTTTGGTAGAGCGAATTTAAGCGAACCCAGATTGCTGACATTAGCCTAAGGTACATCCTAAATTACCTTATCTTGCTAAAGCTTCTGAAAACGCACCTATAATGTGCTTATAATGTAGAGCTTGGGGTTTCTCCACCACTGTTTTGAGACGGCAAAACAGAACCGTAGAGATAAATAAAAGAGACTTATTATCACAAAAGATGACATGTATTCTGTTAAAATTTAGTGTGTAAAGTGTGTGTTTGTGTAACAAAATCCAAGTTATGTAAATATAAGTGGGCTTTATGTTGACTTTCTGCGAACTCCTCACGACTCACTCCTTCACTGACTTTTTGACCAAAAAGACTGGATTATTTATACAACCAAAGATGCTTGCATTACGGCACATGGTTTTCAAAATTCGGGTCAAAATCATATACGTGCGTATGAGATTTTTCTGAAGAAATTTGTGTTAATCAATTCCTCTTAAAATGGAGCGTTATGTCAGCACTCTGCATTACATAACTTACATAACGCTGCCCGATGCAATGTGTTGCTAGTAAACATGAAATTATAAAAAAATGCTTACAATCACATAGACAGTTTACATCATTTACATTCGCAGACTATGTTTTCAGACATCACACATGCCATAACCAAAACAAATAATCTTTGAGAATTATTCAATTTAAAATTAAAATGAGCAATGTTTTAAATTAAATTATATATATTAAATTTTAGGTTTAGACCTGGAAATGTTTCTTCCACTTTTCTCGATTTTCAGCTTTCTCTTTTAACCTCCTAATATTTTTTTCTATTTTTCAAATCAATT